>NC_090932.1:619840507-620151030 GCF_040938575.1 Ambystoma mexicanum | reverse complement strand
ACAGCTGCTTGGTGCATCTCAAAGCTCCCTACAGTTCCAAGCACATTGGTCACCATTCAATAGAGTTCCTGTGTAGTCTCCCTTCCCTTCCTCTTTCCTGTTGACTGCTCCTTTTTGTGTGTCAGAGTCCACGTCCTCTGTTTCTCATTCCTTTCTCACGTCTGCTTGTCTCTTTCATGCCATTTACCTTGGTGCACTGCCTTCCAGTGTGACTGATGCCTCTGTGAACAGCTGCCTTCTGCCGAATCCTGTCTTCTATGCAATTGGTGATATTTTTGGGGGGTTATAGTGACTTTTTCAAATGCCATATTTTCGAAATGCCGTTTTGTCGGCACAAAATAAAAAAATGTGAATTACATTTTTTTTAAACAAAAAAAACATAAAATAACATAATTATACATTTAAAAAAAAATTGTCAAATTGTTTGCGACACAATGGTATTTCGAAAATATGTTTTTGCAAATATAACCGGATACCATTTTTGGGATGCCCATGAAAAGATCAAATAGAAAATACTGAGGCAGAAAATGGTGCATTATTTTAATTCATATTTCCGACTTGAAATGCGGGGGGACACCCCCCACAACCCCTCAACATTCCGCCTACCCTAATATATCCTCTTACCCCACTCCCCATCTATTAATGTGCAAAGAAAGTCTAGAAAATCAAAAAAATAAATTCAGCATTTCTGCCTCAGTTTTTTTTCAAGCTAATTCTTCTGTGGGTCTCATATTTTTGCATCACATCATCTTGGACTTTACATCATCGGCTGTGTTGTCTTTCTCTACAGAGGCATTCTGCAGGGGTAGATGGTTGCTGCGATTGAAGGGAACCTTGCTGTTGTATGCGTGTAGAGAACACAGCATCAGAGTTGGGTGGTTTCCAGGCCTACATAAGTGGAAATGCATGGATTCCAGGGTCTGGCTGGTGCAGGCTCACAAGGAATAAAGTGTGAGGTGAGATGGGCATCTTTCTTGCGGTGCAGTAGCATTTTTAAAAATCTGCATTACTGTTTTGATTTGACTTTGCATTGTGAGCATGGTTGTTGTCAGGGAATGGGCTGGCCAATCGACCTGTATATTGTTGTGGAACACACATAGGGGGTCCACGGCAGTCCTTACATGTGTTTGTTGCTCACTTCCATTTTGTACTATGCCTTCGTACTTGTGGTCTCATGTGTGTAGTTTGGTGTCTACGTGCAGAACAGTTGTTGTTGTTCATGTGACGGTGCTCGGGAACTTTATTGCTTGTGCTATGTGCTTTTGGGTGTACTACATGGACACTGTTGGTTCCAGTTGCTATGACTGTCTTGCTGACTTGTGCACAGCCATACAGATTAGGAGTTTATCGACCACTTTTGCTCCCTAACAAATTGGCAAATACTCAGTGGATATTAAAATATGGAGTACAAATACTCCCTATTCACAGTATGTAAGAGACGTGTGGAATCTTGCACCCCTGCTTTCACGCTCACAGCAACATCGATAGGTTTCGGCCAGTAGTGCACGTAGTACCACAGAAAGACAATAGTTTTTTGACTGCCTGATTGGAATAGGTAAACATGTAGCTTTTGATGGCCATGAATAACTAGGTGCTAAGAAATTAATGTTACAAATTAATGCATTTCTTTTGTTCGTTCAAACATATGTCTACTTGCTTATGCATTTCTCACATTTTTGAATTGGACTTACATTTTGAATGACTCCAAAATCATTTTACTTCCAACTTTGAAAATTGGGAGTGCAATGTTCCCACCTATGAAACTTATATGGGGCTCTGTTGTTTTATGTGTAATGGATGCACACAATTTGCCTCTCCCAAAGACACATTCTCACAGTGTTGTTATGGGCATGGAGGATAGGCCCCAATTCATCATTGAATGGCACCTGGGATGTGACCTCACTGTTTGCTCCACAGGGGCAGGTTTTTATGTGAAGTATGATTGCACCAGCTGGGTGTGTGCAGCCTCTCCACGTGCCCTTTGGCCAACCAAGGGTAAGGGTGGTGCCTGTGGGTGTGGCCAGTGTTTCACCTGCATTTCCACTGGTATGCCACACTATGTGGCGACATTGTGCAGTACACATGCTGCCACTATGATTTTACATACTAGTGGTGGTGCATATAACAACACCCCACCAGAGTGGTCAAGGGAGCAGAACCGTGACTTTGGCAATCCAAATGTGCACTCCACTATGGCCTTAGTGGCTACATGTGCTTTACTGTATCTCACCTCAGCTGGTGTTGTAAGATTATGGTTTGGTGTTATCATGAATGGTGAAAGTGGGTAGGCAATGTCCCCTGAAAATGTATACATGGTTGTCATTGGCATTTATTGTCAGGGTCTGTTGTTCAGTGTGTCACGTGCATGCATATGCGTGACAGTTCATACTCACCGATAAGCCATGTGTTGCCCTCTTTTCTAGATGCCAAGGCCCGGTGCAGTGGTTACTAGCGGTATTTGTAGCTATTATGTGTGCTGCCCGGAAAATTGACATGCACCTCCACGATGATTCCATTAGCATCACACACTAGCTGCACATTAATAGATTGCCAGTGCTTTCTATTCCAGCAGATGTGCTCCATCAATCTGAGGGGAGAGGGGGGGCAGAGCTCAACGTGCGTGCACTCAATTGCACCTACTACACAGTGGAAGTGTGCTATTGTGTAGGAATCCTGGATCACAGTCAGCCTTTCCACCAGTGTTCGGGGCATGTATATGTGCCTGCCCACACATGCACATCCTGTTATGCATGACAATACCTGGTGTAGACAGCGGGATTGTGTGAACTGTGATATCCCAACAACTATTGCCGTGGTTCGTTGGAAGGACCCACTTAAAATGAAATGGAGTGCAGTCAGCCCTTTTTCTAGGGGGGTAAGGGCCTGGGAGCAAATGGTGGGTGATGATAAGTTGTCTTCCCACTCCCTGACGAGTTCTAGGATTACATGGGGGGGGGGTAACCTGTACCTAGCATATACCTGATCATCCGGCATCCCGAACAGCATGGTTCGTTGTGTGAAGATCTGTCCCCTGGGCATTCTCCTCCTCCTCCGGTGTCCCTGCACGATAGCTCCTACTATTGCTCAGTTCATTGTGGCTGTAGACATTTGTTTGGTGTGCATTGCGTGCTTTGTACGTATTGGTTCCTATGCACGTTGAAGTTTACACCTGCTATCATGTGGTGGATGGATCACAGCGTTTGTGTGTACCTTTTCCCAGCGCGAGTTTTCATGTTGAGATCCATGAATACATTTGGCTCTGCGTGGGAATGGGTGTCCGGTTGCTTAGCCGTGGATCGGCCCTCAACACGCCCACATTCTGCAGAGGTCTTCTGCATTTTCCACCCCCTAATTGGGCATCTGCGTAGGCCCTGCCCACACTCTGCGAGGAGTCTCAGGCAAGGTGCTGGTCCCCTCGCAGAGATGTGCTGGGCCTGCGCGAACTCCACGCAAATCCAGACAATGACCGTGCAGTCGATGCCATGAATCGACATACAGGGTTTTGCTGCAGAATGGCTTGCAATGTCTTGATTTTCCATGCAGATTATTCCTTGAATCAGAGCCTTGGTCTGTACAAGTACCCTTCCTGTTGAGCCCAGGTACAAGCAAGCATAATGCATAGATGTATGTTAAATGTTGTCTGTGTTGGGAAGAGTGTGACTTTTTTGCTATATATGTTATGAATTTGAGCTATGAAATATAAATACATTTTGTTGTTAACAATATAATTGTGCAGCCCTGTTCATAGTACATGTGTATAAGGCCTACCCTTGGGATTTTTTTGTAGTGGTGTGTTTAGAAACTGGTAGTGGAAATTAGATGTCAGTCTTAGATTTTATAGCTTTTGTAAAGTTGTATCCTCTTTAGAGACTCTCCACCATCTTGTGGTTCAATGTCCTGTCCACAGTGTTTATAGGCACTTGCAGTTTAGTCGCTTTTTAGGCGACTATAGCACTTTGACCGCCGACAATTTGTGGTCTATACTCTTAAGTGGTTCAAATACAGGTCAGGTGATAGCAGTTTTTAGGTTTTTAAACAGACTTTCGCTACAGAGTCTGTGTTTTAATTGGTGATAATGATATTGTAAGGAATGTTCTGCTGTCTAAGGTATGAAATGTAGGATGATTTTATTCATATAACTTCAGTGTGGCTTTGTTATTGGAATAGTGTTTTTAATTGTTTATTCTTATGCTATTTTGCAATACTTGTAATGTTTTTCTGTTGGTGTTGTGAAAGGTTTCTTGTAAGCCAATTAGTGTAAAAAAAAAATGTATTTCCTTGTATAAAGCAAAATAAAAGAAACCGGTACATTCGCTGGTTCCCCTTCCAAAGGGTGCATGAAGGACTGGGTTGCCCTCGTTAATAGCAGTAGTGCTCTCTTTCCATCCTTTCTTCCTTTATGAAAATGTCCTCTGGGTGAGTGTGACTGGTGCTGAGGGCAGGGTGCATGCGGGTAGGCTACCCCACGCATTGTAGATGTTATTGCTTGTGATTATGGGCCCTCCTGCACTGGAGACTGGGTCATTGCTTGTCTCTGCCGAGGGACCCTGCAGGCTCCGGTGAGGATGGAAGCAGAATGTGGAGTACTTCTCTGGTGCCCTAGCTCCACTTGCTCCATGGCTCTGCTACTACACTCGGGCACTTTCTTCAATTATTTGAAAGATCGCTTAGCTTGTTAAGGTGTACTAGGTACTTTCTCTACCAGGGGAGGCAAGAGGGGGTCTCACCAAAGAAATGGTTCTGAGACTATGCTCTGCCGTGGCACCCTCTAGTCCCCTAGCAGCCCCACCTGATAGAGTCCAAGGTTCTAAAGCCTGAAGGTCTTGCTCAGTGAGAGCTCCTGGCTTTGAAAAAAAGTGCCTTTTTCCATAATGGTGGCGAAGGCACCAGAGATGCCCGTGTGCTGGTGTCATCATTGTGAAGAAAAGGTGAGGCTGCTGGAGACCGAGGCCTTTTTTTTCCAAAGCCTCGGCAGCAGCCTACACCTTTTCAGCTTTAATGGTGGCGCTGCCATTAAGGCTGAAAAGGTGAGGTGCTGTCCACCGCTAGGCATCCCTTTTGTTAATAGATGCATAGATCAGCACCCTCTTCCCAAGGGTATAGAGGGTGCTGATCTCTGCTAAGGACTGCCTGGTGGATGGGTGGGGGTCGAGGGGTGTCTGTAACCTATTGAGCTGGGGCTTGTTAAGGGGGTGTGGCCGAACAGGGACAGGTGACCCAACCCATTAAGCCACACCCCCCTCAAGGAGCCCCGGCTCGTTTTCTTTGCACTTAAGGCACTGGCCTTGTCAGTCTTCGCAACTTGGTGGATGCTTCTTTCCCCGAGCGTACACTAAGATCTCACACTGTGAGATTCATCTGCACTGTGTGTAACTTGAGACCAGCAGAACTTTAATTTTAGTTATCGACTGCACATTCCCTCCTACTAATGTGCCCCGTCCTGTTTTTGTGGGATTCTCTACTTTTGTCTAACAATCTTCTTGTGTATCATGGGAGGGTCATCTTGCCTGATTTGGCATTCCTTTTGTTACAAGACTCTGCCCCCTTAAGAGGCAGACAGGGAGCCCGCGTGGGAGCATGACGTGGGTAAGGGGAGGAGTGATGAAGGAAAAGGTTAATACGTAGTTGGAGAGTGAATAAAGCAGACGTTCCAGTCCACTCTGGTGTTGCGTCCTTATTTTACCAGGCCATCCGGCCTAACTACTGGCGACGAGGTGGTCTCCTGTGACCCGGAGTCCTCCCTCCAAGCTGGCGGGTAATCCCATCTCGCCAACAGCACATCAAGCGTCCTGCTCCAGTGCCCGGTCCGTGCACATTCCATCCCGCGTGCCTGAGATCCCATGGCTCACCACAACACCCGATCCTGGGTCACGTCAAGAGAACGCTCTGGCCTTCCTACAAAGAAAGAAAAAAAAATAAGGTGCCTGCAAACCTAGAAACATTGCGCTATGCACGCACTGCCTCCTCCCCATACAGGCCACTCTGGCCCGCAATACAAGAAGTGCCTCCACCTCCACCCACCACGGGCGATCCCGCTGCTGCAAAGGCAGTCCTCCTCACACGGAAACCAGACCACTGTGGAACTGAGCCCAAGGAAGCTTGTGTGTGTCACCATGCAAACACGCTCCATCCAGACAAACCGCAGAGAGAGAAACAGGGAGAATGGAGGCAAACCTCACGGGGCGAGTGTCTCCCACGGTGGCCACAACTCACCAGTTGCAGCGCCCACAGGAAACATTGCATACAGGACGCATGTGTGCCGACTAGCCAACCACTGTTAAGAGGCCCACGCCAGGAAGCACTCACATACCTCAACTGCCACATCTGCCACCATGAGTGACCCTGCGCCACCCCCCTCCCAGGTCCACATCAACCTTGCAGCGCATGCCACTCCCGTTCACCCTGACGACCCAAGGCTGATAAAGGCCCGAGGTGGGTTGAGTGGATGGACGACTTTGACCACTATATAAAAGCAGCAGGCAAAGCCAAGTCAGCGAATCTGATGGACATATTCACCAACATTGTCGGTGGTGAAAACAAGGCAGTTGTCAAGACAATCCCCCAAGAAAAACAGCTAGATTTCACCTCACTGATAACTACCCTAAACAGGAGACTTGTGATTGAACTCAATCGTGACTATGAACGGTAAATGTTCAATCATCGCACACAGAGAGGGGAGGAAACAGTCGATGAATTCATCACCCGCCTGAGAGTCAAAGGCGCACACTGTCAGTTCCACGCCTTCTCGCTAGATGAAGCAAGAAGACTGCGGGTGATAGAGGGATGCCTATCCCCAACCCTGAAGAACCAACTACTGAAAAAGCCACTCTCAATAGATGAAGTAAGCGAGTTGGCCAGAATTTTTGAAAGAGTGGATGCACAAGCAGCATCGATGACAGGAAACACCAGCACCAAGCAAGACAAGAACAAGCTCATTGTAGAGGTCCAACCCGTAAACCAGTGACCTGGTGACAGGGGAGCCATTCCATACAGAGGGGGCACCCAAACAGGCCCAGACCACAAAGAAAGTGCTACCGCTGCGGGTATATGTTCCCGCACTCAGGGACATGCCCCGCACTCACCCAAAGATGCGTCAACTGTGGTAGAGAGGGACACTTCCAGTCCATCTGCAGGGAAGGCAGGCCATTTCCCACTCCGCAAATGTCTCCACATCCACAAAGCAGAATGTACAGTTGAACTCCTCAAAGCCCAGCATACCAGACAGATCCTAACAGCAGGGACCAAGATGCAACGTACAGGCCATAGAAGAATACTACCCAGAAGATTACTCCCAAGACTATGAATCCTATGACCAAGGACCACCCCTAGAGGACAAATATAATGGACCGCCGCAATTATATTGTTGTCACAATGAATAACGACAAGTTGGACCACCATACCTTAGGAGACGACTATGATCAATACTTCCAAGATGAGTATGTCAATCTCATTCTGGACGACACAGAAGCGAGAGAGGTGCCCAGGATAGCTGTCAACATCGGTGACAGACAATTCTGTTTCCTGGTCGACTCTGGTGCCAGCGTCAACATTATGGGTGAACAAGAGTTCTTACAAATTCCTGAAAGACCGCTGCTGGCCAGAACCAATTCAAAGATTTTCCAGTGGGGCGCAAACCTCCCACTTCACTCCATAGGACACTTCAAGAGCCAACTCATTCACAATGGACTTACCATAGCCAAGGTCATTCACGTAATATGGAGCCCAACGAAAGGGCGATGCCTGCTGAGCTACCATACCTGCATCCTGCCTAGGACTCATTGATATTCATTTCCCTGAAGGAGATGTAATACAGTCAGTTGCACCATCAAGCGATAATAAGGAGGACATATGCAAGATAAACATCAACCCGACATCGGAGACTCTCATCACAAAAGAGACAATCCTGATGAAATTCCCGCTCCTCTGCAAAGGGCTGGGAAGACTGAGAGGACCTCCCATTAAACTGCATATCGACAACATGGTCCGGCCAGTTCCCCAACATCCTATGGGAGTGGGGATCCACTTGCAAGAGGCAGTCTCGAAGGAGCTCAACCAGCTACTCAACTACGGCATTATTGAACTGGCAACAAGCCCGTCCCCCTGGGTTTCACCTCTGGTGATTGTGCCCAAAGAAGGAGGACGTCTGAGGCTGTGCGTAGACATGAGGATGGCTAACACCGCCATCCAAAGAGAACAACACCCGGGACCCTGTATCAAAGACATGAATGTCCAGCTCAATAAGGCTATGATGTTCTTCAAAGTGGACCTCAATCAGGGTTAACACCAGATGGAACTACACCCGGAGTTGAGGGGCATTCCCATTTTTGCCACCCACGATGGCCTATTTCGATACAGACGCCTGAACTTTGGCATTTCGTTGGCTGCCGAAATCTTTCAGGAGGCTATCAGACAAGTCATCAGGCCGGTAAGAGGAGCATTGAACTATAGTGATGATATCCTTGTTTTCATCAAGTCCTGAGAGGATCATGACTCTGCTCTTCTGGCAACATGCACGGTCGTCCAAGAAGCAGGGCTAACACTTAAATCGACAAGTGCCGTTTCAGTAAGACAAAGTTAAAATTCTTTGGACACATCTTCTACGTAGTAGGAATGACGACAGACCCCAACATGGTCAGCATCATTTCTAACCTCCAGGAACCAACGCAAGTCGCAGACGTTTGATCATTTCTGGGGATGGCAGGCTACTCTGCTTGGTACATTCCACACTATGCACCCATTACGGAATCATTACGACGCTTGCTGCAGAAAGACACTGTGTTCACCTGGTCGACAGAATGTCAAGAGGCATTCAACACCATCAAAACAGCCCTGGCAGAAGCCCGTTCCTTGGTGTACTTCGAATCTGACTGGCACACAGAAATTATCATGGATGTGAGCCCCGTAGGGCTATGAGCCATTGTGGCACAAACTAGAGGTCCTGATGAGCACCCCGGACACATTGTCGCCTACGCGAGTAGAGCCCTGGCCCTATGCGAATCTGCATATTCTCAAGCTGAGAAAGAGAGCCTGGTGGCGGTATGGGCCTGTGAACACTTTCACAACTTTGTCATAGGGAAGAAATTCACATTGACCACAGACCATCAGGCTCTGCTGTCCCTATTTGGGAACCCACGTACCAAGATGCCTCCCAGGATTGGGTGCTTGGGCATCAGACTGCAAGAATACGACTTTGACTTTATCCACAGGCCTGGGGGTGACAACAACCCAGCGGATTACCTGTCACATCACCCGACAGGCACGCCTAGCTCCAGAGAAGGTGATATAGAATATATTAACTACGTGGCCTCCAACGCTCTCCCACCAGTGATTTCACTCTCAGCAGCATCCTCCACAGACCCATCCATGGCGTTAGCAATCAGTCTAACAGGAAACAACAAGTGGAAAGATTATTGACGTGCTGTTGTAAACCACCCAGGGGTGTGCAGAGAAGAGATGGACAGGCTTGCCAGGATACCCACCAAACTAACTGTGAAGGATCATGCAGTTTTACTGAGAGGATTTCCTCTAGTCATTCCTGTGACGCTCAGGGCAGAGGTGATCAAGACGGCACACAAGGGACACCGGGGTACCGACAACACGAAACGGTGTCAAATGTGTTTTCCTTTCTTAGACTCGATGGCTGACAGATGGGTGAAAAACTGCTTAGCATGTCAATGCACGGCGAAGGCAGAAGCCCCAGTCCCACTCCAGCCAACGCACATCTCAGACAAGCCATGGGATAGAGTAGCGGTTGACTTTTATGGACCTATGGAACCTGGAGGGTACCTCTTACTGTTCATTGACGAGCACTGTAGGTTCCCTATTGTTAAAAAAGTGGCAACCACTGCATTTGCCCATGTAGCAGCGACATTCGACAAAGTACTGAGTGATTAGAGCATCCCCAGGACGATTAAATCCGACAATGGACCCCCATTCAGTGGTCACGATTTTGCATCCTTTGCGAAACACATGGGGTTCACCCATCAGAAGATTACGCCTAGGTGGCCACACGCTAATGGAATGGCTGAGCGGTTTATGGCCTCCATTAAGAAGACAATTCAGAGAGCTTGCATCGAGTGTGCTGACCCCCATGAAATGCTATGCTGGCTCCTCCGAGATTACTGGAACACCGCCCACAAAGCAACCAACAAAGCACCTGCAGAGCTAATGATGCGATTGTGATGCTGGAAATGCATTGGAGGGACAGGGCCTCCATTTCCTTGTCCTGTAGTCCTTTTATCATGTGTGTTCTGTGTTATTTTCTGCACAGGAGTCCATGTGGGACTCCTGGCAGTGCAGCTTTTCCTCTTTTTGGTTTGGTGAACAGAACCTTGGGTTACCCTTATGGCACCCCTGGGTGGGGGTACAACCCTGTACTCCTAGTGTATGTTTTTGGGCACCTGTGTGTGGCCCACAGAGCAGTGTATGGGCTGGTGGCTGCTCCATGATGAATTTGACAGTTGCTCTGAGTATCCTCCATTTTGGGATACCCAGGCCCTGCCATTGGAATCAGTTGATTCCTGATAGGAGACAAGATGGCCCATGTGGCCTCTTGCTTTCTATTGCTTGTTACCTTGTTTTCCCAAAGTCCTGGGAAGCCCTGACTCTGTCCCTTCCCCTAACTGGCTGTTGGGTGGAAGTTCCATATATGGTATTGTGGGGAAGTCCAGGCCAGACTGGCTGGAGCCTTCCCAGTGACTGTATGTTGTGGGTATGCCCTTGGGTGGGACCTGGGTGAATGGAGTGTGTGACCAATATGCATTTCATGTTATGGGTGTCTGGTTTCTGGTATGTGACACAAAGACTGAGACAGCCCTGCCCGAAACTGGTAGGAATAGAGTGTGGAGTGCTGAATGGCTGGGCACTTGTCCCAATCCACATTTCTTGTTGTGAGTGTCTGGGTGGAGAAGAATAGCCTGAATGCTCTGTGAGCCTGATTGGCTCTCTGCCTGAATGCCCTTCTGAATGATTGGTTGCCTGAGTGTGACCCAGCAGAGTGAATGAGAGACCAAACAGTATATCTGGGGACCTCTCACTGATGGAAATTGTTCAGAAGCTGAAGTCGAAACGTGATGCTTACCGTGAAGCCCAGCTGGAAGAAGAAGGCTTTGCTGCTGCTTTCCTTCGCCGCAATCGGAAATCTGTCATGTCTCCAAGAACTGATCGAAGAGAGGACCTGGCTAGGAGACCTCTTCCCGAGCTACGAGGGGACTTCATGCACCAGTTAACCTTCACCACGGTTCCCTGGAAGTCAGTCATCGAAAGGCTGCCGACCGGAGACGGGGACCACCGAGGAATCTGAAGCGAAGCGCCCGGACATTGAAGTCCATCGTCGACGACAACCATCATCGCTGACCGGAGCCTCAACGCTCCATTACCTAAGACATTTAATCAAGGACTCCCTCGCTCATCACTGTCGACCGCTTTGTCCCGCCGGAGAAAGTCAAGGTCGACGACGAATCCGCCGGTGGGTTTCTCGCCACCCGAAGTCCTCAAAGACGCTGACGAACATCCGAAAGACTTGGGGAGAAGGGCAATGCCGAAGGACTTCCAAGTGCGCGATGAAGTTCTGGTACAGCAGGCAACCACCAAGAAGACTGACGCCTGGTTTGCACAGAGACTGTTCAATATTGTAGCCATCAAAGGCACCATGGTGACGGCCGAGAATGCAGACAGCAAAGTCACAAGGAACGGTTCCAAATCTAAGCACTTCATTAAGAGGGTAGAAAAAAGGCCTCCACCACCTGATCCGGATCCTGAACCATGAGAGCCTAGAGATGACTTTTGGGTTCCCCCATGAGAAACCTGTCATCGGTTGGCAGAACCATCAGAAACAACAGGACCACCCATGGGCAGCAAGAGGAGTGAAAGGCCCCAACGCACCATCAGAAGACCTCCTCGCCTAGCTGAAGAGTACTGAGGTGGATGTCAAGACATTTGCCCGGGGGTGATGTTACGAGACTCTGCCCCCTTAAGAGGCAGAGGGGGAGGCCACGTGGGAGGATGATGTGGGTGAGGGGAGGAGTGATGAAGGAAAAAGTTAGTACGTAGTTGGAAAGTGAATAAAGCAGACGTTCCAGTCCACTCCGGTGTCGCATCCTTATTTTACCAGGCCATCCGGACTAACACCATTTACCAAGGGCAGACTCACAGAGGCAGCAAATGCTGCAGGGGTCGGCTCGGTTGGGGACTTACAGTTTGGCACACGTGTACTAGAAGGTCTTGGGTGTTGGTCTGGAGTTCAAGTCTGGGGTCAGTTGGCCATGTGCTTATGCTAGCCTGTCTTTGTGGGTTGTATGTCGCAGTGCAGTGGGCTATACTCACAACAGCAGACATTCTGGGTGGTTCATCTCTGAAAGGTTCTAACGTTGAAATACCATTCTGGCCACATGCCTGTTAGCTGAGGGCTGTGGACATCTATTCAGAGGCAGGGGGATCCAGACCCCATTCCTTATATGCTAGTGCAGATAGTTGTCCACTTTGTCCTCCTATGCTCACCGTCTGTACTAACCAGAACGTATTGTTTGCCACACTCTTTCCAGGTTTACAAAATGCAAGTCCAAGTTCTGAATGCTGCTGATTGACCAATACCGAAGGTCACATACCAATGAGTTTGGCTGACATCGTACCTGAGGCCTGTTTCATTGGTTTGTTGTTAAGTTTGCTGAGAGTTTGTTAAAGGGCTGTCTGGGGCTTTGCAGATTCAGCTGTTGCCTTCAAGTGTTGCTATCTCCTTTATTGTTGGGCATACTTTATGATTGTACTCAACAATGCTCCAGCAATTGGGGTCCTAGTTGGTTCATATGACATAGGATATGCCACTCCCAGAAACGGTGCAAAACACAAGGGGGTTTGTTCTCAACAGGTATTACTTCTAGCCACTAAAGTGAATCTCTTCAATAAGAAGACAACTTTCTTATTGTTCAAGCTGGTGGCTGTACATGCAAGTGAATATTCACTGCCTGGTATCTTCAGTGGTGTCCGGATGCGATGGCTAGACCAGGCCACCATTCCTAATGCAATGTTATGCATAGGACCCCTGTCGCATTAATCTACTATACACGCTCGAGTAAGCTGGGTGCAACGTGAGAACAGCATTACGACCTCTGCCACTGGTTGAGTGTCCATTTGGATGGTATATTGGCTCTATGTTTATTGAGAACCTAGGCATCCCTCTATTGACTGCTGCTGCGAACACCTGGTTGAACTCTGTCTTTTGGGGCCTCGGCCTGGGTGAACTGTGGTCGGACTTCGCAGTCATACATTGGAGATAGGCTGAAAGTCTCCTCTTCTCTTTCATCTGTCAACCACCCAGGGGCATTTGCCCTGGGTCCTCTAATATCTTGACCCTGATGAAGGCGGAAAATAATTGATACTGCCGAAACACTCAATGTACTTTGGAGCTGTCCTGGTGCACTCCATTATACATCATAGTTTATTAGACATGTGGTGTTGAGGTACATGTGTTAATGGAACGTAATGTAGACCTCTTGATGTGCACTTCCTCCCTCCCCCACCTTCTCCTAGATACGCATTGAATAGGTGCTCTATGCCTCCAGCTTGGAGGAAGGTTTTTAGGTGTTTAGAGGTGGGTCTCAAGCTCGTGGGTAGGTTCTAGACATCCGATAGTTATATGTGGATGTCGATGTGTCATTTATGCATTCAGCTTTGTAGCTCATACAACTGATGTTGTATGAGTTGTGTTGGCAGGTCTTTTTTATAACTGTTTTTCTATTTTTGTATTATTTGTATTATTGCTAAATAAAACTTCCTATTTTGATATTATGTTTTTGTTGTTTTTGCATTTATACAGCATGGAGATTCATTCATTATGTTTTACTTGCAAATGATTGTGAAGCCTTTTGGCTCCAATGAAGAGATTTGCCTTAGTGGCTATAATAATCCCTGTTGGGAACACACCCCTTTATGTTTTGCATCTCATTTTTCTCCAGTTCCGTTCAGAGATGGAAATAACCCTCAAATGAATACAACTCCCAGAAACGGTGTCAGTGTCTTTGGCTTATTGGTCCTTCCTTCCTTTTAGAAGGTGCAGTGATGTTTTGTATGGTTTCCTGTTTCCGGTGGTATTTGGTATAATGGCTGCAGTTTCACCTGCCCTTATGGTGCTCCATCACTTTACTGCAGCAGACAGTGCTGTTAGCAGTATTTTTTTTAGGTTCCCATGGAAGCTTCACAGCTTGTGTAAGCTTCAGTTAGGGGGAGTGGCTGTTGTTCACTCCGGCATTCATAAGCCTGATGGGTGCTTCTGCAGTGAGACATTGGCCCTCACTATATGGTTGGCGGAACGGGTTTACCGGCACGGGTAAAGGTGTCGGTGCCGGTAAACCCGTTCCACCCTATTACGAGGTCTGCAAAAACCAGGCGTCCTTACCGGGTCCCGCGAGGGGACCAGGGAGCTAACAACGGGCCTGTCATTAACGAGCCCCTTGTTAGCTCCATCTCCATTCCCATTGAGCCCTATGGGGGCTCGAATGGGAATGGGGATGGACCGGGTCCGGGTTCCTCGGATGGGGAATTACCGGGTCCGCCAAGGTTGCGATGGCCCGGTAATTCCTCATTCGAGGAACCCGGGCCCGGATTGCGGTATGGAGGCAGCCATGGCGCTAATAGCACCATGGCTACCTCCATACTCGTAATGAGGCCCATTGACTATGAGGCGCTGTGGCCTCCCTTATTATGCTACGAGTTCTAATGTGTGTTGTCTCCTGACAGACTGGGACTTTCTCTAGTGGTGTTCTTTTTTCTAATTACGGTCTCTGCCTGCCTATGGCTGGTGGGTTCTGTCTTCAAGGTCTACTCGGTTCTGTGTCTGGAGTGCTGCTTCCACTAACACATATCGAGTTCCAAGATGTCGCCATAAGGAGATACCATTTCTCTTTGTGCTCTTTTATGTTGCAGGTGCCCCTGCGCTGTTTTATATTGTTTGGTAATTTCACAGCGGTATGTTGGGACAGGGTCACCACTTTTGTCTGGTGGTAATGTGTCTCGCCCAAAGATGGGGTGGCTATCCTTGGGTAACATGTTGGGTCTGGCACGAGGGTTGGAAGGGCCCATGCAGATTCCTCTATGTGAAGTTTGGTCCGCTCATTGATACCTTCAGTGAAAGAAATGGTGTTTCCTTGAGACCCCCCCTCCCCACCGCCATAAATGGGGCTGCTACAGGGCCCCTGTGTTACATACGAGGGAGTATGTCTGGGTTCCTAGCTCTGGCCTGTACTGGCTGTGCTTCTCTGACAATCTCTATTTCAGTGTTTATTGGGAGTTGCTTTACCTTGAGGTTTGGCTTGGATAGTATTATATGGATTCGTGAGCTGTAGTACTGTGCCTGAAATAGTAAATGGTTCTGCCATTTCACAGCTGCATGTGATGAGGCGCAATAGGGTATACTTGTTGAGCTGCTGTATTTCGATGGGGATGTTTTCCATCTAAATGTGAACTTACTTAGCGTTTCTCACCTATTTGTTTATACTTTGGTGCTGCACTATGCTTTCGAGCATTTTGTTTTCATGAGTATTCCTCACGTGTCTCATGTTTCTGGTTGTAGCTTAACTGTCTGGCTTAAGGGTGCAAGGTTATTGCTCCTTGTTCTCGGTTGTCCTCTCCCCTCGGCCATGTGAACCCAGTTGGGTTCTCCCACCTCTGTGGCTTGTTCTGATTATGGTTTGCTATTGGCTACTCCTTGTAGGGTCTTCCAGGAGGCACAATGGTCTGGGAAGTAGGTCTGTGCACCGCTATGCTCGCCTTGTGGCTGAGTGGGGCTGGGACTCATCCTGAGTTTTTAGTATGCCTCATAGATCTGGTACTGCGACAGGGAAGAGAGATGTGAAGGTAATGTCTTCATAACGTACTAGTAATCGTCCTACTCTTCCTCGTCCCAGTACTGATGCCTCCTGCCCCCTCCCTTATTTGGAGGAATTTGTCCCTCTCTTTTGAGTATTTAAAAGGAAGATTGTGGGTAAGAGGAGGCTATTATACCTCCCATGGCCAAGTGGGCATGGTTTTGAGAAACAGAACATTTTGGGAAAGGGTTCCTGTATTGGAGTGAGCACCAAAATGAGGAATAGTTGGAACAGGTGTAATGAAGATAACTGGTAAGTAACTGAAGCATTAAAGAGGTCACGCAATGAGTCCTAGTTACGTTTACCAATACTTCTGAGGCATGGATAGTCAATAGGCCTCATTACGACCCTGGCCGTAAAAGGCTGCAGCGCCGTTAAACACTTAGCGCCTTACTACGAGGTCCCTTTGCGGGACCCGACCTTAACGGGTGGTCTACACCAGCCGTTAAAGTAGGGACCCGCAAAGGGACCTTGGTGCTAAGTACGGTACCGCAATTTGCGGTACCGTACTTAGCGCCTTCCCCATTCCCATAGAGCCCAATGGGGCGAAAATGGGAATGGGGAAGGGCCATGGTTCAATGGGGAATTACCGCCCCGCCAACCTTGGAATGGGGTGGTAATTCCCATTGAACCATGGCGGACCCGTTACAACACCGGCACCAACCATGGTGCTAATAGCGCCATGGTTTAGCGCCAGTGTTGTAATGAGGGCCAATGTATGCTGGTCACTTAGTCAAATGAAGGAGGGAGTGTTACTTGTCTTTAAGCCTGCCGGTGGTTGTGGTGATGGAAGTCATGATGAGTATGATAGGAGGGACTAGGTATGTTGCATTGTGGCTGCTTTACAATTCGGCCAGAATTTTGTCTGACAAAGGCAAGGGGGGACTATGGTTTGGGCGCTTTGAGGATCGTCTGATCAACAGGGAGCGCCAGCTGTGCCCGTGCAGCTTGTTGGTGTGTGTGCTGCAGTCAGAGTGGTAAAATAAAAATAACTTCCCTTCTTGTTCTGTCATGCATAGGTGTGCTGGGTCGCATTGCAGACAGTACCATACATGACATGGCTACCAATGACTGCTTATGGGGACATTTTTGTTGCTTTAAAACATTTCAGGGTGAAGTGCTAGAAACAAGGACTTGTCTCAGACCGGGTACACTTTAAACATAATCCAGAAATAGCTTAGAAAAATAGGAGTTTCTGTGGAATTCATGTCTCGTGAGATGTGATGGAAGTCTTGCGAGATGGGAAAGTGTGAGGCAGTGCAGAAGGGGACATTATGAGCAGAGCCAGCGTGCAGAGAAGACTGCTTGCTCGCCGTCCCCATAAATATAGTGTTCAATCTATGTTTGATTTAATTATTATTAAACATACATCATACCTACTGAATGGTTACTGTAGCCCACAATATAATTGGCAACAAGGCGTGACCCGAAGAAAAACGATAATAGGGTCCCGGTGGAACCAAGGAACCCCCTGAAAATCCGGGGAGTGTCAACAATTATGACCAAAAAAAACACACAATGAGGGCTACCGGCAAGAAAAACAGGGACGAATAACTAAATGCTGTTAAGTCACAAAGTGCTTCCAAAACTCATATTTGTATTTGTAATAGTAATCAAAATGTAAAGAGAACCCAGAAGAATGGGCTACTATCTTGTTTAATTCCTTTCATCACATCTTATCCACCAAGATAATTCCAAAATCTTGGAGCACTTCTCTTATAGTTCCCATCTACAAGAAAGGTGACCGCAAAGACCCAAAAATCTTTTCACGGCTGGTGTTGAAGGAATTTAACCAATGGACCGCCCAAACAAAACAGCATGATCCGGCGCAGACAGGCTTCGTGGCAGGTCTAGGTACCTCGGTAAATTTAACAACACTTCATGCCATTAAACATCAGGCACAGGCCGTTAAACAGCCCATGTATTTTGCATTTGTTGACCTGCACTCGGCCTTTGATTCAGTTTCTAGACCCCGACTGATGGATAAATTGTTAGAGGCTGGGTGTCCGTCAACTTTATGTGACATCATTTTCGCATTACACTCGAATACCTCCATTCGGGTACGATTGAACTTTGAGGGGCTTCTATAACCGGATGTCCTTACCTATCGGGGGCTGAAGCAGGGGTGCATTCTCGCTTCGGCGTTGTTCAATTTTTTTATTAATGATGTCAGAAATGCACTGGAAGAAGTACGTGCAGATGCACCAAAATTGTATAACATCGAGGTGAAAGCGTTATGGTACGCAGATGATTTAGTACTAATATCTAAAACTCCCATTGGCCTGCAAAATCTTTTAACAGCGTTATGTCAATATTTTCGAGTTAATGAGCTGGTAGTGAATGATAAGACAACCCAAATCGTAGTCTACACTCCGAAAGGCAAGCGCAGTCATCGCATGACTTGGAAAATAGAGCACATAAGTCTAGAGGTGGTTATCAATTATACATACTTGGGTATCCTATTTGACGGATCGTCGAACGCTCATTCTCAGTTAATGATAATTGAAGTTAAAATTCTTGCAGCAATTCACCAGACTCGTCTCATTATGCATAAATTTGGGAAATTCTCCTTTAAACCTGCTCTGATCTTCTGGATTCAGAATGTCATCCCTACCATCTTATATGGTCTAGAGACATACAGTGCAATTGATCCAGTATTCCTACATGCCTTGGAAGCAAAATTTTGGCGTGCCATTTTAAATCTGCCACAATGCATTCCAGGCTCGATCATTCGATATGAAGTAGGTTTGACCTCCCTTTTGTCAATGTATATCTGGCGCTTATGCAGCTTATTTAGAAAATGTCTATTATCTGTTCTTGATAAATCAACTTTAGCTACAGTTGCCAGTTACCTGATGTCTTCCTCTCATCTGTTTCCGAAAACATGGTCTAAAAACATCCTCTCCATACTACTAAATGCAGACATTTCTATTGAAACCCTTGTCACCGATCCTGATATAGCTAAGAAAAAACTCTACATGATGGACTGGATTGACACTAGAGATCTGTGTTTGAAGTATAAAGATTTTGATCCAGCTGTTTTTTCAGCAAAGCGTTGTAGAGACATGGCCTTCTATTTATGCAAATCTCCTTCTCCTGTTGTTAGGAATGCCTTGTTGCGCATGCGCTTCAATTTATGTCCTACCCGTGAAATTCAAGCTCGTAGGAAAGAAATCCAGCGGGAATCTTCAGGATGCCGTTTTTGCAATAATGCAACAACTATTGAAACTTTGGAGGATGTTATTGTGGACTGTCCTGAATTTATGAACTTAAGACAAAGTCACTTTAGTAAACATTTGCCTTACTTTAGCCAGATGAGACATGAGCATAGATGGCTCGCCATCTCCACTACCAACTGTATGAGCATAAGACTGGCCACAATTAACTTTCTGCGAGCCTTAAATCTACTAAAATAGTTTGATTCCTAATGATATCGGCTATATGGAACAGTGATTGTCATACTTGTTCATTGCCTTATCAATCGTTTCATAATGCAGAACCCAAATGTAACTATTAGCATTAGAAGTGATGGTGTGACATTTGGGGTGATCTGTAAGGTTTTATGATTGCATGTTTTATAATTCACTGTGTTTTATATGTAAACCTTTTGATAAATGGTTGTCTTAAATTGAAAAAAGTTGTTTAAATTCAACTAAATTCATTAAATAAAAAAATAAAAAAAATAGTAATCAAAATGATAAATATTGACGGGAAGTACCATCAAAGTGGCTACCAACCAGTACAGGCCTTCTCTATATCAACAAATACTTCAAAAAAGCAACAAAGGAAAATCAAAACAATCAACAGGGTAATGGACATGGTAATAATCATACCTCCACCACACCCAGGGACAAAAGGTGAATAAAACACTAAATACATGGTTGTGGCCTAAATCAGAAAAAAATGACATTAAAAATCAAAACACTCTGTAGTGTCGCCTTAAACACAGTGTGAAACCCCAACATGTTTCAGTTCCTTCTTGTGCAGAACTTTCTTCAGGGGGCTGAATTAGGTCAAAAGGGGTAATGGTTCCCAATAAAGTTTCAGATGTCCATATAAGCTGGGTGCCAAATGTTGTACCGAGTGATGGTACCTGTAAACGATGTATGGATGGGCTAAATTATAAAGTGTAACTAACAGCAAGCATCGCCCTGTCTCTTCAAACAAAACAAGACCCTCCACACTAGGAAAATCAACCTCGAGGACACTTATCAAGGTAGAAAATGCAGGGCGCGCCTCGATCATTTCAAGCAACATCAGATAGGCCAATGGTGCCATGGCCACAGTGGGAGTCACTATTTGCCGCATATGTGGAGGCTCTCGGTGGAGAAGGATATGCTCCAGAAAGAAAGAAGGCTATGCTGCTTAATGCAATCAGTGTGGAGAGGCTGGGGATATTTGCAGGGTTGAACTAGGGACCCACGCGAAATGCAGATGATGAAGATAAAGTTCCCAGAGAAATAGTTAGGAGTCTAGTGAGAAGATTATATAACAACAAGAATATCATATTATACAGGCTTCCATTTTACACTAGGAAACAGGACAGTATGGAACCAGTGGATGATTACGTGATTAGAATGCCCAGGATGGTGGCATTGTGCTAATTTGGAACAACGTGAAAAATACGATCAGAGAAATGTTAACTCTGCATACGAATAGCAAGAAGGTGCTAACATACATGAAAGGTACATTTCATACACGAAAATGAAGTTACCCTGTACATGGCCATTCAGATTGCCAAGGCGGCTGAAGAAACAGCAATACGACTCAAACAAATTATAATTGTAATTGGTTTAGTACAGCTCAGTGGCAACGCACTCTTCTTGGAAGCAAGACGACGCACAGCAACACAGGTCTGAATCCCGGGCCCCTGTTAGGGAGAATTCTCATTCTATGGCTAATTTCCCTCACCTAATGAGTCCCCCAGCAGCTTTGCTGGATTTCTGGAGTTTATTTTTTCCACTTGGTAAGAGTGTGAGCCTTTTTCCCACTCTTACATGTGTTTTGCCATGTGTATTTTTAACTTTCTGTGTGATCTTGGGCTCTGGAGCACACCACTCCATGAGACCCACTTTTTTGTGTGTGTTACACAGCACCTTCAGTGCAGTGACACAGACTTCCCACTGACTCAATTTTTCTGGGGCTGACTACTGTCCCCCAGAAACAGGTAAAGTGTCATTTACTTTATGTCGCCATTTAAAACTACAGACCCAGTGCACCCCATCTTACAAGGAGTACTGGAAAGGGTTAATGCCTATCCCTTTTTTTGTCTGTGCCTCCCTGAGCTTTGTTTTGCTCTTTTAATATTTAGACTTGGCTGTTGGCAGTGGCATCTACCCTAACTTTTCTACCATGATTATACTATATAAACGTGGTATTGTTCCAGGCTATTATATTAGCCTCGAACATAAACCCGCTTGACCAACTACTCTTTCTTTTGGCTCCTGTCGGGTTTATTCGCCATTTCTTTTTGTTAAAGTCCTTGTTGTGTTTTACTTTGCGCGGCAAACTAGGTGTGCCTTTGTTCACCGTCTTTTGGCGGGCTTCTGAAAAGAAGCCCTCCTCTTGGCAACTGGGTGTCTAGGTGGGCTGTATGTGAGGGAGGGGTGTAGTCACCCCCTGCACAGGGTATCCTAGGAAACCCAAGTCACACTTTGCCATGATTGGCTGAGGTGGTTGTCCGGGCCGAACAAACCCCATGCTGCGTAATTGACAGCCAGGCTGATTGAATGGGAGATTTTTGCACAAAAGGCAGGACTCTTGGGCTGGAAGTCAGAGTCGCCAATGGAACTACAAGGAACCGAAGAGAAGCGGAGAAGAAGACGGCTGCTGCAACTACCGAGTCCCGGTGAAGCCCTGCTGCAGTCCTGAGCTATCTACCCTTCAATGACCAGAGAAGATCCCTTCCGGAGTCTTCTTCCCTTGAGCCTGGTGGGGTCAACCAGCTCATCTTCCACAGCCAGAGGATCCCCTTCATGGTCGAAATCGCTGTACGCTGCTGTAGTGGTCTGGATAGCCATCTGAAGAGCCTCTCCTGTTTTAAAGGAGCGCACCTTTTATTCACTGTCGCTGCTGGCCTCATCCCTGGGTAGTGCAGCTCACTCCAGACGTCCTCCTTCTTGTACCCAAGACTGAAGCTCCGGGAACTGTGAGTCTGCGGGAAACTACCAGGAACAACTGCCTTGTCACCAGCTTCTTCAAAGAATAAAGGTACTGTGTCCAGCTTCGAGGAACTAGGATGAACCCTTTTCTCCTCACCCAAGGCTTGCCTTTGTCTTCCTTCCCTCTTATAACTTTTGCTTCCTCTGTTGACAATATCCAAGTACTCCTGGCAACGTTGAATCTTGAACTGTCTGACTGTGTGATCCTCGACAACAGGAACCCGGTTCCACTTGACATTGGCGCAGGCTTATTGACTTTTATCTTCCTATCAGCAAGTGTTCTCTGATTCTGTCTGCCTTGACCAAAGTATTGCCTATGATTTTTGCCCCCAACTCTCTTTTGCTAACTCAGGTGCTAAGTGTGTTTTTACCCCGGTAAGATTTCTTTCCGCGGAAACACGTATCTTTAGTAAAAATTGAACTGTCATTACTGTCAAAAAGTGATCGCATATGTATTCCCGGTAACGTCTTTTGTTTCACAACACCGGTCCATCAAATCATAAGGTACTTACCTTGAGTTGTTCTGCACAAAGTGAATTGGTTATGTGTAGTGTATTTTATGTGTGGTTTTCATTTAATAGATGTGTAGTGTTTTATGAACTGATGGTTTAAAAATAAATGTACTTTTACTTTTTAACCAAAAACCTTGTGTCAGTGTTTGCTTGAGTCACAGTAATTGTAGTCCTTGGTGTATTCTCTACTACTGCTCATTTACTCTTGAGATAAGTCTGGCTGCTCTGCTACTGCTACCACTTTAACAGTGCAGTACAGGCTTGTACCAAAGGTGAACTTGTATTGCCACTTGTAGTCTTAATTGTGTGTAGTGGTCACTAAGGGCACTGCACAGGATTCCTCCTAACAGTCCATGCTCAGAAACCTCTTCGGTATTAAGCGTGTTGTAAAAAAAACAATTATAATTATATAATTAATGGCTGACTCCGGATCGGACTGAACCATTTTGCCAGTACATATCTTTACAGCAATGGTGAGATGACAACATGTTGCAGTGAAAAGTTTTCAGTGGAACCATTATCCAGCTGCTGTTACATACCGAGTTCAGTAGAGAGTTTAAAGGGAGAAGGGCGAGGGCGTAGGTATATTTCTCCGAGAAAGGGCAATCGGTATTGGGCTGGGTTGAGCAATCAAAATGAGAGCTCAAATTAGACCTGACCTCCATGGATCAAGTATTGTCAAGAGAAAAAGAAGACAATGGGCCTCATTAGGACCCTGGCGGTAAGGGGTCTACGCCAGCGTTAGCTGCGCCGACCCCTTACCGCCAACTACGAGTTCCCAAAGCGCCATGGTCACTTCTACGCCCGCTTTTTGCGGGCGGAGAAATCCATGGCGCTATGGGACCTTGGTGTTAATTACGCCACCGTAATGTACGGTGGCGTAATTAACGCCTTCCCCACTCCCATTGAGCCCTATGGGGCCGAAATGGGAATGGGGAAGGGTAAATGGGTCAATGGGGACTTACCGCCCCGCCAACCTCGGAATGGGGCGGTAAGTCCGCCATCCGCCATGGCGTAAACGGACTTTACGCCATGGCGGAAAAGTCCGCCGATGGCGGAAAAAATCCGCCAGGGTCCTAATGAGGGCCAATGTGTTCCCTGAGAAAACAAATAAGGCTTGGAGTTGTTCCAGTGAAACACAAGATTCATCCAGTCCTGGCCACTACTCCCAATACACTCAAGGAACAAATACAGAAAATGTTACTAGAAGGGATCATTGAGCCTGTGAAATCAACAGATTGGTTGAGTATAGTGGTTTTAATTAAAAAAAAACCTCAATCGAAAGTGTTCTGTATTGACTTGAGCAGCCTGTACCAGGAGGAAGGTAATCACAGATTGTAATCCTTTACCAAGCATCAATGAGCTGATTTTGATGATAGATGAAGCTAAGTTCTTCTCTATGTCAGATATGAGAGATGCTTATTACCAGATATGACTACATACGAAATCCAGACCCTCACAGCCTTTATCACACCGTTTGGAAATTTCCAATTTACTCGCATACAGTTGGTATGTCCTCCGTGGCGTCAGAAAAAATGATAGACTTGGTGATAAGCAAAGTGGGAAATGTGTTATATTTTCAGGATGACATCATGTTGTATGCAGCAGATGAACAGATGAATGACAAGATGTTACAAAAAGTACTAGGATGAGTACAAGAAACGGGAGTCAAGTTGAAGCAGGGCAAGTGTAAGAACACAACCGATGCAGTACACGATCTCAGCAAGTGAGATAAAGCCCAAAAGACATCTACTACAAACCATAGTTGTTGCACCCCCTCCCCAAAAAACAATGATGAGCTCTGATCCTTCCTGGGGCTACCTGAGTACTATACAAAGTTTGTGCCACAGTTATCGGCACTAACCATCAACATGAGAAGCCTGATGAAAAAAGGTACAGAGTATGAGTGGACATCAACACAAAGGGAGGAGTCTGAAGGTGTGAAGAGAATGATAAAAGGAGCACCATGTTTTAAACTATTCAACCCCAAATGGAAAACATAGATTACTACAGATGCCAGTGCATATGGCATAGGAGCTACACTGACCCCAAAACAAGGGTACATAGAACATTTGTGGGCCTTTGCATCTACAGCACTATCAGCATCATAGAGAAATTACCTGACAATAGAAAAAGAAGTGCATGGACGGTGGAGCTCTTTCGAACATGTGTGTGAGGAACAATGTCTGGGTTAGTGATTGACCACAAACATCTGATTCACATGTTAAGCTCTGGATGTACCATAACTGCAACCACCAGACTAGCCCACATAGGAATCCAGTTAAAGGAGTATACATTCACAATGTTACACATTCCTGAATGGATTAACTCCCAGGTATTGCATGTCTCAAATGCTAATAAGTGTGAAGGAGGAAAACACCTTTCTACATGATGTGTGTGTGTGTTGGCAACAGTGGATGACATGTCTGAAGAGGTGTCCTTGGAGGCGAGTGAACAGCACTGGGCTGAGGAAATAGAGCTAGATGGTACCAAGCTGCAGTTAGAAAAGTAGATCAAAAATGGGCGGCTAGATCAGAAGGCAGTACCTAAAGGCCTGCACGCATTTTGGAAAATATTAGTCTAGTGTGAAGTACCAGAAGTAAGGCTCGGACACAAGGGTGGCATATTTTGGGTATAGACAATTCTTGATCAAGAAAGGTTCGCAAAAAAGCCTCTCTAGCCCTAGATCTAAGAGGGGTTTCCCTGCCTTAAAGAAACTAGTGAAAACAGTCAGGATGTCCAAAAGCTAAACGCCTGTCCCAGTCACATTCCAAAACCTATCTCAGTCCCTCACACTACAAACTAACAAAATGCGGCAAGGGTGATCTTGCTCTAAAGAAAACAGTGTTCATCAATGTTATGCATCCACTTGCCATGCATTAATTACTGACTGGGGTATATACCCTCCTGCTTTTCCGAATATCTATGTGTATTAGACCAAAATGTTCTTTGACCGTTACTAGGTTCTTTCTGTGCTTTCACCAGCTTCCCCAGACCGCCTGTTATTTCCCACCAGCCCATGTAACTTCATTGTTGGTTCGTGTCATAGACCTTGGTCTTGCTCTCGCTTCGGTTTCCCATCCGCAGCGTTCCGCTTCCTTCTCATTGTCAGCTTTCGTCTCGCAGTTGCTGTGGACACAGTGAGACGCCCCAGCATCGATTCAGTAATGGAGCTTCAGAGTAGCCGGCTCCCTGGCTATGGTCTCTCCCTGGGGCAGAAGGGATAAAATCCTCAGATTCGGCAGATAATTTTCCCCTTATGCTGCTGGTTTCTCCATGTCCAACTGAAAAGCAGGACAAAAAATCAACATTCCCTTGCTACTTGCCCTTCTGGTGTTCTACACAAAGGTTTGGAGATCAAGAAACCAGCGCATAATTCTGGGGTTTGTATGCTTATGTAGGCTCATCCTTGTAAGGGGTGAATGATCATTAGTTAAACGATATTTCCTACCTGTGAAATAGTGCCTTAAGTACCCCACAGCACATTTTATGGCATGAGCTTCTAATGCAATTGTTGAGTAGTTTCTCTCCCTAGGGAAGAGCTCGTGGCTGATGAACAATCCAGAGTGTTCTATTCCCTCATATTCCTGGAACAAAACAGCTCCTAGGCCCACATTTGGGGCGTCTGTCTGAATAATACATTATTTGGTAAAATTAGGTACCTTCAAAACTGGGGCACTACAAAGTATAGATTTTAATGTGTTAAAACCGGCCTGATCAGTCATGGCCTATTCATGTTTCTGGGGCTCAGCGTTCTTTAGTTTGTCGTGAGACAGGCGATTATGGAGGATTAATTTGGGATAAAGCATCTATAATACCCCACCAATCCAAGAAAACCTCTTAGGTCCCATTTAGTTTTAGGTAAGGGTGCCTTCTGTACTGGTCTAACCTTTTTTGCTTGTGATTGTAAGAGCCCATTGCCAACAAAGAACCCTAAGTGTTTAATAGCTTATTGGGTGAAATTGGGTAGCAGTAGGACTGTAGTCCCTTAAGGCCTAGGTAACTTCATAGCAGTGTCTTAGGTGTTCCTCCCAAATCGTACTGTTGTCATGATCCACAGAACATGCCCCTTTTGGACCTCATGGTCCTTGTCACAACGGAGCTTGCACTCCTTAATACTCCCAACGTGGCCGTCTAACGTGCAACTTCTTCCTTGTCCTTACGTCAGATGCAGCGTATTTACAAATAGGCTGCGCCCCCGCGGGCCCGCTTGTCTCAATGCTACTGCAAGCAGCAACTAAACGTGTGCTCCGTAGTTCGCTACACTGTTGTCCTTGTTCCTGGACCTCCTAATTCCATTCCCATTGCCCTCTTCCTTCCTCCTTGTTTCCCAGACTCGTGTGCTGTGTGCTTACCTTCTTCGTTCCTGGATCCCGGAGTGTCTGAATCCTGGAGCTCTGAACGCACGCTGGAGCCAGAAGAGGCTCGCGCAGGCTTATACAAGACCAGGTCCGTGCGTAAGAAGACACCGTCCAAGAAATGCTGCGAGGATCGCTCCCAGGTGAGAAATGGGGAATTCCGTGACAGTTTTAGATGCCAAACAACCAAAGTCGAAGCCGACATGGAAGCAGCTGTTCAGGATCTCATGCGTGGCATGCAAGAACTAACAACCGAGTTACAAAATTTAAAGGTGGAAACGCCGCTCTCAAACAATTAGTTCTATCCCGTGATTCTGCCACAAAGGAAAGCGTATTGCTGGGCGGCATTGTTGACAAATACGATGGGTCGGCAAAAACCCTTCGTGGATTCCTTGATTCTTGTTTGGTCCACTTTACTTTTAAGCCCTACTACTTTTCAGCCCGTAGGGCTAAGGTTGGCTTCATAATTTCACACCTTTCCGGAAATGCTCTAACCGGGGCTACGCCCTTAGTGAATTCTGGTGATGCACTCCTGGATGACTACGACGGTTCATACAAGCCCTTAAAAACATGTTTGACCGCCCTGAGCAGGTCAATAGTGCCCAGGAGCACCTGCTAGACGTTCAACAAGGATCCCAGGATATGCTTACATATGACACCCGATTCAAGCAATTGACCAAGGAAGCTGACTGGTCTCCTGAAGCAAGTTTTACACTTTTCAGAAGGGGACTGAATGAGGAGATCAAAGATGAGTTGGCCAGAGTGGCTCGCCCAAGCTCGTTCCAGGCTCTTTTGGACCTCGCCATGCAAATAGATTTTCACATCCAGGAAAGAAAGGCAGAAAAAAGGAAATCCAAAGTAACCCCCTCCCCCCGAAGGCATCCTTCGAGATCACCTCCAAGACTGACACAAATCCAGGGTCGGCTGCTGAACCAGAACCTATGCAGATAGGAGCCTTCCGTGGACCCATATCCCCACAAGAAAGGATGAGAAGGATTCATACAGGGTTATGCATGTACTGTGCCTCGGATAAACACCTGGTTAGAGAATGCCCTCCAGCCCCTCCATGGCGTTCGGGAAATGCCAGCTCCCGATCCTAGATGGAGCTCAGTTTCGGGAGAGAGATGCAGGCTCCACATCTATACCATCCTTGAACTCTCCTGGACAAAACTCCCTGGTAATCTTACAGGCCTTCTTATCATCATCCAAGAAGGAATCCTACCCCATCCTGGCACTAGTGGACTGTGGGGCCATGGGAATATTGATAGATCAGGAATGGGTCCTTAAACATCATATTCCCTATGAATCCCGGAACGTTTTGCAATCTGTAGAAGCAATTGATGGAAGACCTCTTTCTTCTGGACCCATAACCCTTCAGACTAAGGAAATTGAGCTTTCTATAAACCATCACCGAGAAAAGATAAAGTTTGACATCATAAAATCTGCCCATTTCCCAATGGTATTGGGAATGCCCTGGCTACAAAAACACAACCCATACATCAATTGGACAGCAGGTTCCCTGTTCCTAGGTTCCGAATTTTGCATGTCCCATTGTCTGCTCCTGGATCCTTCTCCTACAACATCAGAAGAACGTTCAACAACTCAGCAAGGTCCTCTTATGGTCTCCAACATCATCCAGGTTCCTAAAGCCTACCAGGAATACGCCGATGTGTTCTCTTCTGCTATTGTCCAAGCCTTACCACCCCATAGGCCTGAGGACTGTGCTATTGAAACCGAACCTTCAGCTGTGATTCCCTTTGGAAGGATGTTTATTCTGTCTGAACTCGAGAAAAGGGCCCTTCGTGAATACCTAGATACTAACCTAGAAAACGGCACCATACGCCCATTCAAGTCTCTGGCTGGAGCCTCATTATTTTTTGTTCCTAAAAAAGACACCAAGGAGCTCAGACCTTGTCTTGATTATCGGGGACTTAATCAGTGCACCTTAAGGATCGTTATCCATTACCCTTGATCTCAGATATCCTGGAAGTCGTAAGAGGAGCCGTAATATTTACCAAATTGGATCTCAGGGGTGCTTATCATTTGATTCGTATTAGAGAAGGAGACAAATGGAAGACAGCCTTCAGAACACCCTTTGGTCATTATGAATACTTGGTCATGCCCTTTGGACTCTAATGCTCCGGCAATCTTCCAACGCTTTATGGACCGGGTGTTTTCGGATATGCTATTTCTTTTCGTCATCGTCTACTTGGACGATATTTTGATATTCTCTAAGGATCCTCTCAAGCATGAAGAACATGTTAAGGCAGTGTTACAACGGCTACGTGAACACAAGCTTCTAGCAAAACCCGAGAAATGCCTTTTTCATGTTTCTCCTGTTCACTATCTAGGATTTGTCCTTAGCCCAGATGGCATTGGAATGGATCAATCCAAGGTTAAGGCCATACTATCCTGGCCAACTCCGACCACCGTAAAACAGATCCAATCTTTCCTGGGCTTGGCCAATTTCTATCGGAAGTTTATACCATCCTTCTCCGAGATTGTTCAACCGATCATCTCCTTGTTGAAGAAAGATACTCCCTATCATTGGACCTCAGCCCAGAAGAAGGCCTTTCAACGCCTGAAAACAGAGTTTACACAAGCCCCCATCCTGACTCAACCTGATATAAATCAACCATTCCTAGTGGAAACAGACGCCTCTAACTATGCCATCGGAGCAGTTCTGAAACAGGAACTCGATGACGGACTGGAACATCCTATTGCCTATCTTTCATGGACATTGACCTCCAGTGAAACTCATTACTCAGTCTTAGAAAAGGAACTTCTAGCCATCCGTCAAGCCTTCACCGAGTGGCGTCATTTACTTCTAGGAGCTAAACATCCTGTCCAGGTTCGAACGGACCATCGAAATCTCCAAGTGTTACAGGCCCTGGAATGCAGTAAGGCCCGTTGGGCATTCTTCTTTGCCCAATACCAGTTCCAGATTCACCACGTTCCGGGAACACAAAACATAAT
Source organism: Ambystoma mexicanum (assembly GCF_040938575.1). NCBI lineage: Eukaryota > Metazoa > Chordata > Amphibia > Caudata > Ambystomatidae > Ambystoma > Ambystoma mexicanum. The sequence goes on along the minus strand of NC_090932.1, from coordinate 620,121,163 downwards.
CGCTGACGCCTTGTCTCGGCGCCCTGACTATGAACCTCCTGAAGACCGAACAGTTTCCCCACACAATATTTGTAGCTCAGGCGACCAGCCTCCTAGATGAAGTCCGCATTCAGACTCAATCCTCGGAGCTCTGGAAAGATATCTCGGACAAGAACCAGTGGAAATTGAAGACCAAACATGGATACTTGTTCAAAGACAATGGGCCTCATTACGACCCAGGCGCTAAGGGGTTAACGGCGCCGTAAAAGGCTGCGGCGCCGTTAACCTATTAGTGCCTAATTACAAGGTCCCTTTGCGGGACCCGACCTTAAAGGCTGGTGTAGACCAGCCGTTAAAGTAGGGACCCGCAAAGGGACCCACAAAGGGACCTTGGTGCTAATTACGGTGCCGCAATTCGCAGCACCGTACTTAGCGCCTTCCAGATTCCCATTGAGCCCTATGGGGCAAAAATGGGAATGGGGAAGGGCCATGGAGGAAGGGGGAATTACCGCCCCGCCAACCTTGTAATGGGGTGGTAATTCCCCCTTTCTCCATGGCGGAGTCAGTAACTTACCAGCATGGACCATGGTGCTAATAGCACCATGGTCTTCCGCCAGGGTCGTAATGAGGCCCAATGCCTTGGTCATCCCAACACAAAAACTACAGCAAAGGATAATAAATCTCTGTCACGATACTCTTTACTCCGGACATCGTGGTATTACCAATACCCTCCGATTAATACAAAGGCAATTTTGGTGGCCTGGAATGAAAGCTGACGTACAACTGTATATTCAGGCATGCTCTGTCTGTAATCAAAACAAACATGACAACAAAAGACCGGCGGGTTTACTGCAGCAACCTCCACTTCCAACAAGGCCTTGGGAATTCATAGCGACAGACTTCATTGTGGAACTACCACCTTCCAGGGGATACACAACCATCATGGTCACCATTGATTTGTTCACTCATGTGGCCCATTTTACACCTCTGTATAAACTGCCATCCTCGTCAGAACTTGCTGGAATTTTCCTGGAACACATATTCCGACTGCATGGACTTCCTTCCAAGATCATATCGGACAGAGGGCCCCAATACATTTCTCAATTCTGGAAACATCTTTGCCAAATACTAGGAATCCAACACGCTCTTTCCTCAGGATATCATCCCCAAAGCAACGGAGCACAGAGCGCGTAAATCAAACCTTGGAAAAATATCTCTGTTGCTTCACTACCAAGGTCCAGGACGATTGGTCCCTTTTAATACCAGTGGCTGAATTCGCCTATAATAATTCAGACCACTCTGCTGTTAAAACCAGTCCTTTTTTCTGTAGCCAAGGATTCCACCCTTCGGTTCTACCCTCCGTCCTTCCTCATCCTACACCAGTTCCAACAGTCGACTCCTCGATTGAAACACTCATTAATGTTCAAAGAGAAGCCAAAGAACAATTAGAGAAGGTCAGGACCCAGACCAAACTGTATGCGGACACCAAACGAAGACCAAGCCCCTCCTATACAATAGGGGATAAGGTTTGGCTATCCTCGAAGCTGCTGCCACGGCATCTGCGACCAAATAAATTGGCTCCTCTATATTATGGGCCATTCCTTATAAAGGAAATCATCAACCCAGTGGCCTACCGACTCAAGTTACCAGACTCCTGGAAGAAAATCCACCCAGTGTTTCACACGTCCTTAATGAAGCCATATGTCTAGACCTCTCGAACTAACCTTAGGCCCAAACCAGTACTCGTCAATGACCAACTGGAGTATGAGGTCTCCAGGATTTGCGATTCTAGATATAGACGTGGCAAACTCCAGTACCTGGTGGAATGGAAAGGATATCCCCCCAGTGAACGCACTTGGGAACCTATCTCAAATCTAAATACCCCCAGGTTACTTAGAAGGTTCCATCTCATACACCCAGGCAAACCCGGTGGAACGAGTTTCCGGAGGAGGCATGCTGTCATGAACCATCAAACTCGCCCCTTCTGGTCCTCCTGGTCCCTTACACGTCGGGCCTTACACTCCATAATACTACCAACATGGCGGCAAGCTCAGAACGCTGCTCACCAGTCTTCACGTTCTACGCAGCGTCCTCTATAAAGAACCCACACCCCCGCAGCCCGCGCATCTCAACGCTGCTAATAGCTGTGATCGGACGTGTGCTCCGTACTTTCTCTTGTGCTACTTGCTATTCCCTGGCTCCGGGATTCCCTTCTCCCGACTTCTTCCTTCTTATCCAATCTTCCCGGTATCCCTGCGCCGCTTCCGCGTGCCCCCCTACTCCTTCCTGAAAATTCCCGGAGTTTCCCTTTGATCCTGGACATCGAAGCTGAACGTAATCTGGAAGCCGAGGATGGCCGAGCGGGCTTATTTAAGTCCCGAACCATACGAAAGAAGACTCCGCCTAAAGAGGACATCAGGCAACACAGAAAGATGAGAAGGGGGAAAACTGTGACGGATGAAACCTCCGTCCCCAAGTACCGCATGGGCAAATATAGTGATATTACTACCCGTGCAATCTTTGAGGCCACAGGTGTAGAGTACAGTCAGTCTGGAACCAGGAACGCCGGAAGGACCCCCCTGACCACTGCAAGGCAAGCAACGAGGTTAGGCAAGCAAAGCAATCCCAATGAGAGCAATACAAGGTCACACAAGAAGGCTTACCCAAATGCAGGCGGCAGGGTACCCGGGGTGTGGTATATGGGCAGGGGTCTGCAATAGTCGACGGCAGTAAGCGACAGTTGATAGACAGGATGGCACTCTAGGTGGATGGTTGTAATACCTGATGCAGCAGAAAAAACATGAGCCAGGTATGAAGGCAAGAAGATCCGTATTCAGTCCAGTAAACAATCTGGGGTCAGAAAACCAAGAGGTAACGTCAGTTGCAGGGGGATGATCCAAAAACAAATCCAATGGAAAGCCAAGGTCGAAAGTTCCAAGTAAGCCAAGAATTGCAGAAGTACCAAGGGGAGACGTGGAGAGGTCCGTGGAAGCAGTCCGTGATCGAGGTATCCAAAAAAGAAGCAATATCCGTGAAACGCCAAACAGTACTACTGAAAGCAGCTGTGAAGCGTTGATTGTGAGTCTGTTTGTTCCTTTTGAATGGGAAAAGGCGATCACATGATGTGGTCACGTGACACATGTTCCGTGTCCCGTTTTCAGTTCATGGGGATCTCTTCCTGGTTACGTGACGCTTCCTTGTCACATGACGCGTGCTCCGCATCTCGCAGCTTCCAACCAGGTCACTTCCTGGTCACGTGGTGATTCACGTGACAAGCCCTCAAGCAGAGCCGGTACCTCGGGTGCATCGTGGTAAGACGCCACAGCATTTGCCAATGAAGATAAGGAGACCGTACTGGGTGCAGGGCCCTATGAGTGTGCCAGGGGCTGTCGCCTACGTGCCGTCATCGGGCATGCATAGGTAAGTGGGACGGGGGTTGTTTGTTAGCCTGAAGTGTCTGATGTGTCGCCACTGGGGATGGACAGAGCCCCCCCTAAAGGCCCACGACCCCGTGGGCTGGAAGGATGATCCCTGTGGAAACGGGCGACCAACAGAGGGGCATGGACATCAGAAGAGGGAACCCAAGACCGGTCCTCAGGACCATAACCCAACCAGTCCACCAGGTACTGTAAACACCCCCTATAGAGATGTGAACCCACAATGGCGCTGACCTCGAACTCATCAGGGGACACCACAGAAACAGGAGCAGGAAGAGAGACAAGGCGGGTCGGGTCAGGGCAAGGCTTGAGTAGCAAGGTATGGAAAACTGGGTGCAACCTCCAGCTAAATGGGACAGCGAGGCGATAAGCCACCGGATTCAGAACCTTGGACACCCAATACGGGCCAACAAAACGTGGGAGCAGTTTTCGGCAACCCGGAATGTGCAGATGGCGTGAGGACAACCAAACACGCTCACCCACGCGGTAGGTAGGAGCGTCCACCCGCCACTTGTCAGCAGCCGCCTTCATGGATGATTGGGCCTCCCGGAGATGGACGAGGGTCTGGGCATGAACCGAGGTCAGGTCACGGGCACAGGCATTAGCAGCAGGAGTACTGGCGGGGGTGAAATCGGGGAAAGGAAGAGTGCGCGGGTGTTGGCCATAAAGGGAGTAGAACGGGGAAAAACCAGTAGAGGAATGAAGGGCATTATTGTATGCAAACTCCGCAAGGTGGAGCGAGTTAAGCCAGGTGTATTGAAACTGAAGGGATAAACATTGTAAGTACTGCTCTAATGCCTGATTCACCCTCTCAGTCTGCCCGTCGCTCTCAGAATGGTAGGAGGAAAAACGCGCATCGATGCCAAGAAGCTTGGTAAGGGCCAGCCAAAAACGGGACGTGAATTGAGAGCCACGGTCTGATACAATAACCTGCGGCAAGCCGAACAGACAAAAGACAGACCTGAAGAACATCCGGGCCAGTGAAGGAGCAGAAGGGATCCCTTTACAGGGCACAAAACAAGCCATCTTGGTGTAGGAATCCGCCACTACCCAAACCGTATCGAAGCCTTGTGTGCGAGGTAAATCAGTGATTAGGTCCATCGAGACCGTATGCCAGGGCCTTGGAGGTATTGGCAGAGGTTGTAGTAATCCTAGTGTGCGACCCCTTTGCGACTTGCATTGAGCACACACCGAGCAGGTGTTCACGTAGGTTTCCACGTCACGTCGCATCGATGGCCACCAGCACCAACGTTTCAGCAGATCTAAGGTGCATTGTTGCCCTGGGTGACCGTTGATGAGTGCGCTGTGGGACCAATCCAGAGCTTGATTACGAGTGTCACTAGTGGGCAAAAACAGTTTCCCTTGTACGAAAGGTAACCCATCCTGAAACACCGGGTCCCACTCAGTCAATGCATGGGGATGTTGTAAGATCCAATGGCGAATGGCGGTTAACATGGGTTGTGAGGGAGTGCAAGCACATACTACATGCCCTCTTTCTAACAATGTGTCCGGAAACGATGGGAGAGACACCCCCCCCCCCCCGGTGAGCAGGACAAGGCGTCCGCCTTACCATGAACCACCCCCGGCCTGTGTTTCACCACAAAGTCGTAAGCCGCAAAGAATATGTGCCAGCGAACCTGTTGGCTGTTAACACATTTAAGTGATGCCAGATCCTGCAGATTTTTGTGATCGGTGTAAACGACCGTCTGGTGCTTGGCCCCCAGAATATGGTGTCTCCAAACCTGAAAGGTGTCCTTTATGGCAAGGAGCTCCTTTTCTGTGACCGTATAGTGTGTTTCGGTCGACGTGAACTTCCTCGAGTGATAAGCCACCGGGTGCAGATGACCAGTAGTTGGACAGGGCTGGGAGTGAACTGCACCCAGCGCAAACGAGGATGCATCGGCTTCCATGATGAAAGGGAGTTCTGGGTCCGGGTGTTGTAGGACTGGAGCTGTGGTGAAATTTTTTTTTAGAGAATCGAATGCAGCTTGACTGTCGGTAAACCATTTGAAAGGTACAAGAGGACAGGTCAAGGCTGTCAGAGGGGCAACTATAGAAGAAAAGTTGGCGAGGAAACGCCGGTAAAAGTTCGCAAATCCTAAAAGGACTGAAGTTGCTTGAGGGTCCCCAGAACCGGCCAATCTGTGAGAGCACGGATCTTGGACTGGTTCATCGCCAACCCCCTCTGGTGAAATATGAAATCCCAGGAATTCGACCTCCTTCGTGTGAAACATGCATTTCTCGGGTTTCGCAAATAATGCGTTTTTCCTGAGTCGTGATAGCACTTCTTTGATGTTAATGATGTGCTCCTCAAGTGTAGGGGAGAACACTAGTATGTCATCCAAATATACCACGACATAGATGTCCAGGATGTCACTAAACACATCGTTTATAAAGCACTGAAAGGTGGCTGGGGCATTAGATAAGCCAAAGGGCATCACGGTATATTCAAACAAGCCTTGGCGAGTGCAGAATGCTGTTTTCCACTCATCCCCTCTGCGCATGCGAATCAGGTTGTATGCCCCCGGAGATCCAGCTTCCTGTATATGGATGCATGGGTTAACTTATCTAAAAGGGTAGAGATGAGAGGGATGGGGTAGCGTTTTTTTATGGTGACAGAATTTAACCGCCTGTAGTCCACACAGGGACGAAGATCCCCCTCCTTCTTCGGAACAATGAAAATGGGGCTTGCTGCGGGTGAGGAAGAGGGTCTGATGTGGCCCAGGTGTAAGGCTTGATGGGCGTACTCTTTCAGGGCTAATTCCTCTGATGGTGACAGGGAATAGATACAGCCTTTGGGTATCGACGCCTCAGGAACCAGATCAATGGGGCAGTCATATGGCCTATGTGGCGGCAAACCTTCAGCTGATGCTTTATCGAACACAACGTGGAAATAATGATAAACTGGGGGTATACCAGATAAAGCCGCCCCTACCATATGTGAAACCCCAGACGGTCCGTCCTCCCCGATTGCTAAAGAAACCAACGCCCCAAGAGCTCTTGCAGGGTTGGTAATGTCCTCTGAATCCACCAAACAATAGTGTTGACAAACTTCTGACTCAAAGGAAACTTGGCCCGTACCCCAGTTAATAAGCAGATTATGTTTCCTCAACCAGGGAATACCTAGTATGATTCCGAACTGTGGTGTTGAAATAAGGTCAAATGACAATGTTTCCTTGTGGGTACCCTGAATGATCACCTCCATAGGAGCGGTCTGCTGTTTGATCGGACCGGAAACAAGGGAGGTACCATCGACGGCCTGTACTGGTTCGCGGTACATCTTGGTTATCAATGGTAGATTCAATGTTTTGGCCATTGTGATGTATATGAAACAACCGGAAGCCCTTGAGTCTATGACAATGTGTACTGAGTGTGGGTGCTCCCTGGTGGGGTGTAGTAGAGCATGGACTATGACTGGTCTTAGAGGACCGAAGGTCGGGATGTCCTCGGAGGAATTATGTAACAAGCTCGCCTTGTCCCCCGTTCTCAAGGACTAGCCTTCTGAAAACCTGAGTTCCTGTTCTTTGGGCGACAAGGACACTCTTTGACGTAATGCCCATTGAGGCCGCAGTAAAAACAGGCATTGTCTGTCCTTCTGCGTTCCCGCTCAGCATGGGTGATGGGGCTGCGTATCCCTCCTATTTGCATGGGTTCACTGGTGAGATCTGAAGGAGGGAGGGATTGACTGATAGAAAGGCCGACTTCTGCCCGACGCTCGTTTCTCCGGGCGTCTACCTGAAGTGTTAGATCTACCAGATCGGAGTAAGAAGCCGGGAGAGATGGAACAACTGAGAGGGCATCCTTCATAGTGCTGCACAAACCTCGATAGAACACTACAGCTTTTTTATTCTCGGGCCAGGACGTTTCTGCGGATAATTGATTAAACTGCGTGATGGATTCTATCAGGGTTTGTCTGCCCTGAGCTAGATCCAGCAACTCCAGATCCCGGGACTGTGCTTTATACCTGGTGTCAAAAACCTTGCCCATCTCACTCACCAAGAGGCCGTAATCGTAGAGGGCCGGGTGATCACTTTCCAGCAAGGGGTTTGCCCAGGTAGCAGCTACGCCCGTCAGGTGGGAAAGCAAAAAGGCCGCTTTGGTGGTTGAGTCGGGGAAAGCCTGGGTCGACAGAGGAAGTGGAGCTTGCATTGGTTGAGAAATGTACGATACCTTCTGGGATCGCCCTGATACCTTTCTGGGGCTTCTAATGGGAACAGGGTAGGGATTACCATGGAAACCGGTGGTGTGGGAGGCATGGTGGGACCTGTGTTTTGGGGCGTGGTATCGCCGAACTTGGAGTCCGCCGGTAGAGGGTGGCGGGCACTCTGTAAGGAGTCCAGGCGGTGGTGGATGACAGTTGTGGCTGCAGCCATGTCCATTCTAAGGGCTGTGACGTGACAGCTTGCATTAGAGCGGCCACGGGGTCGCCGGCGGAGGGTTCCATCATCTGGACGACCAAGAGGCTTCACAGTCTGTTGTTACTTGATGATCGTGTAGATGATGAAACCTCCGTCCCCAAGTACCGCACGGGCAAATATAGTGATATTACTGCCCGTGCAATCTTTGAGGCCACAGGTGTAGAGTCCTGTCAGCCTGGAACCAGGAATGCCGGAAGGACCCCCCTGACCACTGCAAGGCAAGCAACGAGGTTAGGCAAGGAAAGCAATCCCAATGAGAGCAATACAAGGTCACAGAAGAAGGCTTACCCAAATGCAGGCGGCAGGGTACCCGGGGTGTGGTATATGGGCCGGCGTCTGCAATATTCGACGGCAGTAGGCGACAGTTGATACACAGGATGGCACTCTAGGTGGATGGTTGTAATACCTGATGCAGCAGAAAAACCATGAGCCAGGTACGAAGGCAAGAAGATCCGTATTCAGTCCAGTAAACAATCCGGGGTCAGAAAACCAAGAGGTTGCAGCGGATGATCCAAAAACAAATCCAACAGAAAGCCAAGGTCGAAAGTTCCAAGTAAGGCAAGAATTGCAGAAGTACCAAGGGGAGACGTGGAGAGGTCCGTGGAAGCAGTCCGTGATCGAGGTAACCAAAAAAGAAGCAATATCCGTGAAACGCCAAACAGTACTACTGAAAGCAGCTGTGAAGCGTTGATTGTGTGTCTGTTTGTTCCTTTTGAATGGGAAAAGGCGATCACATGATGTGGTCACGTGGCACACGTTCCATGTCCCGTTTTCAGTTCATGGGGATCTCTACCTGGTTACGTGATGCTTCCTGGTCACGTGACGCGTGCTCCGCATCTCGCAGCTTCCAACCAGGCACTTCCTGGTCACGTGGTGATTCACGTGACAAGCCCTCAAGCAGTGCCAGTACCTTGGGCGCATCATGGAAAGACGCCACGGCATTTGCCAACGAAGAAAAGGAGACCGTTTTGGGTGCAGGGCCCTATGAGTGTGCCAGGGGCTGTCGCCTACCCGCCGTCGTCATGCATGAATAGGTAAGTGGGATGGGGGTTGTTTGTTAGCCTGAAGTGTCTGATGTGTCGCCACCGGGGACGTGACAAAGTACCCTAGGCCAATAAAGGCGATTTAGTATTTGCATCTGATTTTTAGCTACCCCTAAATGTCCAGCTGTGAGGTGGGAATGGGCAATCTCAAGCACCATCTCCTATGAGTGCGGGGTATGACACTTTGGGAACGGGGCACCCCCTCAGCTCCAACATCACCACGGTATAGAAACCCACGCTTGAAGAAACAAAATGGTCCCTCTTTAGCCCTTCCCTCTTCTTCGAGAATTACCTTGAGGAGGGCTTCTGTCAATAATGGGTCATTTCGCTTAGCAATGGCTAAGTCTAGTATAATTTTGGTATCATCTTCTGTGGATGGGGTCTGTTTTACTTCAAGGCCATTGGTTGTTTTGATATCAGCTTTCCCAAAGCCTTTGTTTACTCTATCAGTTCCCCCTGGATCAAGTTTTTCTATGATTTTTGCGAATAGAGCTCTCTCCAAAATCCTGTGCTCTACTTTTTTCTGAGGTTTAAGGTGGTAGGAGTGTTTACTGTTGTTCTGCAATAGTATTTTAATATCCACTCTGAAGTCTAGGTATATTACACCAGCCAGATCATCTAAACAATGCTTCTATTCCATACCCAAATTTGAGGTCAGTTATATGTAAGCCCCAGTAGGTGGAGTTAATACTAAATAAGTGGGGATTCACTGTCTTTCATGGTGTTGCATGACTAATTCCTTACTACTGGTGAGATCAAATTGTATTAATTCCTTAGTGGCGACTAAAGGAGTAGTAGCCCACTCACTAAGTTTGTTAAAAGTCAGGGTCCCCCAGGTCGCATTAACTAGGCCTGATCCCACTTCTCACACCATATGTGAGGTACCAGAAGTAAGGCTTGGAAACAAGGGTGGCATATTTTGGGTATAGACTTTTATTGTTCAAGAAAGGTTTAGAAAAAGGCCTCTCTAGCTCTAGATCTAAGAGGGGTTTCCCTGCCTCAAAGAAACTAGTGAAAACAGTCAGGATATCCAAAAGCAAGAAGTCTCTCCCAGTCGCGTCCCAAATCATAACTCTGTCCCTCATAATGGTGCTAGGGTGATCTTGCTCTAAAGAAAACAGTGCTCATCAATATAGCATAAATGTTCTCAGCCAGTGGCTTTCAAAAGGATCCAAAACAATGGGCCTCATTACGAGTCCGCCGACCCGGACTTAACGCCACCGGTATAACCATACTGGTACCGTTTCGATGACCGTCAAATTACGACCCACGATGAAACCACCAACACAAACCGCCGCAGAGTTAGACCCGTAAAATGCGTCGGTGGGGAAACTCCCCAGTTACCGGCAACACCAAACACCATGGGTATCACGAGTACCACGGACATGGAAACACCACCATAAAAATGGTGGAAAAACCGTGGCCAGGGAGGCGGTATCGGTACCACCGCGAACATGACGTTAAACAGTGCCTGGTGAGCTGAATCAGGCCACAGGTGCAGCAAATGAGCCCAGCTGGACCCAGCAGGTCACTGGGAGCCTACAAAAGGGCCACACCCAGGCCAACTCCAAACACAACTATGCAGGCAGCAGCTGCAGAAGCATTGGGACTGGGGCTATTGAACCTACAGGCAGCAGTGCACATGGTGGCAGTAATGGTGCAGAGGCGGAGGTGGAGGAACTGCAGGCGGCTTTTAGCAAACCCTGCACCCATGCCAAACCCAATTGTGCAGCTGGCATGACCCCGCAGGCAGCCTGCAAAACCCTGCATCAGGGCCTCACCCTGGAACCTGACTCTAGGACAGATCCACACATTGTACCGACTGGAACGTGCAACAATCATGTACATCACCGCCATGATTGAGGACGACATGAGCAGCCACGTTGCCATTTCGACCGCAATACCCCCCTCCTGAAGGTGATGTCAGTACTGCATTTTCTAGGCACCGGAACTTATCAGCACACAGTTGGTGAGCTGCACGGGCTCTCACAACCCTGTTTCTCTAAAATATTGGGACAGGTACTGGATGTCCTGCTGCGCCATGTGTCCGAACACATTGCCCTACCCCATACCCTTGCACAGGTCATTGCCACCAAGTTGGCCTTCCATGCCATTGCAGCCATGCCAAATTGCATAGGTGCAGTAGACTGCACCCACATAGAGCTGACAGTACCATGTGCAATGGAGATGGTGTACCGCAATAGTAAACAGTACCACTCACTGAATGTACAGATGGTATCTGACGCCAGAAAAGTGATTCCACATTGCTGTGCTCATTTCCCGGGGTCAACACATGACTCAATGGTCCTGCGGAATTCGACATTGCCACGCTACATGGAACGCTACGCTGGACAAAGCACATGGCTACTGGGTGAGTACAACTGCCAATGCACAGGCCCTGTGGAAGGGGGTTGTGTGTCCAGTGCAATGACCTGTGTGAGTGGGCTTCTACAACTGCAAATGCATCACCCCCTGGCCCATGTAATGGACCGTCAGCATAATCCACACATTACAAAGCTACACATGACAGGTTGGCACAGTGTGCCCGTACACACCCTGCCAAATGAGACATACAACCAATACTACCACAAGGCCCATACAACTTGAGCCACTCAATACAGCCACCCACACTATGCACCACTGCCCCCAATGCACATGATGACTGCACATGAGACATTCAACCACATCATTACAGCCTATTGATTGATTCCTCCATGTGTGTACGTCATTGCACAATGCCATACATAACAACCACTATTGTCTGCAAGGGCAACTACATATGCACAGCAAGTCATTGGGCAATGTCCAAATGCCACCGTCTAGAACAATTACCCATGAATAGTAATCACCCACCCGTCTGACCACTGCTTGGCCCATATGTATGAATGAATGATGACACAAGATTGCACTGTATCTGATCAAGAGATGATACCACAAACACTGACATGTCCCACACATTTCCATCCCATGTAGGTGATGCTGGATATGCACTCACGCCACGGCTGATGACGCCTGTACGGAGGCCAAGGAACAGGCATGAGGAGGCGTACAACAGAGCACATGTTCGCACATGTGGCATGATTGAGAGGACATTTGGCCTACTGAAGGCCAGGTTCCGCTGCTTGAGCAGATCTGGAGGATCACTGCTCTACAACCCAGTGAAGACAGGTAAAATTGTGCTTATGTGTGCCATGCTGCACAATCTGTGCATGCGCAGGACCATTCCTCTGCCCCCAGACACAGAGGATGATGATGGAGGTGAAGATGGGGATGGGGATGGAGATGGGGATGGGGTGGCTCCACACCCTCCCGATGGTGCACAAGATGGCCAACGAGCATGGGATACAGTCATTCGCATTTAATTTTGAGAGACTGCACATTGACAGCATTGCATGGATATGACTATGCCGGTGAATAAATGGATTATCTGCAAATGAAATGACAGATGTCCACTCATTATGTTTTTTTTCAAAGGTGTTGTATTATTAACAAACCAGGAAAGAAGATGCATTGGGTTGGGAAGCTGTACACACGTGCCCCCCCCCACCACCCAAATGCACCCACCCCCAACCAGGCCCCAAACAACTAAAACCCTAATGGACCTCCCCCACCACCCAAACGTACCCACCCCCAACCAGGCCCCAATCAACTAACCCCCTAATGGACCTCCCCCACCACCCAAACGTACCCACCCCCAACCAGGCCCCAATCAACTAACCCCCTAATGGACCTCCCCCACAACCCACACGTACCCACCCCCCTATACCCATGGTGTCCCCGAATGTCACGTCTATTGCCATCCCCACATGGCACTATTTGCGGGGGCGCTTATGCGCAGGAGTGTCCTTGCTGGCGGGTCGAGTCAGCCAACTAGAGCGCCTCTGTGGGCTGCCAGTGGCAGAGCTGGATGGAGTGATGCTGGCTGAGGGGACTGTTGGTGTGACTATGGGCACACGTCCTTGAAACGCCTGCTGGGCAACCAACATTGACTCCGCTATGCTGGCATCCACACTGTTCCCTTCCCTGACATGGCGTGCAAGGGTGACAATGGTGGTCGCAAATCGTCCAATGGACCTGGAGAGCCGACGCACCAACATCGCATCGCTCTCACGCTGCAGCCTGGCCTCCTCCCACTGATGCATGGCCTCCTCCCGCTGCAGCCTGGCCTCCTTCAGCTGTCTTTCCACGAGCTGCGTCGGGGCGGCCTGTTGTTGCTCAATGTGCTGCAAGCAAGTACTGAGCTCAGCCATGGAGGGCGTTGGGAAGCGCATGGGGCTGTGCAGTTCTTGGGGGCTGAACTGTAGGCCATGGATGGGTGACAGCTCATCCATGTTGTCCCCCTCACCCTGTTGTACTACTTCGGCCTGCATGGCCGGGGCACTTTCATCACTCGATGCAGCCTCCTCAGCAGTGCAGATGGGCTGCAAGATGGCATCGGGGGCCATGGTGGGTGCCTGCATGGGGATGGTGGCGTCCGCTGGTGTGCCCGATGCAGCCGGTGTGCCTGATGCAGCTGGTGTGCTCGATGCAGCCGGTATGCCTGATGCAGCCGGTGAGCCCGATGCAGCTGGTGTGCCCGATGCAGCCGGTGTGCCTGATGCAGCTGGTGTGCCCGATGCAGCTGGTGCTTGTGTGCCGGGTCAGCTTACATCGTCCTCCTGGGCAGGAGTGCAGCGTTGGGCGCATGCAGGTGGCCGCTGCGTCGCCTCTTGGCTGTCATCGCTGTCACTTGACACGGCTGTGGGATACAGAGGGCATGCTGTTAGTTGTGTGATGTTACTTGATGTGTCCATCACATGCATCAAACTGAACGATAAATGACCACTTGCATGTACACACTTGCGACTATTGATGCACTCAGGTGTGTGTGTCTCTGAATCCACTCAGGCATGCACAATGTGCATTTCCAGGGGTCATGCAATGGGGATGTTTTACTTGTCATCTGGGTGGTCAGTGGGTCCATTGGGTCACTCCTGCCCTGGCTGGGGGGGGTCAGCATGAGTGGGTCCATTGAGTCACTCCTGCCCTGGCTGGGGGGGTCAGAGTGAGTGGGTCCATTGGGTCACTCCTGGGGTGCATTCACACTTATGCCTTTGTACTCTGTGCACTTACCGGCATCTGCAGGTGGGCTCACTCCTGCCTCTGCGTCTCTGATGCCGTGGATGCCCTTGAGGCACAGGACGCTGCTGCAGCGCTCCTCCCACGATTGCAACTTGAGAGGGGATGCAGGGCCTCCACCGGTGACAGTGCTGTGCTGGCAGTGTGCAGCGATGAGGTTGCGCACCCGGAGCCTGAGGTTATCCCACCTCTTATGGCAGTCCTTCACAGTGCATGTGGTCACACCGACCACTGTGCACTTGCGTGCTGCCTCTGCCCATACCTCCTTGCGGTGTTGCTGGGTAGCGCGCCGCCGGTCTGCGCTAAAGAGCATTTCCGCATGCTCGACAATATGCTCCACCAGTACTGTGAGCTCAGCCTCACTGAAGCGCTGCTTTCGCTGTCTGTGTGCTGGGATCCTGGATGCCATGATGGTGTTACATGTGTTGGCAGTCTCAGGGAGGTGTTCTGACCTGTGGTGTCTGAGGATGGCAGTGGATTGTGCTTTATATAATGCCCGTCTCTCTGTTTGCGTTTTTTTTCTCGCAGTAATGGTATTTTCAATTCCTGTGATTCTGTGTCCGTGACGGCGGGGCGGACACGGGTTTTGCACCATTTTTTGTGGTATTATGTCCGTGTGTGTGGGTGTTTACGTGACGACGGTGACACCGTTTCCGCCTCGGTGTGTTGAGCGCGACCCACGTGCCGTAATCGGCCGTTCATTCCGCAACCTTGCAGTAGTGGAAATGGAGTCACCGTCGTCACAGAATCACCAGATTCCAGCACGGCGCACTCATAATGAGGCCCAATGTCTTTCAAGTTGATTAGTGTATAAAGCACAATGGTTTTTCCAAAAAGTGTTACCCTTCTCAGTTTTAGGGCTCTAAACCCCTTGGTTTGCGGTCTTTAATTTTGGTGCAAGTCCCAGACTCGCAATACTTGAGGGATCTTGGTGTACTCTCCTCTCAAGTCCCTGTTCTCTCATGTATTGTACTTCTTCCTCGTGCAGGGCTCCAGCCTCTATTGTTTCTGATTATACTTAGGGTTTCAGTCCCTTCTATCATTCGTCTCTCCTTTGGGTGCGGGTCCCAGACTCACCATGTAACTTCGAGTTTATTTGATTTACTCTCCTGCCAAATGTGATGTTCCTTGTTTTCAAACTTGCTTTTATGCGGGGTCTCCAACTCCCTTAGGTATTCTATTTCAATTGGGTGCCGGTACCAGACTCGCAATTGTTGTTCAAAATAGCCTGGTTCAATCTCCTGCCAAGATATTGGGTCTCATTACGAGTTTGGAGGTAGCCAGAACCTAATAAGGGCATGGCTGCCTCCAAACTCGGGTCCGGTACCAGGTTCCTTGAATGAGGAATTACCGGGCCATTCCAACCTTGGAGGACCCGGTAGTTCCTCATTCAAAAAACCCATCCCCATTCCCATTTGAGCCCCCATAGGGCTCAATGGGAATGGGGAGGGAGCTAATAACAGGCCCGTTATTAACGGGCCCATTATTAGCTCCCTGGTCCCCTTATGGGACCCGCAAAGGACGTCTGGTCTGACCAGATGTTTAGAGCGGGTCCCGCAAGGGAACCTCGTAATAGGGCGGAATGGGTTTACCGGCACCATTACCGTTGCCGCTAAACCCATTCCGCCCACCTCGTAATGAGGCCCATTGTTTCTCTTGCCATGCGTTTACTTGTTATGCATCCACTTGTCATGCATTCATTACTGAGAGCATCTACCCTACTGCTTTTCCATATTTATCTCAGTATTTCAGACCAAAATGTTCTCTGGACATTATTTGGTACTTTCTATGCTTTTCCCAGCTTCCTCAGACCTCCTATTATTTCCCACCAGCCCATGTAACTTTGTTGTCAGTTTGCATCTACTGGGCTGTGGGATTCCTTCTTGAGGCTCTGATAGCCCTCGATCTTGCTGTCGCTTTGGATTGTCGTCCCACATTGGGAAAGGTAGCTGTTTTGAACCAATAAGATTTGTCAAAGGACTATACTGCTCACTTCTGTTCACCTGGGCAATCTTCATTCTTGCAGTCCTCATCTTCGTCTCAGTCTCAGTCTCAGTACATGGTTTCAGATGTAATAAGTTAGAGTCACTTTTAGTTGAATCTCTGGTTAGAATTAATGAATTAGTTGGATTGGTCTTACAATAGAACATGCCAGGACAAATAACGGAGGAATGTAATCCCTGATAAGGGGTTGGAGGACTTAGAGTGGGGTAATACTGCGTCGCTTGAAGTGGTCGTCCCTAGTCCCATAAGGAGTTTCCCTTCCAAGGTGATCATCCCCCTGTGCACCAACCCCAGTGGGATTATTGTACAGTGCACACACTGCCCTGGGCCCCTGGGAAAGGTCTCCCCCTAAGAGAGAAGGAACTGCATCCTCAGATTTGCCTTGAAATCAGGTTTTCCATGGAGATATGGATTGGATGCCATGGCGGGGGTCATTAATCCTGAATTCCGAGAGGATATTTAAATTCTTCTGCACAACCAGAGAAACAATTCCTATACCGTAAAATAGGGAGATAAGGTATCACAAGGGATCCTCGAAATAAACATGGCCCCCATACCCAAAGAGGTTGAGGTACAAAAAGAACTGAGAGAGGATCAAGAGGGTTCGGAGAGGCAGTTCTTCCCCTAGTGGAGATCCGCTAAGAAGTTGCCCCCTTATCTGATCTGGCATTTGCCCAGAGGAATGATCTGGTGCTTGGAGAGGCCTGTAGCAAGGTGACCAGTGAAGAAGCAGGACGCAGCCAATTGTTGTATCAGTGGGAATTTAACAACAGAGAGAATATGTTGAACACAACTAGTCATTCCCCGAATACATAGGCAAATTATTTTACCGCTAGGTCATTCACATCTGACAGCTGCTCATCAAGGGGTGGGAAAAACTCATTTCCAGATTCATTTGGTTGGGAGTTTTTTTCCAATGTTAAAAATGTTGTTCTGACCCAGGAGATCTGTCAGAAGACTGCAGCAACTCCAGTTTCCGCTATTCCCATTATAACTGCTTCCAATCATCGAGATTCCGTTCTCGAGGATTGCAGTGGACATGATAGGCCCTCTAGACACTTCTAAATTAGCAAACCACTTTATCATAGTGATCATGGATTATGCCACTCAATATCCAGAAGCCTTTCCCCTGTGTAACAACACTAAGCAGCAAATATTAAAACACCTATTGCCCTTTCTGTTTAGAGTAGGATTTCCGAAGGGGATCCTTACAGATCAAGGCACTACCATCATGTCTCAATTAATTCAAGAGGTAAAAGGATTGTTTAATATCAAATCCCTAAGAACGTTGGTCTACCATCCCCAGTCTGAGAGTTTGGTAGAACGTTTCAACCAGACGTTAAAAACAATATTGCGGAAGCTGCTGGAAACAGACGGGAAAAACTAGGATGTCATGATACCTTGGGCATTGCTCGCAGTCTGGAAAACCCCACGAGCTTCCTTGGGATATTCCCCATTTGAACTACTTGTAAGGGTGCTAAAGGAGGAGAATGATACACAGGTGGCATGATGATTGCTATAAACCTTTATTTGTTTAAGAAAATAAAGAGAAAACCTAACTTTCCCTATCTCTAAGAGGGGTTTCCCTGCTTGAACTAAAACACTAAGGAATCTGTCAATGTCAGTGTAAATCAATAGTTCACCTTCCTGTGTCAAAACCCTACTACTGTCCCTTACACATGAAACTAATCTAGAGATAAAGTAGATGTTCTTGGCCTAGAAGAATGACACCCTTCTGAACTGGTGATAAAAGTTCACTTTCAAATGTTGGTTTCTTCTCAGGGATTTGCTCCCTTCCCCAGTTCAAAACTGTTTTCCAGCACACAAAAAGATCTAGTTCAAACACTTCTCCTTGGTGGCCACACTGCCTATCTCTTAACACCCTGGGCCTCATTACGAGTTTGGAGGTAGCCATGCCCTTAATAAGGGCATGGCTGCCTCCAAAGTCAGGTCCGGGTTCCCTGAATGGCGAAATACTGGGCCATTCTGACCTTGGAGGGCCCGGTATTTCCTCCTTCACGGAACCCGGACCCAGACCTTTCCCATTCCCATTCGAGCCCCAATAGGGCTCCATGGGAATGGGGAGGGAGCTAACAACGGGCCCGTTAATAACGGGCCTGTTATTAGCTCCCTAGTCCCCTCGCGGGACCTGCAATGGATGTCTGGTCTGACCAGACATCCAGAGCGGTTCCCGCAAGGGAACCTCGTAATAGGGCGGAATGGGATAAATGGCGCCGGCTCCATTACCCATTCTGCCCGCCTCGTAATGAGGCCCCCTGTCTCGGAAAGTCTTTATAACTTTGGTTACCAGTAGAATGACTCCCTTCTCATGGTATCTTGATTTAACAGCTCAACACAACCAGGGTGAATGACTTCCTTCCCCTGGTCTCTTTCCACTTGGTTGCACAGTTCAACAACACCAGTGGGAATGACTCCCTTCACCTGGCCTCTCTTTTACTTGGGTGACAAAGTTCAACAACACCAGGGGGGATGGCGCCCTTCCCCTGGCCTCTCTTTCACTTGGGAAACACAGTTCAGCAACACCAGGGGGAAATGACCCCCTTCCCCTGGCTTCTCTTTCACTTGGATAACACAGTTCAACCACACTCGGGGGAATGACTTCCTTGCCCTAGTCTCTTTCCACTTGGTTATTGTTATTGTTATTTTGCACTTATATAGCGCCTTATATACCATTGGTATGGTCTGAAGGCCCTGGTAGGTTGAACGCCCTTGGGAACCGAAGTTCAGATCAGTAGAGAGAGTAGGGAGAGTCAAAAGGTGCGTGTGTGCACCGGATATGTGTGCAGCTCGTGCGGTACACATGTAATAGCTGATTCTTATTGGTAGGTGTGGTGGTTGAGAGATCAGGAGAATGTGTTCGTTCTGGCAGGATTTATCCGGAACGGATGTGGCTGCGTTAGGCCTGAGGAAAACGCCTGGCTGGGGGTGTGAGACCAGCAGTGTTTACATAGAATGATGTGGAGTAAGCGGTGGATGTTCGTATGGGAACAGTTATACCGAATGGTGTCATAGTATCTCTGTGTTCTAGTTGAGTGGTGATGTAAAGGAGAGAGTAAGCGTGGGGTGTGGTAAGAATGGTTATATGCTCTTTCAATGTGCAAACTTCTAAAATCACTTTCCCAGAGAGGCTACCGGGCGAACTTCTAAGTACAATTTTCCATACAGAGGCTATTGGGAACATTTCTAAATTCAGTTTATCAGCGAGGCTATTAGGCACACTTCTAAGTGTAACATTCGCGGAGGCTATTGGGTACACTTCTAAATGCAAATTTTCACAGAGCGTCTACTGGGCTACATTTCTAAGTTCAATTTTCCAGAGAGGCTATTGGGCAAACTTCTACTTGAGACTTTTCAGGGTGTTTATTGGATGCACTTCTATAATCAATTTTCACAGATGCTATTGGTAGCGCTTCTAAATGCAGCTTTCACAGCGTGGCTAATGGGCACACTTCTAAATGCCGCTTTCATAGAGGATATTGGGCCCATATCTAAATTCAATTTTCCACAGAGAGGCTACTGGGCGCACTATTAACTTCATTTTCCTGCGAGGCTATTGGGGATACTTCTGAATTCAGTTTTCCAGCGAGGCTATTAGGAACTTTCTAAATTCAATTTACCAGAGAGGCTATTGGGCACACCTCTAGATGTAACTCTCATTGCGGCTAATGGGTACACCTCTAAATTCACAGAGGGGTTGTTGGGCACACTTCTGAAAGCAACTTTCACAGAGTGGTTATTGGGAACACTACTAAATTCACAGCGAGGTTATTGGGCACACTTCTAATGGAGCATTCCAGAGTGTCTATTGGGTACATTTCTAAATGCAGCTTTCCAGAGTGTCTATTGGGCACACTACTGATTTCAATTTTCACAGAGTGGCTATTGGGCTCACTTCTAAATGCATCTTTCACAGAGGATCTTGGGCACACATCTAAATTCAATTTACCAGAGAGGCTATTGGGCACATTTCTAAGCTTGACGGAGAGGCTGTAGGGCACACTTTCTAAATGCAACTTTCACATGCTAACTTTCACAATTCCATCTAAGAGTGGACATGCTAACTTTCGCAGTTCCGTCTAGGAGTGGGCATGCTAACTTTCCCAATTCCGTCTAGGAGTGGGCATGCTAACTTTCACAGTTCTAGAGTGGACATGCTAACTTTCATAGTTCCGTCTAGGAGTGGACATGCTAACTTTCACAATTCCGTCTAGGAGTGGACATGCTAACTTTCACAGTTCTAGAGTGGACATGCTAACTTTCACAAATTCCGTCTAAGAGTGGACATGCTAACTTTCACAGTTCTAGAGTGGACATGCTAACTTTCACAGTTCCGTCTAGGAGTGGACATGCTAACTTTCGCAATTCCGTCTAGGAGTGGACATGCTAACTTTCACAGTTCTAGAGTGGACATGCTAACTTTCACAATTCCGTCTAGGAGTGGACATGCTAACTTTCACAATTCCGTCTAGGAGTGGACATGCTAACTTTCACAGTTCTAGGGTGGACATGTTAACTTTCACAGTTCTAGAGTGGACATGCTAACTTTCGCAAATTCCGTCTAGGAGTGGACATGCTAACTTTCACAGTTCTAGAGTGGACATGCTAACTTTCACAATTCCGTCTAGGAGTGGACATGCTAACTTTCACAATTCAGTCTAGGAATGGACATGCTAACTTTCACAGTTCTAGGGTGGACATGCTAACTTTCACAATTCCGTCTAGGAGTGGACATGCTAACTTTCACAATTCAGTCTAGGAGTGGACATGCTAACTTTCACAATTCCGTCTAGGAGTGGACATGCTAACTTTCACAGTTCTAGGGTGGACATGCTAACTTTCACAATTCCGTCTAGGAGTGGACATGCTAACTTTCACAGTTCTAGGGTGGACATGCTAACTTTCACAATTCCGTCTAGGAGTGGACATGCTAACTTTCACAGTTCTAGGGTGGACATGCTAACTTTCACAATTCCGTCTAGTAAGATAGAGTGGCATGGGCTTTCTGGAGTGGAGTGATTGCTCTACTCCCCTACCCATACCACACTCACGGCTTTGGTGGTGTTTGTTGGTTGTTGGCTTCCTTGGCGTCCCCTGTGGACACCTGCTGACACTTCCTGGAGCCGCCTCTGTTGGAGCCGCCCTTGGCCATGGGACCCTTAGCCGCTGGGGCTGCCGGGCAGAGGGCTGCCTTGGGAGGACCAGTGATGAAGGGCTCACGGCCCAATCAGAGCGGGGATGGGCGGGATGGGAGGCGGGAGGGGAGCGGGACCCAGGAAGAGGGTGCGGGGTGGGAGAGGGATGCGCCGGGGGTCTGGGGGCCTAGTTGCCACCAATAGAGGTGTGCAGGGCCCGGATGGCCTTTCTCACCTCGCGTCGGCTGCCTGCAGTGAATGCAGGGGCCGGCGTGAGGAGGGTCGCTAGACCCTTTCAGCCAGGGCTCACGGCCCAATCAGAGCGGGGATGGGCGGGATGGGAGGCGGGAGGGGAGCGGGACCCAGGAAGAGGGTGCGGGGTGGGAGAGGGATGCGCCGGGGGTCTGGGGGCCTAGTTGCCACCAATAGAGGTGTGCAGGGCCCGGATGGCCTTTCTCACCTCGCGTCGGCTGCCTGCAGTGAATGCAGGGGCCGGCGCGAGGAGGGTCGCTAGACCCTTTCAGCCAGGGCTCACGGCCCAATCAGAGCGGGGATGGGCGGGATAGGAGGCGGGAGGGGAGCGGGACCCAGGAAGAGGGTGCGGGGTGGGAGAGGGATGTGCCGGGGGTCTGGGGGCCTAGTTGCCACCAATAGAGGTGTGCAGGGCCCGGATGGCTTTTCTCACCTCGCGTCGGCTGCCTGCAGTGAATGCAGGGGCCGGCGCGAGGAGGGTCGCTAGACCCTTTCAGCCAGGGCTCACGGCCCAATCAGAGCGGGGATGGGCGGGATGGGAGGCAGGAGGGGAGCGGGACCCAGGAAGAGGGTGCGGGGTGGGAGAGGGATGCGCCGAGGGTCTGGGGGCCTAGTTGCCACCAATAGAGGTGTGCAGGGCCCGGATGGCCTTTCTCACCTCGCGTCGGCTGCCTGCAGTGAATGCAGGGGCCGGCGCGAGGAGGGTCGCTAGACCCTTTCAGCCAGGGCTCACGTTGCACAGTTCAACAACACCAGGGGGAATGACTCCCTTCATCTGGCCTCTCTTTCACTTGAGTGACAAAGTTCAACAACACCAGGGGGATGACTCCCTTCCCCTGGCCTCTCTTTCACTTGGGAAACACAGCTCAGCAACACCAGGTGGAAATTACTCCCTTCCCCTGGCTTCTCTTTCACTTGGATAACACGGTTCAGCTACACCAGGGGGAATTACTCCCTTCCCCTGGCCTCTCTCGTGCTTTTAGGCTTCTTAGCAATACAGTTCATGTACTGGTAGGGTCCTCAACCCAGGTTCTCCGACACCCGCCCCTGTGGCCCACTTGGTGCAGAATCCTGCCAAGTACTGCCACGAGGAAGATGACGTGTGTTTTCTGTCTGTTTTTAGTGTGGGTCCCAGACCCCTACTTCTATGCTTCTATGCTTTTGCAGACTTGGTTTACTCTCCTGCCAAGTACTGCCAAAAGGAAAATGACTTGTGTTATCGTCTTGATAGGGGACCTTAGGGTTGGGGGCCTGTTATATGCCCCTATTGGGAAATTAATTCACTGTATGGCTCTCGCCACTTCTCTTAGCTCATGAGTTGCATCCCATACCCTGAGTTCTAGATTTCTTCTTCTTGTATGTTTGTGCGGTAGGCCAGACCCTCTGGTACCCCCACCAGCCAGCCTGTTTACTCCCATACCTTCCGGCACTCCTCTGGCAGGCTCTATTTTACCTTGGGATCTGCCTTCAGTCTGCTTGGGTCTCCCGTGGCTTCTGTGAGCTTCTCCAGCACTGTGGTGGCTCTACAGCTTCTGTCCTTCCACAGAATGTGCATGTGTTATAGACCGTGTGGTCCACCTCCCCTTTGAGGTTGGTTTACTGCTTTGCCAAAGGTCCTGTGGCATCAGACCAGCTGGGGATGCTGTCTGCTTCTTTTTGGTGTCCCTGTATGCAGCCACTTGAATGTCCCGTCCCGAGCAGCTTCCTCCTGGTCCTCATTTCCTCCTGGGATGGCTGAGCCACATTATAAGTCCTTCATTGCTTTTTATCTCATATTGCCATGATGACTAGAATGCTCACTCTACATGGAACATTCATTATGGCTTATGTGATGAATCATGTAGAGTCCTCACAAAGACCCTACCTAAAGTCTCCTCCCAGGTGGCATGGGGAATGCAGCTGCTACCTGATCGTGACTCGGGGGGGTGGTATTAACTGGGAGGATCACCTGGGAGGAGAAGGGGAACAGAAGGACGCCATTGGGAGGGACGCAGTATTTATCTTCCTCAGAGAAGGAAATATCAGTGATGCCAGAATAGGTAATGGCTTGCTTTCGGAGGGAGGTCTTCTTTCCCAAAGCTAATTGTCTTGATGGTGATGAAAACTGTCATAATCAATCATTTATTGGGAAAATCCTCCCGCCCCCTCACAAAGTCACCCATATTTATGGGGTTGAAAGTCACTGTCATCAACAGGTGAATGTTGAATACAAATCTCAAACCATTAACATCTTAGATTCTGAAAACTCTAATTCCCCTTCCAATCAGAACCACTCATTAAGTCCTTACAAAACTCCTTTAGAAGATGTAATTAAGAATAGAAAAACATTTTGTACATTTGGAAACAACATTCAGAAAGAAAAGGCTAATTTGCACATTGGGGAATTCAAATCACACAATGCTCAAAGTACTGGGACAGGGAAGAGGGATGCAGAGGCACTGGTCTGCAAGTTGCAGGCTAATAGTTCTAATGACCCAAATCTGAGGGAGCCTGTAAATATAAAATTCCCCCTCAGGTGTATGCCATAGAGAGCAGTAGTGGGAGGTGGAGTGATTGCAGCAACTCCCCGTTGCAGTTGAAGCAGAAGTAAAAGGAGAGCAGACACGCAGGAGCAACCATTGTTTGCAGAATGGATGCCAGTTCTGAAAGGGTGTCTACCTTCAAAGACCTTGAATGCAGAGGTTGCTGTGTTTGAAAGCTTTCCCTCAGAAGACCGTGAATGCAGCGGTCATCCAGCGGGAAGTGTTAAGTTTCAAAGCTTTCCCCTTTCTAAGTTGATAGTAAACGAATGGGGCAATTGAGCTTGAACCAGCTGCGCACGTCAATCGAATTTGCAAAAGCAATTGAAATACTCCGTATCTTCTGCGGGCGGTAGTGTGAAAAAGGGCCCTATTCCCCAAGTGTCCTGCAAAACATATAATTCAACAGGTACACAAGCTCACTGCGCTGAACAAAATCAACTTGTCAAGAGAACGGAATTTTAATCAAAAAGAACAGCCGACACGTGTTTCGAGCTCACAGTCTTCTTCCAGGCTGAAGCGGATTCTTATGATCCTACCCGCAAAGAGGCTGATTAGTTATGAAGCTGCAGCGTTCTCAATATAAAGCTGACAGTGCGGTTATATTGAGAACGCTGCAGCTTCATAACTAATCCCCTGCTCTACGGTTGGGATCATAAGAATCCACTTCAGCCTTGAAGAAGACTGTGAAATTGAAACACGTGTCAGCTGTTCTTTTTGATTAAAAGTAAAAATTCAGTTCTCTTGAAAAATTGATTGAATTCAGCGCAGTGTGCTTGCGCACTTGTTGAATGATACCCTTTCTAAGTTGAGCTCTGGTGGCATCCGAGCACCAGAGTGTCCCAGGAGCGAGGAGCGCTCCTCCTGATAGGCATGTGCCGCAGGAGGCAGAATGAATCAGTTTTCTGGGCCGAATGAAGCAGAGGAAGCCGAAGACCAGGGGGCAGTGGAATGAGTGGAAACATATGCAGTACCCGGTGAGTTCACTGGTGTTGTGAGAGCCCAGTATGTGCATTTTTTCGACATTTCGGGATTTGTCACATACCATATGGGAGGAAACACCGGGATGTGTTAGACATGCTAAAAGCGACTTGGGAAGAGGAGGTCCTTCTACCAATTTCCCAAACCGCACAGATGCTGAGGACCCATGTGACAGTGGTGAGTGAAATTGTAAAATAACATCTAGGATAAGCTCAAGAACATCATTGAACTGTCTACAATAAACACGCTGTAACCCAATTCTTCTCAGTTGTCTTAGTTCTCCTTCCCACGTCGAAAAAGAAGATGACTTCCAAGTGGTATGGTCCCTTTGAAGTCTTGGAAAAAATCCCCCTAGAATTACCTTATCTCCCAACCCGATAGACGTCAGAAAACACAAGATTTTCATGTCAACCTGCTCAAGGAGTGGAAGGTAGACTATAGTATGGATACCACCATTACTATGGCCACCCTCAAAATTGACTCTGATCATAGAGATGTATTTCTTTCCCCATATCTATCACCTTCCCAACAGACCGACATTAGCAACCTGCTGGCTCAGTTTGCCAAGGTATTTTCAGAATAGCCAGGCAGAGTCACTGATATCTTCCACTACATTCGAACCCCAGCAGGGAAGACCATTAAGTTAAAACCCTATAAGATCCCCAAAGCCTGAAAAAAAATAATTGAGAAGGAGATAGAGGAAATTCTCAAGGTGGATATCATCGAGTCTTCTGAGAACCTTGCACCTTCCCTATTGTTTTAGTCACAAAGCCCGGCCAGCTCTGACTTTCTAATATAGACTTCCAAAAATTAAACTCTATCTCAATATTTGATAACTAGCCAAAGCCAAGGATTGATGATCTGATCGAAAAATTGGGTTTGGACAAGTTTATATCAACTCGAGACTTGACAATGGGTTACTGGCATGTCCCCTTAAATCCAGCGGACAGTGAAAAATCATCCTTTTCAATGACACAAGGCCTAATCCAATTCAAGGTCTTACCCTTTGGTCTGCACGGAACCCCAGCCTTTTTTCTGCGACTAATGGACAAAGTGCTAGAACCATACACAGCATTTTGTGGGGTATACTTGGATGACATAGTGGTCCACAGCGACAGTTGTCCAAGCACGTTCATCACCTGTATTCTATCACCCGTGCCCTTGGGAGAGCCGGGTTAAGAGCAAATCCTCAGAAATGTCATCTGACCCAGTCCACAGTGAAATTGTCGGGAATGGCCTAATACAACCACAGGTGGAGAAAGTAAAGGTGATCCAACAAACTCCTACTGCAAAACCCAAAATAGATATTCATGCCTTCTTTAGGTGAACCGGCTATTATAGGAGATTTATCCTGAATTATCCCAACCCAGCGCTAACCTAATGGATAAGCTAAAGAACTCCCAGCCACAGAAATTATTCTGGGATAAAAAGGATAAAATCAGTTTTGATGGTCTGAAAAATATACTGTGTCACAAACCCGTCCTTAAAATGCCAGACTTCAATAAGGAGTTCCTATTACAAACAGATGCATCAAAGGTGGGCTTCGGGGCAATACTCTCTCAAGAATACGATGGAATTGAGCACCTAGGTTTATATACCAGCCCAAAGCTCTTTTCAAGGGCGCAATCCTATGGTGGAACTTGAGGCCTTGGCCATTAAAATGGGCTATAATGCACCTGAGATATTATTTGGCTGGAAGAAAATTCAGGTTGATTACGGACCTCTCGGCATTGACCTGGATGAGCTTGAGAAAGGACACTAATACAAGAGTGACCAGATAGTTTTTGAACGTACAACTTTTCTGTTTCACCATAGAAGATCAAAAGGGGAAAGAGCAGGGAAATGTTGACTTTCTACGCCGATTCCTTATCAGTCAACATTGGGAAGCCACAAGCGTAAGGAAAAGGGTATGTGATGAATCAAGGATATGTGTCCCTCTCCCCAAGGGAGATCCTCCCCCTTTGAGGCAAGGAAGGTGAGCCCACTTCGCAAGAGGCTTCCTAGGGATCTAGCAAGTGGGACCTCACTGGGAGAGACTTCCCCTTAGGGGACAAGGACTCCCGTTCCCATGAGGAACTCTCTAAGCTATTTCTCATAGTAGAATAAATGGGACTATCAGATATAAGGAACACTATAGAAGTCATTTGTGAATGAGAAAGGGGATCTGTCTGTTTAAGGAGAGACCTCCATATAACTGAGATAGGTAAACTGCATACAGAACACACAAGAGCGTAAGCAGGGGAAGTCCCCTGATGGCATGACACAGTGTGACAATACCTCCCCAAAGGGAAAAGCTGTAACTCAGCCGAGCCAGAACTCCAGGACGGTTGCAGGTGATGTCCCCGGCCTTGGACATCCGTTTACCATGTGGGTGTAAAATCCCCAAGCACAGCGGCAGCTCTAGGTAGCCTCGGCTGGACCCCCTCACCCCCCCGAGGGAAATTCTATACAGCCCAGCCAGTGCTCCAGGATGGTCGGGGGTGATGTGCCTGGCCTTGATCAGCTGTCTCCCATGTGGTTTGACCATCCCCAAGCCCAGCAGTGGTTCCAGGGAGCCCCGGTAGGGTCCGCAACCTTTGCCGGAGGGAGAAGCTGTGACACAGGCCAGCCCGAGCTCCAGAAAAGTCAGGGGTAATATCCCTGGTCTAAGGCGGCTGTCTCCCATGTGGGTTGACCATCCCCAAGTGCAGCATCAGTCCCAGGGAGCCTCGGCAGGGTACCTGTCCTTTCCCAGAGGGAGAAGCTGTAACCCAACCCAGCCAGAGCTCCAGGATGGAAGGGGGTCATATCCCTGGCCTTGGGCGGCTGACTTCCATGTGGGTTGAACTTCCCCAAGCACAGCAGTGGTTCCAGAGAGGCCCGGGACATTCCCCATATTTTCACGGAGGGAGAAGCTGTAACGCAGGCCAGCCAGAATACCAGGCTGGTTGGGGATCATGTACGTAGAAAAAGCTGTAAACGAAACAAAAAACATTTGTTACCTATGGTCAGCACAGCAAAAACAAATCATGACTACTGCTCTCCGATCACGGCACCCATTTCAAGCCATCCCTGATGGTCTACTGACCCTCACCCCCGGTAAAAACACATGTGCCCCGTCCTAGTGGCAGATTGCCAGATTGCACTAGCAATCTGCCCCCAGGGAGGGTTACATGAGAGGCCCCCATCCATTTGTGGTGGGAGGGGAGAGCCCCCCCTTTTCATTACATAAGTCATTGGTGGTTTAGGGTGTCCCCCACCCCCACCAACTAAATGCAATTTGTTTGTTTTTGTTTTGCCCCTACCCTAGGGGCAGATGGGCACATTAGTGTGCCCATCTGCCCTGAGGGTGGGCAAAAGGCACTGCCCCATGCTTTGGGGGGCCTGTGCCAACTTTTCTGGTGACCCTCTCCCCCCACCCCAAATGGATAGGGGGGCATCTCATGTAGCCCTCCATGGGGGCAGATATGGGCCAAAATCTACCCCCAGGGAGGGCTACATAAGATGCCCCCATCCATTTGGGGTGGGGCAGAAAGGGCCACCCCCTTTTCATTACATATGTCGCTGGTGGTTTAGGGTGCCCCCCACCCCCACCAACAACATGCTTTTGCTTTTGAATGTTTGTTTTGCCCCTACCCTAGTGACAGATGGCCACATTACTGTGGCCATCTGCCCCCAGGGTGGGCAAAACGTACTGCCCCATGCTTGGGGGAGGGGATGGATGTACCAAGAATTGTGGTGGCCCTCTCCCTCCACACCAAATGGATGGGTGGCATCTCATGTACCCCTTCCTAGGGGCAGAAATCTAGGGCCACCCCCTTTTCATTACCTATATCTCTAGTAGTTTAGGGTGCCCCCACCCGCACCAACACACTATATATATATATACGCCAGGGTGGGCAAATCGGGCTGCCCCATGCTTACATAGTAAGCGGCCCCCTGAACCCCCCCCACTTCAAAAACAGATCCCTGGTGGTCTAGTGGCATTGCTGGGCGCGGATCGAGCGCTCCACGCCCGATCCGCGCCCAGCAATGCTTCAATGACACCTCCCTTGTCCTCAACGGCTCAATAATGCTGGCGATCTAGGGAGAGGGAGAAGGGAACTCACCTTCTCTTTTCACTGCGGCAGCCAAAAATGGCTGCTGCTATGAAATTCACTTTCAGTTTCATCTCAGCTCAGCGTGCATTACGCACGCTGAGGTGAAACTGAAGGAAATCCAACCCTCAGGCCTTGTAACCCAGGGGTTGTATTACAATCTTGTATGATCTCTGCTTTGCAGGCATCACACAAAGTGCAGTGCCAAAAAGGACAAGGTATCTCGTCCTTGGCACTGCAAACGTAATGTCAAGGACAAGATACCTCGTCCTTGGCACTTAAGCGGTTTAAAGGTTTAAAAATCAAGCTAGATTAGCCTTTTTCAAATCTATTTATTTGTATGCCGGAAAGGACCAAAGCTCTTTTGATCACAAAAGAACATACAATAGACAAGAAATCAGCTTTGAAGGGATGCAGTGAGCATTTTTAAGTGGCATTCTGACCAAGTTGTGGAGGGGTGTAAATGGAATGAACAAGTACAGTGTCCTACGATATTGGACACTCCCGTCCACTGCACACCTTCCTAACTGAAAACAGTCAAATGTTTATTAAGGTTGCTAATAGTGTGTAATTTTACTTATTTCAAAAATCCTGAAATTGGATACTTCTCATCAACATTTAATTATAAAGAGCACATAATCTTCCTTTTTTCATTTATAGATTATTTAATCCACACAATAGTTGAAATTAGCAGCTCGATGCGTTTCGGGCTAAGCCCTTCTAAGGAGCAATTATTTCTTACGAAATTTGTTTCTTCACTCTATGTATAGTCTCTAGAGAGTAAGTACAGAAAAAACATTGTCAATAAATCTTACATTATTTACATTTTTTGTGTGTACACAATATCAAATAAGCACTCTCATTATCGAGGATTTCCCTGTGTTTTTATCCCCTGGAGGGGAGTAAATGGAAGAGTCACCCAGGGACGATACATGGGATGACTTACACAGATTAAGGACAATAAACATTTGTGTCGGGAGGATAGCTCAGGTGCAACTTGCTCGCCTTGGAAGCGAGACGACAAGGAGCAATACAGGTTGGATCCCTGGATCCCGCTTATTATAAATAAACAATCATAGATATTTTTAAGTGCAGGTAGGCTTACGGCCAGCTGTGTCAGGGAAGTGACCATGATGGGTGAAGTGCTAGAGTGGAGGCAGAGAAAGTGAGGGACAGAGGCAGGCTAGAAGTGAGAGAAAGGTTTTATCTAGAAGGAAGATGAGAGGTAGATTTAGAGGGTAACTTGGAGGCGAGGAGTTAGGCTTTCAGGTGTGTGTTCTGAGGCATGTCCACACGGTGCTTGTACGCAGGCATGTTCACAGCCTAGTCCAATAAACGATAGCTACACCAATTCGAGCACTAACCTTAACAACTTAACTGCTAAGAAAAAAGGGCCTGATAGGAGATCCCATGCACCTAGGACGAGCAAACTAGGCCTCTGCATTGATATGTGTCAATACAGTTGCATGGTTTTCATGCGATCTGCCAGCAAACGTTTTTCCAAAGGAAAATACACGGGCTTGATAAACACGAATTTGAAACACACAGCTCACTGCTGCCAATAATATATATAGTAATTTTAGATTGGCAAAATGTTCTACGTTTGTTCACTCATTGATTTACTGTGCCCTGGATGCTTTTTAATTATTACTCATCCGTGTATACCAAAGTGCACAACTTCCTTGTTGTGCTTCTGCACGAAATACTGCTGTGCTTGAGAGCCTGCCTTGTTTGGACTGAATAAATGCTTTTCAAACTGCTCTGTTTGTATGGAGTCTATTTTAAAGGATTTCAGGGCAAGTTCGCGCAAGCTACAGAGCCATCACTGGGGTGCTGTGAGGACACAGGTCTTTTCAGTTCACGGTGATTTACTGTACTGCATCTGTCAGTGTTTACAAAATCAAATCTTTGTACAGTTCATTGCTATCTAAATATGTGGCGTAAACTAAACAAACTGTGGGGAATCAAGTGCACGACTGACTGCGTCATGTTAACAATGATACGGTTAATCCCTAATGAACCCGTAACCCTATCAAGCCGATGAGAAGAAACTTTAGTTTGCAATGGGTTCCGTATGTTTTTGAAAATCCTGAGAATTTGGAGACGAGTTATTTTTTTTGTGTGCAGCATATGTATGTTTGAAATCTGATTTTCTCCAGAGAGAGGTGAAGGAGTTGTGTTTTTAGGGTGTGTGATATATGCCATGAAGGAAATATCTTTCCTGTGTCTGTACTTTGTCTAACTGCAAACCTTGCGACCATTTTAATTTGAAACATCGAAGACCTGTGAGTTACATTACCGTTTACAGCTTTTTTGTGTGTATTTTACTGATGAGCAATAGGAGGATTAGGTTGTAGGTCAGATACAGAACACTTAGGTCCCCACTAGACATTAGACAAGACTTTGGGGGGATTCCCACCAGTGGTAATCAGATAAATCTGTCTAATTACAGCAGTACCACTGTACTGGTGCTAATGATAGGCGATTAGTGGATTCACAGAAATGTCAATAGTGGTGTTTCAGAAAATCCACTTGGCATCCATTTTAAATATTGTTTTCTTTCTTTTTCCACATAATTTTCAGAGTGGAAATTAATTGTGTACAATAGTGGCTCATACCACTACTATACATTTTTTGGTGAACAAAATCGGTCGACTATAAATAACCCTTGTATGCGTTACATGTGAAAGGTAGTGAGAGGGCAAGAATCAAAAATGCCTACGTTTTCAACCCCTTTCAATGTCCCCATGAAACAAGTATTTTTTATAGTATTTGCGAAATGCGATTTTTTTTTCCTCCTGGGCATGAAAAACACTTTAATAAACTTTAAGGAACTTTTTGTTCAATGTATATCACCACGGTGATAATTCAATGGTATTGCTTTGAGTACTCCTGGATGTTTAGTCCACAATAGTTGTAATGTGTGAGCGCTAAAACAAGTGGTATTTTGCAAATACCACCTCTAGCATTACCTCTGAGGTGGTAATAACATTCATAATGCTGTTAAAAGTGTAAGTTAATTATGATCGTTTATACAAGGGTTGTCCTGGGGATCTGGTTGAGGCGATTGAAGCTCTTTATACTGGCACCTTGATTAGAATTAGACTCTCTGCCAAAGGAATGCTATCTCACAAGATCCATACTTATCAGGGCTTGAAGCAGGGATGCGCTTTAGCTCCCCTGTTATTCTGTCTGTACATGGCTGATCTTGCACTGTCTCAAGCCGGGATTCAAGCCTTTCCGCCCAAAATAAATGGAATGGAGGTTCCTTGGGTCCTCTTTGCGGGCAACCTGTTTTTTTTTTACCTAACTCCAATAGGGCTTCAGCACCGTTGAGAAGAAGAAAAACAAAGAAGAAGAAATGTACGTGGAGGGTTGAGGGTATACCCCTAGAGATAGTGGAAACTATAGTTTATTTGGAGTTAACGGTTATTAAGAACAGTAATGAGGCTGCCCAATTGGAGTACCTACGGTCTAGACTGGTCCCTTTAATCAATCAGGGGAGAGTCCTGCATCATAGATTTGTTAAATTTATGATGGTGCCTATCTTATCCTACTACATACAGAAGGTGGCACAAATACTAACATATGGAGCCAAGGCCATTCTCAGCTTACCCTGGCAGTGGTGGGAAAAGTTGGAGGGCCACTTTTGGCGATCAGTCTTGAAATTACCCAACAGTCTGTCGCCTTGTGCGATTAGATTTGAATTTAGGCTGCAATCCTTAGAGTTAATGGCGGCTTGGAAGATAATCTGCCTATATAGAAAATGTGCCATGGTTGGAGTGAAAAAGCCATTTGAAATACTGGCCTTCGATAAAAGACAGCTAGAGATGCCTTTAGAGCATGGGTGCACAACTTACGGCCCGCTGGCCAGTTGCGGCACGCCATGCTGTTTTGTCCGGCCCACCAGCAAGAAAGACTTTCCTAATGGAGGCCTGGTCCCAAGCAGCATCGGCTGCCCTCCATTATGAAAAGTCTTTGTTGTCTTCCGGGCCGGACAAAACACTGGCCCTCATTGGCTCAGGGCACATGCACCACCTAGCTCCTTTGAGCCACGTAGTGCATGTGTGCTGCACCAATGGAGTGCCAGCACTATGGCTGGCGTGGTCAGTAAGGCTTGATGCCGGAATGCATTTCAGCCTTGCCACGCCAGCCGTAGTACCAGACCTTGTCAGCGTTCCAGCTAGCCTGCCTTCTAGCACATCCAGTAAGTACAGATTTTTTTTGGGGGGGGGGGTGTCGGGTCTGCTTGAATGTTTGTTGCTGTGTGCATGTGCAGTGTATGTTGAGATGCGGGGGTGGGGTGTGTGTCGGCTCTGCCTGAATGTGTTTGTGAGCAAGTGCAGTGTATGTTGAGATGCGGAGGGGGTGTGTGTGTTGGGTCTGCCTCAATGTGTTTGTGTGCAAGCACAATGTATGTTGAGATGCTGGGAGGGGCGAGGGGGGTGTTGGGTCTGCCTGAATGTTTGTTGTTATGTGCAAGTTCAGTGTATGTTGAGATGCGGGGGTGGGGTGAGTGTCGGGTCTGCCTGAATGTTTGTTGTTGTGTGCAAGTACAGTGCATGTTGAGATGCGGAGGGGGGAGTGTGTCGGGTCTACCTGAATGTGTTTGTGTGCAAGTGCAGTGTATGTTGAGATGCTGGGGAGTAAAGGGGGTGTCGGGTCTGCCTGAATGTTTGTTGCTGTGTGCACGTTCAGTGTATGTTGAGATGTAGGGGTGGGAGGTTCGGGTCTGTATGGGTGCATGCTTGTGAGTTTGTATGTTGAGTTGGGGGGTGGGTGGTCCGGGTCTGTATTGGTGCATGCTTGTGAGTTTCTTTGGTGAGTTTGGGGGTGGGGGTTCGGGTCTGTATGGGTGCATGCTTGTGAGTTTGTTTGGTGAGTTTGGAGCAGGGGGTTCGGGTCTGTATGGGTGCATGCTTGTGAGTTTGTTTGGTGAGTTTGGGGATAGTTGAAACTCCGGAGCATTTGATAACTGTATGTGAAGGATTATTAGAAACTAGAATGTTTTTTTTGGATGAGTTTAAATCTATGGGAGCTAATCTCTCCCGGTGGGAATGGTGGAATTGGTTAATAATTGGGGATCAAACTAAGCTTGTAATAGCCAATATGAAAATGTTAGAAGCAGTGGTACCAACCATGCTGTATGGAGGGGGGTCTGCGGAATAGATTTGGAGTGTTTGAGAGAATGGAATTTATGGTAATGTTAAAGTTTCTTTTTAAGGTTGATTCGAAAGAGAATGAATTGAGGAAATGAGAGAAACGCTTAATTTGGTTTTCGTTTATCAGATTCGAATTCTTTGTTCTTTCTTTTATGTTATGAAACCAATAAATCATTAAAATAAAAAAATAAAAATATTCACAATTTTTTATAGGATCCTAAAAAAGGCCCAGTAATAAGATTCCATATTGCTATAATTGAACAAATTGTACAGTTGCAAATGCAAAAGAGATTCGATGATTGTATTAAAAATGATTAATGAGGAAGATGACACGGTTATAGAGAGAGCATGAGTTCAGCAAACAGTGGGATGGCACGAGAATTGGCTGTCCAGATTTCTACGCATAATATATATTTGTATGATTGTTCTCGTTATCTTTTTGTTCCTTATTTTTCACAATCTCTATCATTTTAATAGTTCTTCTGAAGAAAGCGCTCCCATCTTTCTCCCCACTATCCGTACGAATGATGACAGTTTCCTTTATCTCTATAAGCATGTTAGGAGACATGAGGAAGATAATGGAGGGATACATGCCTACCTAGATAATACAGCTTACCTGGGAATAACATGTGGTAGCAATACATGAAAAAGGTGGGGGAAAGGGCATCTGATGAGAATTGCTATGTCTGCTCTCTCCACCCCTATGCCATGAATACAGTGAGGACTTTCGAAAGAGGTATTAGCATACGATGCGAAATACCTCAGTCATCTTGCAACATGTATTACTCAAGGACAGTTCCAAGGAAGCTGGGCATACCTTGCGATGGAGATCAAAATGGTTGTTTCAATACCAGGATGACTATATCAAGACCATACAAATAGAAAAGGAGTCTGGATGGAAAGACAAAATGTTTGTGTATCCTGCTGCAGGACAGGATGAGGTGATCGTTGAAGAAATGAAGAGAATGAACTGTCCTGATGTGACGGAAATAGGATCGCCTGGATGTTGGGAACTAACACAACTATTCATCTATGGAAGAGTGCATACCAAGAAGCGATGGGAAGAAGGAATGATGTCCTGTGCAGCTCATCTGCTGAAAAGGGAAAACGTACAAGAAGTCCACAGAGTGAATGGTGGATGCTTAAAGTCATGGGCCAAGCACTTCAAGTTGCTGACATGGGTAGAAGACGAATCAGGTCCACTAGTTGTAATCCCATTGGTTAATGTGACAATATGTTTCCGAAGCCATGGAAAGAACTATGTGGGACATACCAAAGGATGCAAAGCCACAATTGACGTTCCTGGAATGAGATAAGGGACAGCTGTCCTTATGGATCGATATTGGACTTGTGGATCTATAGCCTATATGAAGTTGCCCAAGGATTGGGGCGGAGTGTGTTCCCTGGTGCTCAACCATGTTCCAGCATCAGTGATTCCTCAGAGCGATCTAAACATTGACACCTTTCCAAAAGTAGATGACCATTTGAAGAAAAGAAGATTGCTTGAACTCTGGCGGACAAAAAGAGAATTCTCAGCCAAATCAATAACAGCATATGAAACCATTCCTGATTAGCACAAGTTGTTCAGCAAGACTGCTATGATAATGACAGCTATATTTATGCCCGGAATTCAAACAGTGGCGAACGCCAAATGGTTGAAACTCACTGGATGGGAGCTTCTGTAGACAATCAATGCTACCATAAAGGGATTCAATGCCACTAAAGAAGAGTTGAGGCCCATACGATTGATGACCCTCCAGGATAGGTATGGCCTTGATATAATCACGGTGATGAAAGGTGGAGTTTGCGCCAAAATCGGGCCACCATGTTTCACATTTATACCTTCTCACGATGGGCAGAATGCGACCTTGGCAGAGGCCATATCGATGTTGACAGACCTGCATACCAAGATGGAAGATGAGACCAATGATAATGAAGATTACTTGTTTTCATGGATTCCTCAGTTGTTGGCAAATCTATTCAAGTTTCTTGGAGTAATACTGGTGCTAGTAATGTTTGGATTCTGTATAGTTAAGAAGGTGATTGCCCAATGTAAGAAGGCAGCAAAAAAGGTAGCAGGAATGAAAATCATGATTGATGCCAAAGATGAACCAAACGCCATGGAGCTGACTGATGATGCTGTCAGAGAATACATGAAGGCTAGCATCGTAGCACCTGAGGGAACAAAGTTTCTGTATCCAAAGAATCATAAGAAGTACGTAGGACGATGGGTCTATTGAACCCCGAATGGCCAATTTAACTACATAACCTGAAGTGCAGATGAACATGTCAAATCAGCAGGCACCGTGAGGGGGGGGGTGATGAAAATATGGACACCCAAGAAAAACTTCTTTAAGAGAAAATACCAGGATGTACAAACATTCGAGGAGGTGGTCGAGGACTCGACCAGAGGGCCGAATGTAGAGGAGCAGCTGCATGCCTCTGCAAGAAACCCTGCCCCCCTTCTGCCCATATGTTAGAAACATGAGACCTTGCCATGCTTGACACCAGCCATTGTGCCAATACTGCATGTGTTCAAAAGAAGATACCCGTTGAGACAACACTACAGAATGTATCCCCAAAGTGATGTCAACCTAAGGGAGGAGCTCTAGGAAGGAATATGAGAGAGGGCAAAGAAAAGGAGCTAGTGACGGCACACAAAATATGTACGATGTCTCGAGACACTGACTGAAGAGAATGTATAGATCCTAAAGAAACTAATGACACAATAAAGAATCAAGTGAACTTTTAAATACGAAAAAGATTACACGTGCACAAGTGCTCCCGAAAATCAACTGTTCAATAAATGTACAGATGATGAAATAAGGTAGACTAAGTCATCACAGACGTTGGCTATATGTAGTGAATAGAACGCTTGCAAATCTACCATTATATAGAAGCTGGACATTGGTATCCTGAATTTAGTAAGCCAGGACCCATGAAGTAGGAAGGGAAACTGTGTCACAGCAAGAATAAGCAGAATCGTTGAGCTGCAAGACAAGGCTATCTGACCTGGAGTCAAAACTGAAACAGCCATGGTCAGCTATCTGTTCTGGAAACGAACGAATGAATGAATCAACGAACGAACGAACGAACGAACGAACGAACGAACAAACGAACGTTGAATTATCCCTCGTTAAGGTCTAAAGAAAGAACACCAACATTGACAAGTTTATTCATTTACAGCATTTAAAACCTGCAAAATGGACCAATTCGTGGTCTCCTGTCACGTGAGACAAGGATGAAATTAGAGTTCGACCATGAGTCCCAGAACACGATAGTGAGTGCTCTGATTCCCATGTGTTTTAGAAGACAAGGATGCTTTGCAAGGCCAAGTTCTAAGACAATCTTCATGGCAGAAGGCATGGGCGATGAGAGATGCTGAGATCATTGAGTTGGCAGGTAGTGTCATGCCCCATCTCCTTACACCTGGGCTTACGTGCTGCTAAATGAACCAAATGTTCCAGACGTGGCACAAGCGTGCCAACCAATTATAGTAGTCCATATAACGAAGGACCTTATAGTTTGAAGACCAATGAGAAACTGTGTATCTTATGTTTCTGAAGATGACATGTTTTAGAGGTAGGCATATATTGTTCACCTGATAGTGGGCAGCCAATCACAATCCTAGTCCTTATAGAAAAGTATACTTAAATGTTCCCCTTAGCCAATCCTGACCCTTGATAGGTTTTTCATTATTGCCACATAGTATGACGTCACCTCCGACTTATTTTTGATATAAAAGCTATGATTTGTGTGACGATCGCTGAAAGACTCAGCGTACGTCCATTGATGTTCATAATAAACTTCCTGTTTTAGATCATTGTTAATAAAATAGTACTTTGCCATCTTCCATCTTCCTAGGTGGGACGAGGGTGTAGCAGGAGGGCTCTGTCTGCTAAAGCGCTGGGGACCTGCTACAGGAGTTGAAACTGCAGGAAGTGTGGAGGCAGCTGCACAGCGATAGGAGAGGGTATTCTTCCTACTCAGGCCTGCACAGAGTAGGCATGCGTATTGACTACATGCTTACTGGCGCTGAAATGCTAGGCAAATTAGTGGTGGCGGAATACAAAGCCAGGGTCCTCTCGGACCACGCACCGCTGCTTGTGACGTGGAAGGGCACAGCAAACGGAGCCCCCATCACGACGGGGCAATGAAGAGCAGAAGCATTGTGAGTCGAGCAGTTTAGGGAACACCGAGGGGGGAAAATAGAGGAATTATTTGAGATTAACATGGGCAGTGTGGGAAGCGCATGCACCTTGTGGGAATTGTTCAAGGTGGTGATCAGAGGGGAGGCAATCGGGAAGGCAGGTGGGATATGGAAGCACTTACTGAGTACCATATGCAGAGTGGAGGAGCGGATGGAAGCGTGAACAGAGAGGGAAGGGCACCCTTGGGTGGGGAGGGAAAACACATGGAACTACGGCCGGAGTGCATAGTTGCCTGGGAGAGGCTGGGTAAGCATGGCTATGGCAAATATGTGGAGAGGCTCCACAAAGGTGGAGATAAACCTGGGAGACTGCTGGCCCGGCTATGTATGGCTGAGGAGAATAGGGACATAATCAGCACAATTAGAGACGAATTTGGTGCTGTATGGCGGGCCCAACGGGAGATTCATTTAGCCTTCAGGAGATTCCACCAGAACCTGTATGAGGCTGATGGAGAGGAAAGGGCTGAGGATATTGAGGCAGTCTGGGAGGAGAAAGAGCTGCCCGTTTTGAGCAGGCAGAAATGTTAGACGCACCGCTCATGGAAGAGGAACGCAGGAAACTATACGTGCACTACTCTCGGGTAAAACACCAGGAGCAGAGGGATTCCCAGCAGAATTGTATAGGGAATATGCAGCAGAACTTGCGCCGCACGTCCTGCACATGATGGAGGAAGCCTTTGAGGGGGGGGGATCTACTGCCAGCCAGACTAGGGGAGTCGGTATTAGTACCTATATTGAAGCCTGGGAAGCCTCAGTTGGAATGTGGGTCATACAGGCCATGCTCAATGATCAATCAGGAAAGTTAAATACATGCCACACTACTGGCAGCCAGACTGAAGAGGAGGAGGAGTAAGTGCAGGACTTAGGATCGAAACATTGAAAAAGAGAAAACAAACAAACAAGAAGTGCGGCCAGCAGGTGGCAGTGCAGGGGTTAAGTGCAGACAGCAGGTGTTAGATAGTCCAAGTAAGGGACTGTAAGGTTACAGGTACAGCCCCACGTGCATGGTTGCCAGGAGGCAGTGCAGGTGTGCAACTGGGAGGGCAGGGACCTGGGTCTGTGGTTCAGAAGGAAACCATTGCAGTATCAGACAAGAGATCAGCAGGGAAGAGGACGCGAGAAGGCAGTAGAAAAGAGGAAAGTCTTGAGTTGCTTCTGGAACCAGAGATGGTTCTGCTCAAGTTTCAGAGAGGCAGGGAGGCTGTTCCAGAGAGAGGTGCCAGCCGAAGAGAGAGATCTGCCCCCAGCTTGTTGCTTAGAAAAGCATCTGATCCTCAAGGAGTTGGAGGTCGACGAACGAAGAGCTCGAGTAGGAAGATACTTCAGAAGAGAATGCTGGAGATATTTTGGTCCCAGACCCAGAAGGCCTTGTGGAGAATGCAGAGGGCCTAGAACTGGATCCTTGCAGCCGCTGGGACCAATGGAGGGATTTTAGTGCTGGCGAGATACGATCCCTGGGCTTGAGGCCAAGGACCAGTTTGTAGTCCTGGATGAGTTGCAGAAGACAGAGAGCAGAGGCAGGCAGATATAAAAAGAGGCTGTTACAGTAGTCAAGCCTGGAGAGAACCAGAGCTCTAGAGACAGTGAGCTTCTGTGAAAAGGCGAGGAAAGGAAGACTACCTCTGAGGAGGTACAGTTGGTAGTTTGACTTCTTAGAGACATCGGAGATTTTAGGAGAGAAGGAGAGTGTGGAGTCAAAGATAACCCTGAGGTTCTTAGCCTCACAGGTGGGAGCAGGAAGAGGGCCAATGGAGGCCAGCCAGAGAGTGAAGGGAAATAGGGGTGCAGGTGTGCAGATGAGGAAGATCTCCGCCTTGCTGGCATTTAGGCAGGGATCATTGCAAGCTGCCATGCACCGTCCTTGGAAGTACTGGCAGAGATGGACGTACTCCTAAGATGGCTGCCCATTGTTCCATCTTGATGGTCTAGTCCAGGGGTGCACAACTGATTTTGACAGAGGGCCGAAAGTACCTTACATGAGGGCTATAGTGGGCCGAAAAGTAAAAGTGGGCGGGGCGGTAGGCGGGACATGTCAGGAGGCTTTTTCAACCCCCAATTTGTATTAAACACATGGAAAAAGATGTTTTTGAGGGGTAACGATTTTTATTGCATTTCAAACTTACATTTTGTACTACACATTTTCCATTGCTATCATTTATTTCGATTTAGTTATTGTATATCGTCTGTTTAATTAAATTATATATATTTTATTGACCCTTGATTGGACATTCCGTTATTTTGGACTGCTATAACCAAACACTATGCCCCATGGCCCCCTCACCCCCCCTAACCTCCAACCAAACACTATGCCCCATGGGCCTGTCACCCCCAACCAAACACTATGCCCCATGGCCCCCACCCCAACCAAACACTATGCCCCATGGCCCCCACCCCCAACCAAACACTATGCCCCCTGTCCCTCACCCCCCAAGCAAACACTATGCCCCCTGTCCCTCACCCCCAACCAAACACTATGCCCCATGGCCCCCTCACCCCCAACCAAACACTATGCCCCATGGCTCCCACCTCCAACCAAACACTATGCCCCCTGTCCCTCACCCCCAAGCAAACACTATGCCCTCTGTCTCTCACCGCCAACCAAACACTATGCCCCATGGCCCCCTCACCCCCAACCAAACACTATGCCCCATGGGCCCCCTCACCCCCAACCAAACACTATGCCCCATGGCCCCCACCCCCAACCAAACACTATGCCCCATGGCCCCCTCACCCCCCTAACCCCCAACCAAACACTATGCCCCATGGGCCCCTCACCCCCAACCAAACACTATGCCCCATGACCCCCACCCCAACCAAACACTATGCCCCATGGCCCACACCCCCAACCAAACACTATGCGCCCTGTCCCTCACCCCCCAAGCAAACACTATGCCCCCTGTCCCTCACCCCCAACCAAACACTATGCCCCATGGCCCCCTCACCCCCCTAACCCCCAACCAAACACTATGCCCCATGGCTCCCACCTCCAACCAAACACTATGCCCCCTGTCCCTCACCCCCCAAGCAAACACTATGCCCTCTGTCTCTCACCGCCAACCAAACACTATGCCCCATGGCCCCCTCACCCCCAACCAAACACTATGCCCCATGGGCCCCCTCACCCCCAACCAAACACTATGCCCCATGGGCCACCTCACCCCCAACCAAACACTATGCCCCATGGCTCCCACCTCCAACCAAACACTATGCCCCCTGTCCCTCACCCCCCAAGCAAACACTATGCCCTCTGTCTCTCACCGCCAACCAAACACTATGCCCCATGGCCCCCTCACCCCCAACCAAACACTATGCCCCATGGGCCACCTCACCCCCAACCAAAGACTATGCCCCATGGCCCCCACCCCCAACCAAACACTATGCCCCATGGCCCCCTCACCCCCCTAACCCCCAACCAAACACTATGCCCCAGGGCCCTCACCCCCAACCAAACACTATGCCCCATGGCCCCCACCCCAACCAAACACTATGCCCCATGGCCCCCACCCCCAACCAAACACTATGCCCCCTGTCCCTCACCCCCCAACCAAACACTATGCCCCCTATCCCTCACCCCCAACCAAACACTATGCCCCATGGCCCCCTCACCCAAACCAAACACTATGCCCCATGGCCCCCTCACCCCCAACCAAACACTATACCCCAAACACACTCTCAAGCATGCACCCATACAGACCCGAACCCCCGCCCCCAACGCAGCACACACATTCTCAAGCATGAACCCATACAGACCCGAACCCCCCGCCCCCAACGCAGCACACACATTCTCAAGCATGCACCCATACAGACCCGAACCCCCCACCCCCCAACTCAGCACACACACATGCACCCTTACAGACCCGAACCCCCCACCCCCCAACTCAGCACACACACATGCACCCTTACAGACCCAAACCCC
Organism: Ambystoma mexicanum; assembly: GCF_040938575.1. NCBI lineage: Eukaryota > Metazoa > Chordata > Amphibia > Caudata > Ambystomatidae > Ambystoma > Ambystoma mexicanum. The sequence continues at coordinate 620,078,895 of NC_090932.1, read as the reverse complement.
CACCCCCCAACTCAGCACACACACATGCACCCATACAGACCTGAACCCCCACCCCCCAACTCAGCACACACACATGCACCCATACAGACCCGAAACCCCACCCCCCAACTCAGCACACACACATGCACCCATACAGACCCGAACCCCCACCCCCCAACTCAGCACACACACATGCACCCTTACAGATCCGAACCCCCCACCCCCCAACTCAGCACACACACATGCACCCTTACAGACCCGAACCCCCACCCCCCCAACTCAGCGCACACACACATGCACCCATACAGACCTGAACCCCCCACCCCCCAACTCAGCACACACACATGCACCCATACAGACCTGAACCCCCACCCCCCAAAATAGCACACACACAGACCCGAACCCCCCCAACCCCAACTCAGCACACACACAAACATGCACCCATACAGACCCGAACCCCCACCCCCCCAACTCAGCACACAAAAAACATTCAAATCAAAACATTCATACACATCCGACACCCACCCCCACCCCCGCATCTCAACATACACATAAAATGCATTCAAATTCCAACATTCATACACATCCGACACCCCCCATCCCCGCATCTCAACACACACACAAAATACATTCAAATTCCAACATTCATACACATCCGACACCCACCCCCGCATCTCAACACACACACAAAATACATTCAAATCAAAACATTCATACACATCCGACACCCCCCACCCCCGCATCTCAACACACACATAAAATGCATTCAAATCAAAACATTCATACACATCCGACACCCCCCCACCCCCGCATCTCAACATACACATAAAATGCATTCAAATCCCAACATTCATACACATCCGACACCCATCCCCGCATCTCAACACACACACAAAATACATTCAAATTCCAACATTCATACACATCCGACACCCCCCCATCCCCCCATCGCAACATACACACACAAACATAAAGGGAAACAGACCCGACACACAAACGCAAACAGACCACTTACCGGAGACGTGCTGGAAGGCAGGCAGGTAAGCGGCAGGTAAGCAGGAACGCTGGAATCGTACTACGGCTGGCGTGGTCCAAGGCTGAAATGCCTTCCGGCATCAAGCCTTATGGACCACGCCAGCCGTAGTGCTGGTCCTCCATTGGGTCAGCACACACACACTACGTGGCTCGTAGGAGCAACGTGGTGCATGTGTGCTGAGCCAATGACGGCCAGTGTTTTGTCCGGCCCGGAAGACAACAAAGACTTTCCTAATGGAGGGCGGCCGCGGGCCGCCCTCCATTAGGAAAGTCTTTGTGCCTCGCGGGCCGGACAAAAGAGCATGGCGGGCCGCAACTGGCCCGCGGGCCGTAAGTTGTGCACCCATGGTCTAGTCCTTTCCCAAGATGGCCGCTGACACCATAATACTGTGTACTGAACGATGCTTCCTTGCGTTGTATCCGTACTTTGGCGAAACGCTGCCGGTTCCTGTTTCAACAGCGTTCTAGCAATCCTCTTGTTTACTCCTCCCTTGTTGCCTTCCAACCTTTCTACGTTCCATCGATTTTCTCCTGCATGGTCAGGTGCACTCTTCTCTCTAAGGTAACTGCTTGCGGGTTTTTCGACTTTCCACTTTGCCCCATTCTGTCTCTTTTATCTTGGCGGTCTCTACCACGCATACATATGGATATATATATATATTCTTTCAGTTGCTCTATTTTGGCTCTCTACTTTATTAGCATGGATTCTATCTTGCCGTCTGGCGGCTATTGTATATTTTCATTGTTTAGCTCCTCCTCTTTTTCTGCTCTTGCTATATGTCCTGCGATACTTCTTCGGGTCGCGATATACTTACTGTTTTCTCGTACTTCCTACTCCTTTGTAGGGCTTCCGTCTTGATACTCTCTTCTAGCCCTAACTATTGTTACCGCAGAGTCCTTCGTTTGCGGTAGCCCCCCTTTCTGCTACTTTAGTCACCGCTATACTTTCTCTGTCCACTGGCAAGCCTCCTGCAGTCTATTGAGCGGCGTATCAATCAATGACTTGCTTCCTGAATTTGCTGTTGACTGCTACTCTGGTACCTTCTTACCTCTGCCGGCGCAGAGCAGACAACTGCCTCTGTGATTCTACTCTGGTTCACTCGGGTCTTCGTGTTTCATTACCAAGGAAGAAGAATTGCATCAGATCTACCTTTTGCATAAACTTCTACTACTTGCACCAGACCTACAACTGGCCAGGGTTTTTTGTGCCTGAAAGGCTTTTTCCCTGATTGGGGGCTTGCTCCTCTGGGGTCCTCTAGACTTGGATCTTATTCCTGTCAAGGTGGCCTCAGAGGGAGCTCGCCCCTATTTGCACCAAAAGAAAGAAAAGAAAATTAAGAAGCAGAAAAAACCACGTCGCAAGAAGGATTCCGAGACGCAAGACAGCTCCATCGAAGACCCAGGTGAGGAGGAGGAAACTATCCCCGGGGTTGACAGCGGTGCACCACTCTTGGATTATAGATAGACAATCCGGGATGAGAGAGGGAGAAGAGGTGGCAGAGGTGAGCCTGAAAGCGAGCTAGGTGTCATCTGCATAGCACTGGAAGTTGGAGCAGAGAGCAGCAATGCGGTGGGCAAGAGGTGCCAGGTACTTGTGGAACAACCAGGGAGAAAGGTTATACCCCTGGGGAACACCATAGGTGGAGAGAGAGAGAAGAGGAAGGACCCAACTTGGACCTAGGAGGGTCAGTCAGAGAGGAAAGGAGTCAGCTGGAATTGTTAGATGGGATTGGCTGCACTCAAACTGCGGCTCTTCGGTGTGGGTCAGCGCTTTGCACGGTGGGTGCAGCTGCTATATACCGAGCCTCTAGCCAGAGTTAGGACAGGGAGGCATACTGTGGAATTATGGGAGTTGGCGAAGGGCACCAAACAGGGGTGCCCACGAAGCGGGCATACCGGTAGGAAGCAACATGGATGTGGTCTTGTTATTTTACGGACGATATGCTGCTGTATGTACAGAACCCAGGGGAGAACGTTCCGCATATACTGGCTGTGCTGGATAACTTTGGAAGGCTGTCAGGAATCACTATCAGCAAGGAGAAATCGAGCTTGTTCCCACTGACAGGCCAAGCTGGGTTAGAGCCTGGGTGGTTACCGAATCTGCAGCTGAGATGGGTGGTGGACACCGTCATATACCTGGGAACATATACCACAAACTAAGGTAAGAACATGAAGCAAACACGCTAAAAGCGCTTTAGGGAGTTGAGAAATCAGTGCCATTCTGGCAGAAACTCCCTCTGTTTGTGATGGGCCGAAAATGGTGGTGTTACCATGCATATTGTATCACTTTATAAATGTGCCCTACGAGATCCCTAGAGAGTTCTTTCATTAACTAGACTCTACAGTGCAGGGGTTTGTTGGGGGTGGAAAAGGTGCTGAATCTCACTGGACGTGCTGCACATGGACTATAAGAAGGGGGGGGGGATTAGGGTACCACACTTTGAGGCCTACTACCTAGCTGGGCAGCTGCAGTTCATTATGGATTGGTTGGCGGATGATGAGTCATTAGATGCAAGGCTGCTTAGGGAAGGGATCAGACCGTACTATTTATAGGAAGCGCTCTGGGTGGAGGCGGGAGGGCTCACAGAGGTGCTGGAGCTGGTTACAATGGGACGAGCACTGTGGCACAGAATGTGGACGACGGGATCCGTACTCTGAAAATATACCGGTGGCGGTGGTCTGTGGCAGGACGGGGAAAGAGGTGCACACTATCAGACAACATTGACCACCATACGGGATAATCACATTGGGGGATTTGAACCAGGACAATCAGACTTGACAGAGCAGTATGGCATTCCGGGTGGGCAGTTCCTGACATACCACAGGGTGACCAGGCTGGTTGTGAGCAGATGCTTGGCAGTGCGGACGGGAATTATTGGGGACACCATGCTGGACATGATATATGACTTGGCGGAGGTCGGCCACGTTGTCTCCAGGCTTTATGAATTAACACTGAATGCATTGAGTAAACCAGAGCTCCGGCGAGGGCCAACTGGGAGAGGGACGTAAGGTGTGCCTTCACAGACGGGGAATGGACCAGAGTATTGTTGTACATGAGCAGGGTGTCGAGAAATGACAGATTTCAGCTAAAACAGCTGCAAGTCACCCACACGGCATATATGACACCACATGGCATTTCACTATTGCCAGGAGCAGGGGAGCAGAAATGCCAGAGGTGTATGGATGATAAGGCAGACATACTGCACCAGTTCTGGTTGTGCCCGGTGGTTGTCAAGTTCTGGCGGGACATAGCAGACAAAGTTCAGACGGTTGGGATAAATATGAAAGAGTGGCCACCGGAAGTGGGCTTACTACGGCTGTTCAAGAGTAGGCGCACTGAGACTTCTATAGCTAAAATGAAAGACCTCATTTGTGCACTGGGTAAACATCACATTGCTATGACATGGAAATCAGTGGAGGGGCCCTGGGTTGAAACATGGTGGTGTATCTGAAAAAATTAGTGGATGTATAGACGGTGATGTGGTATAGAGCGGCGTAGAGGGGACAGAATTAAGTCAGTGATGACAGCTGCATCGGAGGGGCGCAGGGGAAGCGTGCCCAGTTGGTGGTTTATTTGTTGGGGTTTGGCAGGGGTGCAGTACGGCAGGGTGCTTGGTGGTCTGGAGGAAGAGGACTGTCCCAGGAAGAAGCATCGCGGCAAGCAAAGAGGACTTCTAATGAACTGATAATTAGAACTGACAGGCAGAGATGCTTCAATATGTATGTACGGCAGTGGCTTCTCTGGGTTACGCTGAGCAGTCTGTTGTTTGGTTGTATTGTTGAAATGCCAATAAAAAGGATTTAAAAAACAACTTGAGTTAGAATACTTTTTGGGGAATAACATTCTGCAGTTTAAGGACCAGAGAGATTGATAGTGTTGCTGGTGTGTGGCTTAGGAGTCTTTGACATATGCCAACAACTGTCATTGCCTGCAAGTATTTAATAGATTCTGCATCATAAGTGCGATTTGCCTCAACTGTAGGGTTAGTCCTTTGAAGGAGTCCATCTGGCAGCTGTAAAAAATCATGGCTTAGGTAGAGGTTTACCTTCTGCCTGGCTGAGTGGCGTGGGACAAAGCCTGATGCTTATATATAGTGTACTGTGATTTTACGTTGCCATGTTCAGAGTTGAAGGTAAATTGAATATGGCCCGTCTTATTTAGGGCTGCACTCCTCTTCGTTATTGAACTACCAGGAACCATCTGCATAAGGTTTTGAATTGGACACTTTGGGCCTCATTACGAGTTAGGAAGAAAGAACAGCCCTGAGGAATTACTGTTACCACCACTTGGTCAGGTGGAATTTCTGCCTGATTAGAAGTGGTGGTGGTGGTGAAATTCCCCCTTTACTTTGGGTCCATTGGACCCAATGGTGTCATGTCTCACAGGAGCAGTTGGTCCATTTGGCAACGTTGGAGCCGGATAGGCATTGCCCGTATTACTCCTTCCATCATGGCGGGTCATTCTGCCTGCAGCGTTTCAACGTTGTTGTTCAACCCTCCACAGAGGACTCCGCCTCCGTTGTCAGGGACTGCATATCTGGCGTCTCATTCCACGCTTCAGCGCGTTGCTTCTCTTACACTTTCAATGCTCCGTGAATTTGTCTATTCTCCACTGTTCTGCCTGTTTGCTTATGTGTTTGTCAGCCTTTAGTAATCACTGGTCTATTTACAGGAACCTCTGTTTATTCGAGTTACGTTCTCGAATCCCGTTCGATCATAGATTTTCATTCTAAGAACCCCCCAGAGACAAAAATCCTCCGGGTACGTTCTTGCGCTGATTCCCCAGTGTAATAATATTTCTGACCAGAGTCCATTTGATACTTACCCACTCTTTGCCATCGTAGCATTCATTCCATCCCCGAATTTGCTACAGCAACCTGAGATGCCATCTTCCTTCACAGATGTGCACGCACGCTTTCCATTTCAGATCTTCAGACAGTGCGACAGACAGTACTACATCTCACGAAGGATGCTGGTGCGCCGGCAGTAAGATTCTTTCTCTTTTGTTGCAACCTCACTTGGAGTATTATAGATCTATGTTCCCACAGCTATCAGGGTTTTCATTGTGTTTCTTTTCGCTACTTCTATACAGAAAAAACCTTCTAAGAAGATTTGCTGATGTTCTTTCTCAGCACAAGACTTTCCACTTCTGGTAATCACCTTATCTAGTAAGGGTCTTTATGTCTTTCTTTAGGGTTTTCATCTACTTTCCAGCATTAATCATTCCCTCTCTCTCTACCTGTTTACTGCTAGATGTAGACCTTCCTTCGGATTACGCCTGAAGACAGCATCAACGCTTCAGCTACTAAAACACCTCTACGCCTTAGAATCAGACAGGGTTTTATTCCCCAGAGAGTTCCCCTGGCGTTCCCACCCCTTCCTCGCGCAATTCGCTACGGGAAGGAAGTGGACCGCCAGAAGGGCTTTCAATTTCATCACTGCTGCTGCCCCGGATTCAGGTTGGCAGACACTGTCCTTGGTGAGTTTAATACTGATCAATATAGATTTGACATTCGAACATTACAGTAAGCAATGCCCAAAGATGATATAATCATGGATCAGGCGCAGCAGCAGCAGTTATTTGTGGCAGTTCAATCTTTAACAGCCGAAGTTCAGGCTCTGAAGCAAGAAAACAAGGTTTTGCACCAGCAAATGGTGAAATCACCTAGTTGTTCCGAACTCCCTCCAGGTCCTTTACCTGGCAGGAAGTTCGACGAAAATCCCCACAAATTAAAAGAATTTCTAGAATCATGCATGGTACAATTCGCCTATTAAGCCGCATTTTTTCCTACAGCTGGAGATAATGTTGGTCATATGATTTCACATCTCACCGGTCCTGCTTTTGCATGGGCTACTCCATTAGTGACTACAAATAATCCAATTCTAGATTCTTACCCAGCATTCTCAAACAGTTTGAGAGCCATGTTTGGGCATCAGGAAATTACGATATCTTCTCAAGAGCATTTACTAGATTTCAAGCAGGGATCTCAAGACTTGTTAAGCTTCATTACCAAATTCAAACAAATGTTGGCTGGCATGGCCCGATGACGCTTTGATTACCCTCTTTCATCAGGGATTAAATGAAGAACTCAAGGACGAGGTTTCCCGTGTTCCTCGCCCAAGTAATTTAGCTGAAATGATTTCTTTGGTAATGCAGCTTGACTACCGTCTTCAGGAACGGCATCAAGAGAAGGGGAAGCACACAGGGTCTCGGACTTCGTCGGAATTCCAAACCATGACCTATAAAACCTCTGCTCCTTACGAACCCATGCAAATCGGGGCTGCTGGGGGTCCGTTAACTCCAGAAGAACGTAATTGTCACTGCAGTTTGGGATTATGCGTGTAATGTGGATCCAAGGACCACCCGGTACAGAGCTGTCTGGTTGCTCCTCCCAGGCAGCAGGAAAATGCCAGAACCTGACCGCAAGAGGAACCACGGTTCGGGAACAATTGGTCAGTTCCTCATCATCCAGTTTTTCATCACAAGTCACTGAAATACCTGACTTTCCCATGGTCATACTGATGATTATGTTTAAATGGTCTTCCACTCATTCCATCGATGTACCCACTTTGGTAGACAGTGGGGCAGCTGGGAATTTTATTGATGACACTTGGGCTTCTAAACCTGGCATCCCCCGGTCCACCAAATCCATTTCTATTCCGGTCAAATCGGTGGATGGTAGCCCCCTCGTGTCAGGACCCATCCGATAACAAACAAAGCCTCTGCAGATGCAGATAGTCTCACATGGGGAAGATATCATCCTGGACATCATCAGAACAGCTCATTATCTTGTTATATTTGGTCTAACCTTGGCTTAGAATGTACCCCTATATCAAATGGTCGTCTGGAATGTTTCTTCTGGGCTCTGAACATTGACTTGAACACTGTCTTTCTCAAGGAGCGGTGGGCTTTCACCCTGCATCGACGCAAGCCAAACTAGAAACCAACACCACTGTCTTAAATCAGATTCAAGATATCCCAGAACCGCACCATTCGTTACGTTGAGTATTTTCATCCTCTGATTATTCCGAACTTCCTCCCTATCGGAGGGATGACTGCGCCATTAACCTGGTCCCTGACCAACCTATACCCTTTGGTCGTATGAACATCCTCTCGGCTAGGGCTAAGGAAGTTCTTAAGGAACATTTACTGACCAATTTACATAACGGATTGATTACTGAATCCACTTCATCAGTGGGAGCCTCATTATTCTTTATCCCCAAGAAGAACACCACCAAACTCCGTCCTTGTATTGATTTCCGTGCACTAAATCGGATTACAATACAGGACCGTTATCCAATGCCCCTCATACTGAGCATTCTGGAGGCTATGAAAGGGGCTAAGATCTTTACAAAACTGGATCTTAGAGGGGCATATCACCTCATCCGAGTTAAACCTGGCGATGAGTGATAGATGGCTTTTCGTACCCCGTTCGGGCATTAGGAGTATCGCGTGATGCCCTTCGGATTATCCACTGCCCCAGCCATCTTCCAACGGTTCATGGACCATTTATTTGCAGATATTCTACTTCATTATGTAATAGTCTATCTTGATGATATACTGATTTACTCTTCATCCCCTTCAGAGCATGTGGAACACGTAAAGGAGGTATTAACCTGGCTTCAGGAGAACAACTTATACTGTAAACTGGAGAAGTGCGAATTTCATCAGGACAAGGTTACTTACCTGGGGTATATCTTGTCCACTCAAGGGGTGTCTATGGACCCACAGAAGGTGGCTGCGATTCAGGAATGGTTGGTCTCCTCCTGCTTGTATCAAAGACATCTAGAGGTTTCTTGGATTTGCCCATTTTTATCGGTGTATTATTCCGAATTTTGCTGCTAGAATACTTCTTTTGACTAGATTTCTCAAAAAAGGGATACCCTTTGAGTGGTACACTGAGGCCCAACACACATTTGATGATTTAAAGGTCAAGTTTACCACTGCTCCCATTCTTATTGCTCCCGACCAAAACAAGAGATTTATCATTGAATCTGACGCTTCCCATCAAGCCTTGTGTGCGGTTCTTCTTCAGGAGAATCTTCAGGGTGAAGAATGCCCAGTCACCTACCTTTCTAAAACTCTCTCTCCATCAGAACTGTATTATACAGTGCTGGAAAAAGAACTGTTGGCCGCCATAAAATGCTCATTTGAAGAATGGCGTCACTTGTTACTGGGGGCCCAGCATCCCGTCGAAGTGCGGAAAGACCACCATAATTTACGAGCACTACAATATGCACAAACTTGCAAAAGTAGACAAGCTTGTTGGGCTAATTTCTTTTCCCTATATGACATCATATTCACGTTTATACTGGGTAAAGTCAATCTTAAGGCCGACGCCTTGTCAAGGAAAGAATCTGCCCGATTCACACAGTTTCGATCTGAACCCCTTTTCCCTAAGGTAAGATTCATCCATGTGATCACAGATTTTCTGCAGTCTGTCTCTAAGGCTACCCAGAAGATGAGAATAGAGGAGCCACAAACCCTCCATCAACTCGATCTCACTCAGGAGCGAGGATATTGTTTCAAGGCTCAGAAATTGTTTATTCCACCTTCAGAGCTCCAGAAAGAGGGGCATCATATGTGTCATGATACCCCTATGGCAGGTCACTGTGGTGTTCATTATACTATCAAACTCATCCAGCGCCATTTCTGGTGGCCCAGTCTTCTCTCTGATGTTCATGATTACATTTGTGCATGTTCTGTCTGTTTACAGTCCAAGTGTCCACGTCAATCCCCATTGGCAGCCTTGCCAGGATGCCCATACCAGTAAAGCCTTGGCAAATTATCTCAACAGATTTTATTGTGGATCTGCCTCTTTCTAATGGATGTACAGCAGTGATGGTGACTATTGATTCTTTCTCCAAAATAGCTAATTTTGTGTCTCTTCCAGGAGTTCACACTGCGGCTCAAATGGCCAGAATTTTCATTTTACATATCTTTACCCTACATGGGCTTCCAGAGACCATCATCTCAGACCGTGGGCCACAGTACACCTCCAAGTATTGGCGGCAGGTCTGTGCCCTCCTTCACATCAGTTCAGGATTTCATCCGCAAACTAACGGTCAAACGGTGCATCTGAATCAGACTTTGGAAGGGTATCTCCGATGTTACATTTCTACAGCTCAAGATAACTGGACGGAACTATTACCCATGGCCGAATACGCCTACAACAATGCTTTTCAAGCATCTCTTGGCACCAGTCCCTTTCATTGTACATATGGGTTCCATCCTGCATGCTTTACAGTAGTGGGCTCTCCCGCAGCATCTTTTCCGGACATCAATAGTTTATTGCAGGACATTCGTCAAGGGCATCAGACAGCGCATTCGTCATTGGCGGAAGCTCAGGAACGCATCAAACGCTTTGCCAATCGGCATTGGACTCTGGTGCCTATCATTTCCCCAGGGGTGTGGCTATCTTCAAAATTTCTACCCAGCCATTTAATTCCTTCTAAATTGTCACCCCGTTATTTTGTCGCTTTCAAAGTGTTGCGCCAACTCTGGGGCCACAGCCTTTCGTCTACAGTTGCCTGCGTTCTGGGCTCGTATTCATTCAGTCTTCAATATGCCCCAACTCAAGAAGAATGTGGCAGACCAGTTTCAGCAGGTGGTGGTGCCTGTCCTCCACCAGTGGCTACTCCAGCAGTCCCAGACTTTGAGATGGCTGGGATCTGTGCCTCCCGTTATAGCAATGGTCGGTTGCAGTATCTTGTGGACTGGCGGGGGTACCCTTCCGGCTGAGAGGTCTTGGGAGCCTGCCTCTGCGGTCCATGCCCCGCGTCTGGTCCAGCGTTTTCATAGGAGCCATCCTGGGAAGCCTGGCACCTCCACCCTTTGGCGTTTCAGCCTTGTTGTTCAACCCTCCACAGAGGACTCCACCTCCGTTGCCAGGGAATGCATAGCTAGTGTCTCATTCTGCGCTTTCGGCACGTTTCTTCTCTTCCAGTTTCAATGCTCTGTGAGTTCGCCTATTCTCCACTGTTCTGTCTCTTTGCTTATGTGTTTGTCAGCCTTTAGTAATCTCTGGTCTATTTACAGGAACCTCTGTTTGTTCGAGGTACGTCCTCGATTCCCGTTCAATCATAGATTTTCATCCCAAGATCTCCCGAGACAAAAATCCTTCGGGTACGTTCTGCGCTTGTTAGGCAGAATCCTGTGCAGTGCCCTTAGGGACCACTACACACAATTAAGACTACAAGTGGCAATACAAGTTCACCTTTGGTACAACCCCGTACTACACTGTTAAAGTGGTAGCAGTAGCGGAGCAGCCAGACTTATCTCAAGAGCAAATGCGTAGTAGTAGAGATTACACAAAGGACTACAATTACTGTGACCCAAGCAAACACTGACTCATGGTTTTTGGTTAAAAAGTAAAAGTACATTTATTTTAAACCATCTGTTCGTAAAACACTTCACTTCTATTAAATTAAAATCACACTTCAAATACACTACACAGTACCAATTCCCCTTGTGCAGAACAACTCAAGGTAAGTACCTTAGGATTTGACAGACCGGTGTTATGAAACAAAAGGCTATACCGGGAATACATATGCGATCACTTTTTGACAGTAATGACCGTTCGGTCTTACTAAAGATACGCATACCTGCGGGAAGAAATGTTACCGGAGTTAAAACACACTTAGCACCTGAGTTAACACAAGAGAGTTGGGGACAAAAATCATAGGCAGTACTTTTGTCAAGGCAGACAGAATCAGAGAACACTTTCTGACGAGAAGATAAAAGTCAATAGGCCTGTGCCAGTGTCAAGTGGAACCGGGTTCCTGTTGTCGAGGATCACACAGTCAGATAGTTCACGATTCAAGGTTGCCAGGAGTACTTGGATATTGTCAACAGAGGAAGCAAAAGTTATAAGAGGGAAGGAAGACAAGGGCAAGCCTTGGATGAGGAGAAAACGGTTCACCCTAGTTACTCGAAGTTGGACACGGTACATTATTCTTTGAAGAAGCTGGTGCCATGGCAGTTATTCCTGGTATTTTCCTGCAGACTCACAGTTCCTGGAGCTTCAGTCGTGGGGACAAGAAGGAGGACGTCTGGAGTGATCTGCACTACCCAGGGATGAGGCCAGCAGCAGTGACGGTGAATAAAAGGTGTGCTACTTTAAAACAGGAGAGGCTCTTCAGGTGGCTATCCGGACCACTACAGCAGTGTGCAGCAGTTTTGACCAAGAAGAGGATCCTCTGCCTGTGGAAGATGAGCTGGTTGATCCCACCAGGCTCAAGGGAAGAAGACTCCGGACTGGATCTTCTCTTGTCGTTGAAGAGTAGATAGCTCAGGACTGCAGCAGGGCTTCACCGGGACTCGGTAGTTTCAGCAGCCGTCTTCTTCTCCGCTTCTCTTTGGTTCCTTGCAGTTCCAGTGGCGACTTGGACTTCCAGCCCAAGAGTCCTGCCTTTTATGCGAAAATCCCTCATTCACTCAGCATGGCTGTCAATCATACAGCGCGGGGGGGGGGTTGTCCGGCACGGATAACCACCTCAGCCAATCACGACAAAGTGCGACTTGGGTTTCCAAGGATACCCTGTTCAGGGGGTGACTACACCTCTCCCTCACACTCAGCCCACCTATACACCCAGGCAACAAGAAGCGGGGTTGTTGGGAGTGGCCTGCCAGAAGACGGTGAACAAAGAAGGCAAACCTGGTTTGCCGCGCAAAGTAAGACACAAGAAGGACTTTAACAAGAAGAAATGTTGAATAAACCAGACTGGAGCCAAAAGAAAGAGTAGTTGGTCAAGCGGGTTTATGTTCGAGGCTAATATAATAGCCTGGAACAATACCACGTTTATATAGTAATCGCGGTTGAAATGTTAGGGTAGATACCACAACCACCAGCCAAGTCTAAATGTTAAAAGAGCAAAACAAAGTTCAGAGAGGCATAGACAAAAAGGGATAGGAATTAACCCTTTCCAGTACTCCATGTAAGATGCGGTGTACTGGGTCTGTAGTTTTAAATGACTACATAAAGTAAATGGCAACTTTACCTGTTTCTGGGGGACAGTAGTCAGCCCCAGAAAAATGCAGTCAGTAGGAAGTCTTAAAGACAACCCTGTGTCACTGCACTGAAGGTGCTGTGTAACACACATAACAAGTGGGGCTCATGGAGTGGTGTGCTCCAGAGCCCAAGATCACACAAACAGTAGAAATACACAAGGCAAAACACATGTAAGAGTGGGAAAAAGGCTCACACTCTAACCAAGTGGAAAAAATAGACTCCCGAAATCCAGCAAAGCTGCTGGGGGACTCACTAGGTGAGGGAAATTAGCCATAGAATGTGAATTCTCCCTAACAACGCTGATTCCCCAGTGTAATAATATTTCCGACCACAGTCCGTTTCATACTTACCCACTCTTTTCAATTGTATCATTCATTCCGTCCCCAAAGTTGCTATAGCATCCTGAGACGCCATCTTCCTCCACGGACACATGCACGCTTCTGTTTCAGCTCTCCAGACAGTGTGACAGACAGTACTACATCTCACGAAGGTCGCTGGTGCGCCAGCAGTAAGATTCTTTCTCTTTTGTTGCAACCTCACTCGGAGTATTATAGATCCATGTTCCCACGGCTATCAGGGTTTTTATTGTGTATTCTTTTTGCTACTTCTGTACAAAACAAACCTTCTAGGAAGATTCTGTCACACTCACCTGTGTCTCTGCAGGAGCAATGGATGAGCCTCCCTTGACCCCAAGTCTTCACTTCCCCTGTTTCACCCGGAGGAATACCTTGATCTTTAGTAGGGTGTGCACTCCAACCTGCATTTGCAGGGGTGCAATTCACTCATGTGATTGGTGCCACTGTCTGTAGGCTGAGTTCAGATGCCAAACACTGTTTAATGCCTTCACAGCGAGGTAGAGAGTTCAAGGCGCCAGTTTCTTCACTGGCTAGAAAGTCCTTCGCACAAGTGAACATTTCGCGGAGAATGTTGAGTGGCCAAAATTGTCTGTATTGTCTTTGTTTGCCAGTATTTTTGTGGGTGAGTAGCGCTGCGTGTAGAAGCTCGCTGCTGGTAGGTTTGCGCAGCGCCTTCAATTCGAGCGCCTGGTAATGTCTCTCCCTTTCCCTTGCAGGAGAAATTATGTGGTATTATCGCCTCGAGTCCGGGTTCAGCGCTACTGGAGACTTGGTGGTTAGGTAAGTTTGCACGGAGGCTTTTGCTAAGTATGCACCGCATAGAGAGAGAGCGCGCAGTGAATTAAGTGTCCGCATTATTGGAGAGAGCGCAATGAATAATGTCTCTTCTTTCTTACAGGGGTTTGTGCGCTCGTGCAACTAACCTGGATTCCAGCGTCGCAGGAAGATTCGGTGAGTATGCGCAGCGTTACTGATGTGCGCGTGTTAACGATGTTCTTCTTTGTTCTTACAGGTGCCGGTGTAGAAGTCCCCTCTTGACTGGAGATAGCTGCGGCGTGGAGTAAGAACCAGGTAAGCTGAATGATCTGGAGCGGGTAAGCAGACGTAGGATGATCCGGAGCAGGTAAGCAGAAGCAGGATGATCCAGAGCAGGTAAGCAGAAGCAGGATGATCCGGAGCAGGTAAGCAGAAACAGGATGATCCGGAGCAGGTAAGCAGATGCTGGCTGATCCAGAGCACGGCAAGTGTGTTGCTGATACAGCCCACAGTAAGCAACACGAAGCATTGGAAGAATCTTGGGTGTGGCTTATATAGCCAGCCACACCCAAAAACTAGAGAGTTCATGAGTTATCATGCACTTCCTGTTTGGCAACAGGAAGTGGTAACCAGGAAGTTACTACAAACACTAGGAAGGAATGAAAGGAGGGATTTGTTATGGGTTCTTTGTGTGCCTATGCCAGGCCTGCCAAGCCTCCAACCAGCTTGCCCAAACTACCTGCCTGATACCCATGACAGATTCAGTGATCTTTTTACGCACAAGACTTTCCACTTCTAGTAATCACCTTATCTAGTCAGGGTCTTACTGTCTTTGTTTAGGGGTTTCATCTACTTTCCAGCACTATTCATTCCCTCTCTCTCTACCTGTTTACTGCTAGATGTAGCTCTTCCTTTGGATTACGCCTGAAGACAGCATCAATGCTTCAGCTACTAGAACACCACTCTTCCTTAATAGCAGACATGGTTTATTCCCAACAGGGTTTCCCAGGTGTTCTCACCCCTTCTTGACACAATTTGCTACGGGAAGGAAGGGAGGCTTTCAATTTCATCCCTGCTGCTGCCCTGGATTCAGGTCGGCAGACACTGTCCTCAGTGAGTTTAATACTGATCAATATAGATTTGATATTCGAACATTACAAATGGGGTTTGTTTTGCAGATTTACCACAGCATTAATTCCACCAATTCTGCAGATTTCTTGCCGTTGAGTGGGAAGATTTACCTCCAGAGATTTGCTGGAGGTAAATCCTTCCGTCAAAACAAAAACTCATAATTTGGTGTAGTGGTAAAATTGGCGGTAACTCAGTTACCGCCAATTTTACCACTTACCGCCTAACTCGTAATAAGGCGTTTATTTGTTTTTCCTTTGTCGTATTTCTATTTGGTGGAGGTTACATTTGTAGGATTTCAAAGACCCTTTGCTTGCTTGAAGCATGATACACCATCAGGTAGTTTTGTTAAGAAACATACAATTTGTGTATTTTTGTGTTTGTGTAGATTTCCTGAGATCCAGTTCCTCTTGAACCCCTGTTTTAGGGTATGATGAGGAATGCCAATAATGTCTTCTGCATGTGTTATAAATTTGTGTGCAAAGTTAGTTGGTCTTCCTGTTCTTATAAGAGATGGTATATTAGTGTCTGGTTGGCTTACATTTTTTGGCAGAGACTAAATGTATTGTTGGTTGTAATCTGGCTGAGTTTCTTTGCTGAAGACTGGGGGTAGACTGTAGTAAGGCAAAGTGGATGTGACTGGTAGACTGGGTCGAACCAGGGTGGTTGGGAATAGGTACACTCTGGTGAGGGATGGTGGGTGGAAGGGGTAGATTGTGGCGAGGGTGGCTGGGAGTGGGAGATGGGGGTGAGGGAGGATGGATGGTAGGGGTAGATTGTGGCGAGGGTGGCTGGGAGGGGGAGATTGTGATGATTTAGATTATGGTGAGGGAGGGTGGGAAGACTGGTGAGAGTTGGTGGGAGGGGTAGACTGAGGTGAGGGAGTGTGGGTGGGAGGGATAGAGTGTGGTGAGGGAGGGTGTGGGGGGTAGACTTTAGTGATTAGGGTAGCCCAGGGTAAGGCAGTGGGGTTGGGAGGGGAAGACTGGGGTATGGAAGGGTGAGTCTGAGGGGCAAACTGGGGGAACCCAGGTTTTTGGGAGAGGTAGACTTTGGTAAGGCAGGGTGGGTGGAAGCAGTAGAATGTGGGTAGACAGAGTGGATGTGAGGAGTAAACTGGGCTGAGGGAGGATGGGTGTGAGGGGTAGTCTGGGGTGAGGCAGTATGGGTGTGAGGGGTTGACTGGGAGAGTAAAGATGGGTGTGAGAGATAGAGTTGGATGAGGCTTGGTAGGTAGGGTCAACTGGGTCAAGAAACGGTAGGTGAGGCAGATTGGGGTTAGGCGGGGGGTAGACAAAGGTGAGGCAGAGTAGGTGAGTGGGGTACATTGGGTGAAGCAGGGCACGTGGGCGTGGAAAGAGTGGGATGAGGCTGGGTGGGGAAGACTGGGCTAGGGAAGGAGAGCGGGGCGAGGTGGGCAGGGTAAGATAGAAGTGAGACATGGTGGATGTGTAGGCAGGGGGATACTGGGGGGAGGCAGGGCAGAGGGGCAGGGGAAGACTGGGGTGAGGCAGGTGGGTGAATATTGGGGTGATACAGGGCAGGTGGTCAGATGAAGATTGTGGTGAGGAAAGGCAGGTGAGAGGAGGAAAATTGGGGTGAGAAAGGGGGGAGAAGGGGGAAGATTGGGGTGAGGCAGGGTGGGTGAAGACTGGGGTGAGGCAGAGCATGTGGATAGGGGAAGATTGGGCTGAGGCAAAGCAGGTGGGAGGGGGGAGATTGGGGTAATGCAGGGCAGGTGAGACATAGGAAGATTGGGTGGGATATGGTGGGTGGGCGTTCAAAGATTGGGATGGGCGGGTGGCTAGGAGTGAAGAGTAGGCTAAGGCAGAGTGGGTGGGTGGGGGAAGATTAGGGTGAAGCATGTAGGGTAACGATTAGAGTGTGGCAGGGCAGGTAGATGGGGGAAGATTGGGGTGAGGCAGGGTGGGTGGGCAGGGGAAGATTGGGGTGAGGCGGGCGGGTGATCAGGGGAAGATTGGGGTCAGGCGGGCGGGTGGGCAGTGGAAGATTGGGGTGAGGTAGGCCGGGCGGGCTGGGGAACACTGGGGTCAGGCACAGCGGGAAAGATTGGGAAAGGGCAGGTGGGCAGTGAAGATTGGGGTGAAGCAAGGCAGATGGACTGAGGTGAGGTTAGAGGCAGTAGATTGTGGTAGCTGTCAAGTTTGGCGAGGTGGAGTAGAGTGTTGTCAATATAGGTGGGTGTAGGGACCGAGTAGGAAGGGATATCATGGGGTGAGGTTGTGTTAGGAGAATGTGGGTACAGCAGGTGGGGTTAGAGTGGGATGGTGCAGAGTGGGGTGTAGGTAGAGTGGGGTAGGGGTATAGTGGGGTGGGTGAAGAGTGGGGGACGCGTGTGAAGGGGTATAGTGGGATGGGGTAGAGTGTGGTGAAGCCTGGTGAGGAGGTGGGTCAATGAGGTGAGGTGCATCTTACCTTAGATGTGTTAAGGATATCTCTTCTGGCACCAAGCCATGCTGCAAGGTGGAGGGTTTAAGGGTTTGATGAGCAAGCATCTTAAAAAAATAGGTACAGGCCATGCTATTGTTTTGCTGGGTGCTGCAGATGGAGGCTTTAAAAGAAAGCAAGAAAATAACTTGCTTCATATTCTGCACTCATTTCCATGCCATTCGGTGATGTCCCAGACATACATGATACATTAGTGTTCGGTGAGAAATAGATGGAAGGGCTTAAGGTACCACACTGCACCATATCTGATTTTTAGTTTTGACTATTAGGTGACGCAAAAGAGCCACCTATAAGCCAAAACGATTGCATTGGAGTACAGCTAGGGAGAAATCGCATATAAGGAGCTTGTCGGTGTTTGGTTATTTATCCGCTCATTGACAGCCAGTGGCCATTCTAATCCCTATGGCATTCCCACCCACTACCTGCCCATCCCCGCTCAAAGCACATCCTCCTTGGATCTTTTTGAGCTAGCTTTATCAAACCTGACCATCAAACTTTGTGCTTGAAATGCTGGCCAGAGTTTTTTCAAATCAGTCTTCTGAGAGTTAATGACTTAATTGGTTGTGTAAACGCACTACTGGTGTTATAAAAATTCCTTAACCAGGTCTGCCTCCAGCCGCTCTATTTATAAGCACTATGGAGCTAATTTGCCATGAGTCTGCAATTTGACGGCAGGGATCCATTACCTTAACACTTCAACATAAACTTATCCTCGCTGCCAAATTTGTATCATTTGCACAGTGGAGTTCTAATGGGGAAAGCAAAAGTTGGCGTACAAGCACGCACGCTGCCTTTCGCCTTTCCCTTTTGCACCCTTCCCTTTTGCACTCTGTCGTGCAAATATAGTAAACGATGCCTGCTATGTAAAAATGGCAGGTGGTGTTTACAATTGAGTACTATGGAGTCTGCCAGCTTTTTGAAAATGCATATGCAAATACAAATGCTGGAGTATTTGTATAGCTGAGAGGAAGGGAGCTGCAGAAACACATGCGAGATCATGAAAATCAAAATAACAACTGGCGTTGAACGCCGCAATTTTGAAAGAAATTCAAGAGCATTCATGAAATGAGGGTCCGGATTAAGTTTCATCTTAAAAAAGTTTTTGTATCCAGGCGAGACATCGGAACACCAGTTGTTATTTTGATTTCATGAATCGCACTCAACTGAGTGACATTACTAGGTCAGATCAAGTTTCTATGAGCACACCCCGTTATATGGAACCCTACAGGTACAAGTCACTTTGCCCTGAAAAAACCCTCAAATGGTCGAAACACGTGTTGGCTCTGGTGTGAACTTCACACATAATAAACATATAAGTACCATGAGCTTTTACTGTTTGATCAATCAATAACAGTTCTGAGATGGGCAGAATCTTATGATAGTGAAACATTACGTTAAATTCCATGTGAGCTCCATTGGAGTGCAGGGCAGGTGTGACAGGGACCTTTCACTCTTTTTCTCTAGTAGAGGTCAGCAATAGCAGCGCTCACTGACAGAAAGGGTGGGAGAAGGAGGCTAAGGAAATTAAGTTGCGCACACACTGATCAACAGGGTTAAGTGGCGACCTGAATGCACACGTTATCAAGCTCCTTTTTGGTACAATTGTTGCAAAACACCCCCTCACTTGCTTAAATGGCGCAAAGCCATCGAACAAAAGAATACAATTGTCTGTTTCCCTATACATGGCAGCTAGATAGCCGGCTTCTTAACACCACTGCTCTCTTTTATGATAGCAATGCTTGGCCACCTAGGTTGGCTACCTTCCCACCAAAGTGTTCCACAACTAAAAACATGATGGGGTGTTAAGAGTGAGCGCATCCATTTGGTACAAAGAAACATGTTTGTAGGTTGAAGCCTCAGACAATGTGCATTTAGCGCTTCATTTGTCTACTGTGATAAAATAAATACTAAATATACTCAATCTTCTTAAAAACATTTTGTTTGCATTTGTCACCCCTAGCCAGTTACAATGAGAGGTATTCTCTCTAAAAACAAAACGAAACGGTGCATACATTGGCATTCCGATTTAAACATGTTAATCAAGTATGACAAACAATGCTGGATGTTTATTTTGCAAAAATAGAAAATGCAATATCAGATGCATACGCGTTTGAGTTCAGGAATCCGTGCATAAAAACGTGCACATATATAAAATATTCAGGAACAAAGTTCTCAAAGAGGTAGGGAAAATCATAGACCGACACATGATTGGATAAGACTACATGATAGGGAATTGTGTGATACGTTTTTATGTTGCGCAGCATAACTACACGTATTTTTTTTTTCCTAAAATGAATTTAGTTGACAATATGTGACAACTGTCATTTTTAGAATTGTGCACTTGCCACCAAATAGTGCTCTTCTAACGTGTTAAGATGTCAAACTCTTGCTTTAAAGAGCTCTCTAAAACATGGTTAATGCTCCTTGAGTGGGCAGATCACTGGCTGAGGTCAAACAAGTCACAAGAATGACGAAAGGCACATTCATAAGAATATGTCACACTTGATTTGATTGTGACATATCAGCAGGTGGACACAGTGGTAAGACACACACAGAGGCTGATGTTATTATATGTGGATGCGGACCGCTATACAAAAAAGGCAACCTTAGATACTGCAGGTGGTACACTGGATTGTACTAGTGCAAAATAGCACTGAAAGGACCCAAGTTGGGCAAACAATATTTCCCTGACTGAATAAAGCTTCAACCAAATTGGCAACGATGTTAAGTTATTTAGCCACTTCAGTAGGTCATTGGCTCTAAAATCGTTGGAGTCTTCGCCTTCTGATTTCTTCTTGTGACAACGGTCCAAGTGACTCATAAAATCCATTTGGTGGTCTCTCATCTCTCGGGTTTGCTGTAAGTGAAAAAAACAATGTTAAGAAGCACCCAGAAAAATCATAATTTAATAACATCACTCCCAAAGATAATAATTTCTCAAGTGTATACAGTACAGCAGGCACTAGCATAACCTCTAGTCTTTGAAGTAGCTTGATTACTTAACAGAAATGTTCCTTACTCACGGATTTCCTCATTGCAGGCTCCCGGAGACCTATGATAACATCTATAAATATGTATTTTTTAAAATAGCAACAAAGGAGTCAGTGACGTCATTTACGGGGGGCCAGGGGTCGCACCTTCGAACCCTGGGGTCTCCCTTGCTACCCCGTTTTCTCCCTTGCTACCCCTAAAAATTAAAACATTTAAAAAAATAATTTGAATCTTTTTTTTCTTTCAATTATGTTGAGGCTCCTGGTCTGTGGCCAGCAGCTTGTGGCTCTTTGTTTCTGGAATGGCTGATTTTCTGGTAGCTAAATATGTTAAGATAGCTCAGTGGGTTGAGCGCTTGCTGCTGCAGTGTGTGTGTGTGTGTGTGATCTGCAGGTTCGACTCCTGGCAAGGTCAACTCAGCCTTTCTTTCTGTTGAGGTTGATAAATGAGTACCAATACAGGTTGGGTGATATTGTATGTATATTTGTTCTATATGAAGCGCTTAAGCGTATGTGCCATATATTAACACATCATCAGGGATCAAGGGCCGTGTGATGTCACTTCTGCTACCCCAGGCAATTTGGTGAAATGACGTCCATGGAAGGAGTATCAATCCGTAGTGTCTTAACTATGTTAAAAAAAAGAACATCTCCCCTCCCCTAAATGGCTCAGAGCCGTAACCCTTTCCACTCACCTTCAATTATAATGCAGGACCGGGACAGGAGTAAGAGGGTATTCCAAAGACAGCGATGTAGACGACCTGGGCTCAGAGTAATGAAGAGTACCTACAGGTAATGGAACGTGTAACTCCTAGTCTATCTTCCATGTACTAGTCTTTACTAGGGGACAATCATCATTCTTGGTAACCCAAACAGCACTAAAAATTGCTTTCAACAGTGTTTTAAAAAAGAAAATATAGTACCACAAAAAAGAACTACCGAGCCAAGGCTGTAAATGTGCATTTCAGTTCAAACAAAAAAAAATTGTAACATCCTAACAAATTGTAATGTTTTATCCTTGGTTAAACTCAAAAAGCACTGAAGATTTTACTGTTTACTGTTTTAAAGCACTGCTCCGAACAAAGTAAGCTGTTATAAAGACATGGCTTAGCCAGGCCAAAGTGTGAGGCACTAGACAAGAGGGGCTTGGGATACTTTGTCCAAATCTTTGTTGTGCACACAGGAAAGACAATAAGTTACCACTCTGTAGCTAAAAGACTGCTGCTGAGAAAGTGTATGGACTGTGGCGAAACCTTGAATGTCGTCACTTCTCCCCAAGGGGCAGCCCCTTCCCATGAAACCAGGGAGGCAAGGCTGCTACCATATAGTCCCCCTGGGGGTGGTACTCAGCGAGTGGATCTCATGGGGAGGGATCCCCCCTATGGGACTAGGGACGACTATTCAGGGAGAATGCAGTATACTTTCCATCAATCCCCCTTACCTAACCCTCCTTTACCTTGCCGTCCCATGTATATGTGTCATGTACATATTAGTAGGAGTACTGAGATGAAGAAGAGTCAGCTCCATCTTAGAGAGAACTCTCAGGGGAATACCGGGACGAGGAGGAGGTGCATAGGTATGAAGAGCCATTCTAAAAACACTATGGAGCAGTCTAGAGTTTCAAGGGTTCTGATAGGCCAATGCCAATACAAAATGGAAGAGGGAAAACCAAGCAAAGAGTCAGACCCTCCCAGAAGGATCCGCGAGCCTTGAGGACGTCCAGCTTCGAGCAGAGAGGAAGTTGTTGACCGGGATGCGAGGACAGAAGAAGTGGTGTCCCTACCCGGTCTGCAGTACCCTTGCTGACCGGAGACCTGTACTAGCAGAGGTCTGATTGAGCAGAGCCATTGGACCATGCAGCGGTGGAGCCACCCACGCAGCAACAAGCACTGCGGAGCCGCCGCAGTAGTCGTACAAGCAGAGAGAGAGAGTGTGAGAAGTAGAACAACAGAAGTGCTTGCAACCGGCAAACAAGACACAACAGATAACCAAAAGGTATATTGGCTGCTGGTGGAAGAAAGGAGGGCAAGGGAAGCCCAGAAACCAGGGTTGGTGGGCCATACATAACTTTAGAGACTGCCTTAAGTAATCTGAGACACAATAGTAGCTGGCAGAGTAGTGAACCAGGTCTATCACCAACAAGATATAAAGAGGAGAGGGGAGGACGGAAAACGACACTGTATAGCGTGATGCTTTGATATGGATCATGTATGTCCTAAAAAGTTATTATGTTTGGTGTGTTTGTTGTAAAAATAAAAATTGTTTAAAAAAAAAAAAAAGATATAAAGAGGAGAGAAAGGCCTGGGACCCGCAACAGAAGACAGAGGTTGTTACAATAATTCTTCCTCATCGCAGTACCTGGTAAGGAAGTACACCAGTTCTGCCAACTTGGGTCTTGGACCCGCACCCAAAATAAGCTTGAGAAGGGCCTGGGGAAGGAGGTTATTCCCCCAGCCTTTGTGAACTGTGACAAAGAGCCTGAAAAGCGCCTGTGGAAGGGAGTCATTTCCCCAGCCTTTGTGAACTGTGGTAAAGCGAGATCAGGGAGAAGGAAGACATGCCCCCTGGTGTTGTGTAAATGAAAACCAAGAGAGATCAGGGAAAGGAAGACCTGCTCCCTGTTCTTGTGTACTGTGGAGCCAAGCAAAATCAGCGGGAAGGAAGCTATAGTCCCTAGTGTTATGTATCGTGAAGCCAAGCAGAAGGACGTCCAGGGAAGGGACTCATTCCCCTGGCACTGTAAAAGCATTGAGAGCCAGATACCTGGAGAAGGGAGACATTCTCCAGGAACCCCAATAGTGAAGAAAACTATGGGTAATAAGGAATGATGTTTGAGTTGGAACTGAGAAATTTACAGCATCACAAGCTGGAACTTTGTTTTGTATCTTGGAAAGGAACTGAGACCTGGGTAAGGGTGTCATTCTTTCAGGTGAAGTTCCCACCTGCAATTGGATTTATGGTCCAATGTCAAGAAGAAGGAAGCCATTCTTCTGGACCAAGAAGATCCACTACCCCTTTAGTATTAGATACACATGTGAGCAACAGAATTAGGCATTTTGGCACACAATGGTGGATTTACTTGGAAATTCTGACAGAATCCCTTGTTTATTAGTTGAGGCAGGGAAACCCCTCTTAGAGTGAGGGAGAGAGAGGTTTCACCTTTACATTTTAAATAAAGTTTATGTCAACAAACATGCCACCTGTGCATCAGTCTCCTTCTTCTACACCCTTACAGGACCCATATGTAATAAGTCTCCTCCAGCATTTCTTTTAACCATATTTGTATAGCCATTTTGTAACACGATAATCAAACAACCAACTCCCGCCTCCCTCCTCCCCCCCTCATTCGCTCCCTCCAGTGACAGCAGCTGCCAATAACATTGTACTGATCCACTTTTCTCATACCTCCCGTTCCTCCTCCCTCTACACAATATTAATTATACGCAGATTGTGTGAGCACCATTGCTTCATAAAGTCACTTTGTAAATCCAAGACAATGCCCCAGTCCCGTTGAAATCTCTCTGCTTCCCCTTGAATTTGATACATGACCCACTCCATAGCCACCATTTTCCAAAGCTTTTGGAGCCATTCGACCCCTGTCTGCGTTTTCGCCAGTACCAACCAGGCCGCCCCTAGCATCATCATGAAGGCCTTCCTCTGGGTCTTGGTGTGCAAATGAATTCCGGGGTCAAACAGCCTGCATATCCCCTCCCACGCTAAGAGGGGCACATCAAATGTAATCATCGCCTGGATGTGTGAGCCCACTTTCACCTAGAAGGAGGCTATTGCAGCGTATCCCCACTATACATGGGCCCAGTCCCCCTTCCCCTGGCATCCCCTCCAGAATTCCTGTGATACCCCAGGGTATATAATATGCAGCACCACAGATGTCTAATACCACTGCATTATTATCTTATAGCAGGTTTCCCTGAGCTGTATAGATCTTGTCAATTTGGGGATGTTTCACCAGAGGTTCTCTCAGTACTCTATTGGAATTTCCCCACCCATTGTATGCTCCCATTTTTTCATGTATGCCCACTTTTGAGTAGTTGAGGAGTATCCTGTACAGTGAGGACACAAAGCGTTTGGATGCCTCCAGCTTTTTACCTGTGATCACTCATTAACGGCACACCTGTGAGTTATGCTACAGCACATGGAGAGAAAAGGATGAGACCTGATGTTTCAATACTGTGAGGGGTCAGAAATGTGAGGTGGACAATTTTCTGAAGGTTTTTGGAAAGTTGCCAATTTATTAACTCTAAAGGTTGGATAAGCACCTCACTATCCCTACCCTGACAAGTATTTCCCTGCCTAAAATAAACTAAAGGAAATACTCTAACAAAGGATATCTGTCCCTCACACTTATACATACAGTAACTCAACAAGGTAATGCATGGCAGTTCAAAGGCAACACAAATATAACAGTTAAGTTTACAATATGAAAACAGTCTCTCCTTATCTGAATTCCCCTTCCTGAGATTCAAGTAGGATTCTACTCCAGAGTTCCAAAAGAATTAGGAAAATCCTGGTTTGTAGGACAAGTTTTAAAACAGTTATGACTCCAACTTAACATGAAGTTCCAACACTCCAGTGGTTCAACAAAGGTTTTTTGTCTTTCTTTTGTGATAGTAAGACTCAACGTAATCTTCTTCACATAAACAAAGAATATTTCCTTAGTTCATCAGTATCAACATAAATGTCTTACTCAGAATGCTTTTGCCAACAACCTATTATTCGAAAGATTTATAATACTTCTGCAGCAGTTGTATACAGTTCTTTCTTCAGCAATGAATATTTGTCAGCATAATTTGTTTAACACCACTTCATAGAACTTCATCAACGTCCACCTGGTTTTACTTCCATGCCAGACCTACTACTTCAAGTTCGCTACTCTGGTATACTCCCCTGCCTGAATAGTAATTTACAATCAACAAGTGCCTCAGTGGTTAAGATCAGTTCACAACAGCTTTGCAGTGTTCATTAGTTTACAACATCAGACTGCAAGCAACTCTTCAGGAAAGGCAAGGTTCACATTGGTGCTCTTTAGTACTCTTTTGTACTTTACAAAACCTCTGCAAATGATGCTCCTCTCCTTCTGAACAACCTTTTCCAGAAGGCAGCCTTCTTGCCACTCTTGCTTCCCCACTGCGTTATTAACCAAATACTGACAATTATATGGCTTTTGTCCCTTCCTTGGTTATGCAATGTGGGTTTATAACAGCTTTTGTTAGATGCTTCTTTAAATATGGGTAATAAGCTTCACAACCTTTCGATCTTCCTTTAGTCCCCTCCTGACTTTGGCAATATCTATTGGTTGAAATTGCCTTGCTTTGGCTTTCTTTTGGCTTGGGTAGTGGTTGTCTGCATTCTGTTCTAATAATGTTGCCCCATCTTGTTGCTGGATTCTACATAAACTCAGAAGCTTAAAGGCACTGGGCCTCATCACAGCCTTGGCGGTATCCCAGCAGTAATTGCACTGGGATACCGCCAACACAAATAGCATTACCACAACTTGATCTGGCGTTATTAAAGCTAGATCCCGAGTTGTGGTAAGGCTGTAATTCCCCATTTTGTTAAGAGTCCATAGTACTCTATGGGGCTTTTCAGCGCTATTGCCGGCGGCGGTAATAGCGCCGAAAGTGGGCAGAACGCTGGAGATTTAAAGTGATGTTGGGAAGAAAGCTTTTCATAATTTTGCTTCCCACTGCACAGCCTCTGCAAAACAGGTCTTCAGAGTGCAAGCTTCCCTTTCTTATGCTTCCTGCTGCGCAATGTTTGCAATCAAGTCTCAGCATCCTCAACCAAGGGACACCATGTTGGTACGTTGTCTGTGCACACACACCCCCCGCGTCTGCTGCTGCATAAACAAAGGTGTACCCACTTGCATGAGAACCTGAAACTCTACCTCTCTGCCTTGAACTCTCTCAAGTCCTCTCTTCATAGATCAAAAAACAAAATTCTACCTCACCCTCATTGACTCTCACTCCAACCATCCTCACCGGCTACAGTACACCCTAACCTCACTGCTCACTCCTCTTAAACCTATTGCTATCAACTCCTACTCACAGAAAATGACCTAGCTGAATACTTTGTTGCAAGAATTTCCGAAATCAGAGATTCTCTCCTGGCCTTACTCACACTCCCTTCTACAACATTCTACACTCTGCCTACTCTACCATCATCCTTTGCCTCTATCTCCCACTTTAGTCACACTAATACTGAAGAAGTTCCATCTCTACCTCATGAAGGCTATCCTCTCTTGTGCCCCATCAGACCCTCTTGCTCCTCAGCTAGTCAAGCCTATTATCCCCTTAAAGACCTCTCACCTCGCTGAACACTTCCACTTGTACTTCCTACTTGCCCTCTATTTTCAAAATGGCCACAGTGATCACTCTCCTGAAAAAGCAAGGGGCTGATCTGAACATACCGGCTAACTTTCACCCTGTGTCTCTCCTTCCGTAGTATTCTACAGTACTCAAAAAGGGTGTGTTCTACCGTTTTACACATTTGTTTAAAAATACACAACTTTCAAGACCCCTACAACCAGGTTCCCCCCCCCTGCCACTCCACGGAAACTGCTCTCATGAATGTGTACAACTTCATTGCCTCTGCTAAACACATCAAACTATCCTGTAGCCTAACTCTCCTTGACCTGGGTGCTGCCTTTGAAACTATATATCACTCTGATCTCCTTAATACTGTCTCTTTTCTTCGGGTTCACAATCAAGCACTTGCCTGGGTTGAATCCTATCTGGAACTTCACCAATTCTTCATCGCATGGAACAACAACGCCTCTCAACTCACTCCTCTGTTGGTGTACCATAAGGCTTTGTCTTAGGTCCCTTCCAATTTACACTCTACACCTCTGCTTTTGGGGCACTAATCTCCTCCTTTGGGATCTCATACCAACTCTTTGTGTATTGCACCCTAATCTTCTTCTCTTTTCATGAACTCTCCTCTGAACTCTCTATCAAAATTTCAAACTGTCTCTGCCATTAACTAGTGGATGGCTTTGCACTCTCTAATGGTAAACCTGCCAAAACAGAGGTGCAGATAACTGTGCTCGGGCAGATAACTTGGGCTGCCGGGCAATTATCCCCTGTTCCAACCATTGGAATGGGGGATTAACGCCATAATATAGATATTTGTAAAGGGCTCACTTTGACTAAGCAGTAACTGACCAGTTCGGAATATTCTAACAGCATTTACTCTGACTGGTGGACCACGCCCCTGTACCTCTCCTCAGAAACCTTTCAAATGCAGTAACCAGCTTCACCTAGCCACTCTGAATTCTCACTCTGCTGTCAAACATTCCTCTGACATCTGTCTCCTTCTTGAAGACTTTGACCTAGATGTCCTTGCTCTAACCGAGACGTGGTTCAATGCCAGTTCTGTCACTGCTCTTGATACCCTCCTTCCTGAGGGCTACAGAATCCTCTCCAAACCCATACCCAACAGGCCTGCAGGTGGAGTGAGGCTGGTCTTCCCTGAGTGGGTCCCTGCTTCCATTATACCTACTCAATCCTACTCCTCTTTTGAATACCTCGCATGTAGGTTTGGGGTCTCGCTTACTCTCGTTCTCACCCTCGTCACTATCTACAGGCCCCCTGGCTCCACCTCTCACTTCCTCCCTCTCAACTTCTTCTTCCAAACTCCTCCTCTTTGGTGACTTTAACATCCACCTCGACTCCCCTAAATCATCCACCTCTCAGTTTTTTGTCCTCTGTGATTCCCTCTCTCTATCCTTCCTCCTTGCCCGACCCACTCTGCCCGTCACACTCAGGATGCCTTAATTTCTGGCGACATCCCTATCTCTAATCCAGTCATCCTGCCTTTCCTGGAATGACCACTCTCTCCTTTCCACCGGCCTGGGACCCCTTGGCCTTGTAACCGAGCCACCCCCAGCACTGCCAGTCTCCTTCACCGACATCCGACTGATGAAGCGAGTGTCAGACGATGCCTTTGCCTCCACCTTCATCCCCCTCCCACCTCTGCTGTTGACTCCTCCTCTGACTCTGTCCTCGCTAACCTGCACCACTCCATCTCTAATACCCTTTACTTCCTTGCCCCCGTCATGAGGATCCACCTAAAACTTGTCTCCAAGAACAACAGCTGGTATGACTCCGATCTAGCATCTTTTAAACGCAAGTGCAGAGTTGCTAAATGGAAGTGGCAGACCGGTATTAGGTCAAAAGAACTTTTTTTTTTAAATGAGGAAAAACAAGATTGATTTAGAAAGACCGCTCTGTGACCGCACAGAGCGGTCTTTGTAAATCAAACGGTCATGTCCCCATCACACACGTGCGCGCGCAGGGGCTGACAGGCTCACTAGGACCCGGAAGCGCTGTTGTGGGAGAAATGTTAAGTGTGTGCGTGTGTGTGTTTGTGTGCGTGTTTGTATTTCTTTGGGTGAGGGGAATTCTTGTGTAGAGAGGGAGGCAGCGGGGACGGATGAGAGGAGGTTCAGGATGTCAAACCCCCCAATTTCTAGCACATCCTGCCCAAGAGAGTAGGGGTGGGTGGGCAAAGCAGTGTGGGGCATAGAGGGTGGGGGGTGGGTGGTTGAAGGGTGGGGGGGCAGAGAGGGTTGGGGAAGGATGGGTGGGTGGGGCAGAGAGGGTGGGGGTAGGATGGGTGGTTGGGAACATAGAGGATGGGGAAGGGTGGGTGGTCGGGGACAGAAAGGGTCAGGAAGGGTGTGTGGGCAGGGGCAGAGCAAGTGGGATAAGGCTGGTTCGGGGTGGGGCAGAGAGGGTGGGGGTTGGGTAGCTGAATGGGTGGGGGCAGAGAGGGTGGGGTGGCTGAGCGGTGGTAGTTGGTTGGGGCAGGAAACATGAACAAAGCAGCCTTGGGAGGACTTGTCAAATGTAGCCCAAAAAGCCAAAACATAACCCAACCAGCACATGTAATGGGGGTGGGGTTGGTGGGGGTATTTGTATTTGTTTTTATTGTGTTTTATATAGTGCCTTTGTCCAAAGCGCTTTACATAGGACAGTCAACAATATAATAAATCAGAATGCAAATCAGCGTTCATAAACAGTAACATTCAAACTGTGTTCATAAATAGTAACAATCAATTAGCATTCCGGGGAGTAAACAGTCAATTAGTGTTTATAAACAGTAACAATCAGTTACGGGGGTAGTGGGAGTGGTGTGGGTGAGGGTAGAGAGAGAGGCGGTGGGGCTAGAGAGAGTCGGCAGGGGCTGGGTGGTAGTAGAGAGGAAGCATTGGGAGGGATAAAAAAGATTGCAGCGGAAAGTACCTTGAAATAGCCCAACAGTACACGAAATAGCCCAAATTAGCCCAATAAGGCAAATCACTAAGCAGCTGGGAAATGGAAAGCCCAGCCAACTTGCTTCTTACAAAGTTGTTGATTGGAGCAAATCTTTTTATATTTATTTTTTTATTTGAAAATGTTACAAAACATTCAAACAATACGCCTTACCAGCCCACACAATCCGAACTAAAACATACATGGCAATGAAGTGCAATTATGAAAGGTATTACAAAATACCACATTAGTACATAAGGTATGATGCGCATATCAATTTCCCAATTGTGGGTTTGTACTTTCGTTCCTACATAGGAGGCAATGTAGGTCAGGGGTGCACCCCTCAGCAGGGACATCGTCCCTGGATATCCACTACCGTGGACATGCAGGTTCTGAAGGGAGGCCAGTAGTCCAATGGTCTCGCTCATGAATGTAAGGTTGCTGCATATTGTGTTGCCCTCCTTTCACAAATATTCATATAGGTCAACCATTCTCTAAATGTTGGTGCTTTGCTTTTCCTCCATGATTTCGCGATTATAGTCCTGGTGACAACTGATGCCATTCCAGCTAGCTTTTATTCCGTTCTAGAGCCAGTATCCATTGCTGCCAACATCCAAAATATTGTATGATATTGCCAGGTGTTACCCAGCATAGCAGTCAAGGTGGTTTCAATCACTGACCAAAATGGGCGTATCTTGGGGCACAACCACGATATATGTAAAAAATCAGCCTCATCTTAGGTACATTTGTTACAGTTAGACAACCTGTCAGTATAAAATGTATGTAGCTTTGCGGAGGGGGTACACCTGGTGCAGGAATTTGTAACGAATTAACCGTAAACAGTAGTTCAGAGAGTCAAATACTTTGTTTGTCGGCAGACCCCTTTCCTCTGGGCATCTGACAGTTTGCGGCCCAAAGCGAACTCCCACTTAATCCGGGATGAGTTCATATGAGAGGGTCTCTGTGCTTTGATGCCCCTATATAAAGTAGAAATCAATGATTTAGTGGTGGTAGATGTGGTAACAAATTATAACAGCAGGGATGTTGCTGGGGCCAGTGGTAATTGGGTATTGAGAATTCCTGCAGTCGGAAAAACAAAAACATTGTCACTTTGCTCCATTCACCTCTAGATTTCAGAACATCCCAAGTGATCAATCTACTAACACCAAGTCTCCCAGTGACTTTATCCCTAGGTTTGCAAAGGGTATCTGGAAAATCTTTTCATGAGTGACTGGTACACGCATGACCCTGAATATTGGAAATGTTGGGGTATATAGAACATTTTCACCGAAAATGCATCCAGTTTCTTCCATGCCCGACATGTGACCTTGATGGGTTGTACCTCCGCCCAACTAATTGCTCTGGGTCCTATCCATAGTAACCCCTTTAAATCTTCAAGTAGCGTGATCGCCTTTTCCAGGGAAACATGTGGGAGGTCCACCGAGGGCAACCACCACAGATGGATTACAGGAGTTGTGCCGCTAAAAGTAGAGGTATAGATCTGGATATTTCAGGCCACCTTGTTCATAAGGTAATGTTAATAAGTCGTACAATATCCTGGCTGTTTACCTGCCCAAATGAGACGTATCATTAATTTACGTACCCTACACCAGAAACTAGATGGAGGCCAAATAGGGACATTGGCAAATATATATAGGAATTTATGTACTATAACCATCTTAGCTAAGGATATGCGGGCAGCTTGTGAGATGGGTAATATGATCCATGTCTCCACTCTGTGGTCCAGACAAGTGAGAACCTTCAGATAGTTTGCCTCAAATAGATCTGTCGGGGAGGTTGTCATGTGTACACCTAAATAGCGCATGCCCAGTGGACACAATCTAAAATCCTTTCCAATCTCGTGTTGCTAGGCCACTGGGGTCAGAGTCCCATATCTGCGATTTAGACCAATTCATCCTCAAACCGGAGATGTCACCATATTGTTGTATGGCGGCCACTACTGGCCCTAGGTTATCCTGAGGATGTTTCAAGTACAGTAACATGTTGTCTGCGTATAATTATATGACAGAAACATGAGAGTGCACTCGAACACCCTGGTTTATGTGGTGTTCCCTGAGGTAGCATACAAGGGGTTCCATGGCAATGGCAAATAGGATTGGAGACAATGGGCATCCCTGTCTCGTGCCCCAGGTCGGTGCATTGTATTTTGACATAATTTTATTTGTATATACTGCAGCTCGAGGGTCAGTATATTAGCACAGAAAGTCCCTTCCTACTGTGTACCAAAGTAACTGTAGTTAAATTATTCAAAAAAGTACCAAAAACTGGTATCATACACTTTAGTGGAATTCTCTGAAAACAGAGGGCAAGTTTGTAGAAAAATTTTGAAATATTTATTTCCCAAAGAAAAAATCCCAATAACAAAAATTTTTTTTACAATAACAAAAAAGTATAACAAAAAATTGAACACACAGAATTATAATTCTCAATAGAAAATTAGATTTAGTTTGAAGAACAGAAAAAATCAATTATTCTTTTTATAGAACAGAAAAAATCAATTATTCTTTTCATAGGATCACGAAAAGAGAAATAAAAAAAGGGAATGGAGTACTTATGGAGAATAGACACATGGACGGCTCTTAAGGAAAAATTCTTCCTTTTCTACAAAGAACAGCCGTGTCCACATTAACTCTAACTCCAGTATTCCTAATGACAGGTCTGCCTACGTGTAGGTGTCAAAAAAGTGTTTCAAAAAAATTCAAAATTGACATCATCACAACAACGTTTCGGCTGAAATGCCGCCTGTCTGGCCATAACTTCATGACATGGTTGAAAGTTGCCTTCCTCAGGGCGAAAAAACCTCACAGCAGTTTAACCCTGAATTTGTAGGCTGTGGGTAAGTTGAAAAAACAGGCGTGAACGGGCTCAGGGGCCCAAAACCAATGACGCCTGAAAAACGGAACCAGTGGGGCCCTTGGTGTAACTACATCAAGTTAGGATTCACATTGGAGAAAACAACAAATTTGGGTTAAATGCTGTAGCCCAATGGCGTGCACAGATGAAAGGTGCAGTCAGTGGAGTCTAGAGTGCGATGAGCACGTGCGTTGGGTAGCCTGGTTTACACCTGTTGGTCGCAAGGGGGTCACAGATTCTATATATGGTCGCTTGTCACTGGCATGAATAGTATGCAGCCTCTATGTCCGCTTAACAGATGTGTCATGCAGAGAAACGAGGGGAGCAGCCACTCTTGGTTACCTCTTGCAGGTTCAGTATATAACAGGCGGACCCACCGGAGATAAACGAGACCCAAGCCAGAGCGTCTAAGGACCTCAAATAAAAAGGCCCACTCCACCGATTTGAAGGCCTTTTCTGCATCCAAGGTGGCGACAACTATAGGGATTTCTGGGTTCACATTGTGCATGAGTGTGAATAGTCGTCTTAAGTTGTTCTGCGTTGACATTCCAGGTATAAAGCCTGCATGGTCTGGCAGGACCAGTGCGGACATATATGGAAGGAGGCGATCCGCTAGGATTTTGGCCAATATTTTATTGTCCGTATTAACTAGCAAAAGAGGCCTGACTGATGAGCACTTCAGGAGATCTTTATCTGATTTTAGCAGTATCATTAATATGGCCGGTCGACCCAGGTAGAACCCCTGAGGTGAAGAGATGGGGGACTATCAGGTTCACATACTCCTTATATAACTCTGCTGTAATGCCGTCTAGACCGGGTGCCTTACCACTGGGCAGGGACAGGATGGTTTAACGAATTTCTAATTCTGATGAAGGTTCTTTAAGGCTTTCTCCTTGGGTCGTGTCAAGCCATCCCAGGGCCACCTGATCCAAATATGATGTCATAGAGTCATGCCCCACCTGTAGTTGTGACATTTACAGCTTTTCATAGTACTCTCTGAATATTTCATTGATCACGATGGGGTCCCTGCTAGTGGTCCCATCTGGTTGTTCAATCTCAGCGATATCGTGTGGCTGACGATTACATTTAATGGCCCACACCAGTGTACGACTGGGACAGTCCCCCTCCCCATATGACACAGCTCTGATGGGGTCACCCAGGAATCTCTCATCCCTTTCCATAAGGAGGCACATTTCTTCCTGATTTGTCCTGAGGGCCTCACATGTCAAAGGGGTATCAAAAGACCCCTATTTTATCTCCAAGTCCTTAATTTCCTTCACTAAAAATCGACCTAGAGATTGTCTTCAGCACCCCACCGTCCCTAGACATGCAACAGCCCCTGTTAAACACTTTAAGGATTCCCACACTATACTGTTATCAGGGACAGACCCCACATTTATTTAAAAAAAAGGTTTGTATATGTTGCCTAATATCCTCCTGAAAGAGGGTGTCCTCCAGAGCCAGGCCCTAGAGCGCCAACGCAAATGCCTTTGCGGTTGTGGGGGGCATGAAAAAAGAATCTTCACTGGGGAATGGTCGAAAAGATAGCGCGGCTGAATCTGAGCGTCCATGAGGACATGGACCAGGTATGATGTAACCATGATATATTCGATCCTGCAGTGTACCCCTGAATAAAATCTGTATTCCCTGAAGGTGGCATGCAAAACTCTCTAAGCATCATATATCTGGTGATATTCAGCAGGCTCATGCCACTTTATCGCCACGTTGGGTAATACGGATTGCTGTGTCATAGATCTGTCTATATTCAGTGACAGGGCTATGTTGAAATCGCCAGCCCGTATCATTTTGTAATCAGAGAATCTGTGCAGGTGGTTGGCAGAGTTCTGGAAGAACTCAGGGGAATCAGTATTCGGGGTGTAAAAAAGTAAGAACGATTCTCTCCATCACTAATCTGTTTGTGCAGTTTGAATGCTAAGGAACAATGTATATATGTAGCAATAACTCTCGAATGTGTGGTTAATTAAGAGCCATATCTGTGTACACCCCACCCTGGCATATTGGGGAGCCCACTATTCGGTGTCAAGTGTGTTTCCTGTAAACACATAATATTTATCCCGTGATTCTTGGCGTAATTGGCAATTGATCTAGATTTTTTATGGTTTGGGAATCCTCGTACATTCCATGACAATGTGATATCTCCCATTTTCACCCCATGTGCAGACATCGCCACCAATCGGCTAACAAACTAGTCCATTCATTGCACCACCAGAGTACTTGATCGCTCATTGAAAATCTAATGGGTATATGCAGTTTCAAGATTGTGAAAATGCACATTGTTGCATCAATATTGCCATTCCCAACCCAATCCCTCCCCCTGAACTTCCCCACCTTCCTTACCACCCATGCCAGAAATAAAAGCATACCAGCATTATCCCCACACCCATGGCAACTCAATAACAACAATAACACACAACACCTGCAGTGCCAGCGGGAAACGGGACGCCGTGGGCCGCAACAGGCTCCATAAGGCATCGGACCCGTACCACAAAATATCTAGCCTTCTTGTGAAGAGGCACAACCTTTGGTGTAAAGAACACATGTCCCCTGCCAAGGGCGACATAGGGTATCAGGTGTAGTTTCTTGTATTACAGGGTACATTTTTGTACGCGGCAAGCTGTTACTAGGACGAGTGATCTTGGGAGCCGCCAGAGTCCAGAAGTTCCATTGCAAAACATTCCGCTGCTTCAGGAGCAGTGAAGAAAATTGCTTTACCCTTGTGAGTCACTAAGTTTTCCAGGATGCAGAATCGCATACTTAATGCCCTTTCGACTCAGAGCGCTCTTAACTGATTGAGACTGATTAACTGTTTTCCTTTGTTCTTGGACTTGGGGGCAGAAGTCTGGAAATAGACGAATTACTGCTGAGCCCAACGTAGCTCGCCCTTCTCTCTGGCCGTTCTGAGTAGCACGTCTCTGTCACGGTAGTTAAAAATACGTGCTATTATAGGACGCTCAGGTGCACCAGATGGAGGTTTAGGAGCAAGGGTTTAGGAGCAAGGGAGTGTGCCCGTTCAACTATAAACATCTTTGATAATGGGGGTCCCCCAGGATCTGCAGTAGCAATTTTTAAATGAACTCTTCCATGTGATTGATGGAGGTGGACTCAGGTACCAAGGAGCGTACGTTGTTGTGCCTAGATCTCCCTTCGAGGTCATCATTTTTAGACACAATTCTTTTCACTGTTTGTTGCAGGACCAATACTTTGTCCTCGCCCTCACTTTTTCTAGTTTCTGCTGGTCATACGACCACATAGTTTATCAATCTGTACAGCAGAGATGTCAACTTTGCTGGTAAGGGCGTCGATTTTAATGCCAAGTGTATCTGTGCTATTCTTTAGAGCCAGCAGGGTCTGATTGAGGGCTGCTACATCATGCTGGGAGGAGGCCAGCTCTACACGTGGAGAGGGTGTCGCAGTATCTGTTCTGTAATGCTGGTTCATCTTGGCCTGTTTCTTGGGATTCCCCATGTTAAACCCGAACACAGGGAATCAGTGCCTCGATGTGTAGTGTAAGCTGCCAGGGGTGTAGTCTGCAATAAGTACACAAGGGCTGAATACGTCAAGAGTTGATGCTACGCTGCACAAGCCGTGGGGGGATGCCGTTTGGGAGAGTATTTGTGGCCCCCTCACTACACCAGACTGTATTGGGCTCAGTGCAGGATCTATTTAATCTATACACAAGGCGATTGCCCCTATTGTATCACACCCCCACACACAATGTGCATCCAGACCGGGGCGGCGAAGGACCACCCCTGTTCATATTTGGGCACTCAGACCACCAAGGGGACACTTCCAGGGAAGGCTGGGAGGTCGCACCAATCAAGGCCCCCACAAAGTGCATCCAGAGGATTATCCCCCACACCCCCAGGTTACCAAGTGGGACCTTATGTTATTAACGTGCATTATTTGTGCACATCTGGTGCCTGTCAGTTGTTAGCTCCTTAAATAAGCACCTCTGGCAAGCCGCAGAGAACCACACACCAAGGATCTGCAACCGGCCGCCGCCCACACCCTCCACATGAAGGGGGGCAACACCGCCAGGTGTGCACCACGGAGCATGAGGGGCAGCCCAAGCCAGCAGCCACTGTCCCAGGGGGGTCAGCGGAATACACAGGGCCCTCTGATGTACCTTCTCACTATACAGCCACTTTGTGTATATGGTGAGCTCCCACAGTACTCTGGTGTGATTCAGAGATCAAAGGCCTGCACTCAAGCAGCGTCTGTCACAGCATGCTCCACCGCTCCAGGGTAAAGGATTCTGGCGGGCCAAGGTGGAAAGACACGGCTCCACACCAGCACGTCCGGGGCTTGCCTCTTCCAGGCTGTGGAACGATCAACATGTAGCGGCCACATGCGGTGCTGTTGGCGCACATCCCTCGTTCCGATACATGACACTCCACCAGACTCCTTGCTATATCCGCAGCTACTGGCACTGAAAGTCACCAGTTTTCACATGTTCAGCAGCCCCACAGTATATAGGTATTTAATCCTGCTGTTAACAGGGCTATGCCAGTCTGGAAGGCGAGGATATCTAGCAGGATATGTAGGCCAGAGCCGGAGCGATCACAGGAGGCGGCCATCTTTGTTGTCACACAACAGCGTCCCTGATTGGAGCAAATCTTGTTAGGGAGTGCCTCACTGCTTACTATTCTGCAGGAGTTTGGGAAAATACATTTTAATGAGTTGGCCATTTCATGCCGTGGGGGCACAGTGTGCGGCTGAAGGGTGGGTGGTGGGCAGAGTGTGTGGGGTAAGGGTGGGGGCAGAGGCAGAGCGTGCGGGGGAAGGGTGGGTGGGCGGGGACAGAGCGTGCGCGGGGACAGAGCGTGCAGGGGAAGGGTGGGTGGGCAGGGTCAGAGCGTGCGGGGAAGGGTGCGTGGGGGCAGAGCATGCGGGGGAAGGGTAGGTTGGGGCAGAACGTGCAGGGGAAGGGTGGGGGGCAGAGCGTGCGGTGGAAGCGTGGGTGGGTGGGTGCAGAGCGGGTGGGGGAAGGGGGCAGAGCAGGTGGGGGAAGGGTGGGGGGGCAGAGCGTGGACAGGGCCAAGAGTGTGGGGGGAAGGGTGGGTGAGCAGGGGCCGAGGGTGTGTGGGGAAGGGTGGGTGGGGGCAGAGAGGGTGGCAGTTGGGTAGCTGAATGGGTGGGGGCAGAGAGGGTGGGGTGGCTGAGCAGCGGTAGTTGGTTGGGGCAGGAAACATGAATAAAGCAGCCTTGGGAGGACTTGTCAAGTGTCAGCCAAAAAAGCCCAAACATAACGCAACCAGCACATGTAATTGGGGTATGGTCGTTGGGTTAGTGGGAGTGGCGGTGGGGATAGAGAGAGTGGGCATGGGGTGGGTAGTAGTAGAGAGGTAGCCTTGGGAGGGATACAAAAAGATTGCTGCTGAAAGTAGCTCAAAATAGACCAACAATACACGAAATAGCCCAAAACAGCCCTAAGCAGCTGGGAAATGGAAAGCCCAGCCGACTTGCTTCTTACAAAGCTGCTGATTGGAGCAAGTCTTGTTAGGGACTGCCTCACTGCGTAGTATGCTGGAGGATTTTTGGCAAAATACATTTGAATGAGTTGGCATTTCATGCCTTGGCATTGCTGATTGCTATGCCAACCAGAAAGTCTTAGTTTAGAACACCATTTCCCTCTCTTTTGTAACAATTGTTTCGGCAAATGTGTGGCTGGCGGCACAAAAATTCGCCAAAACTAAAAATAGGCAAATGTCAGCATCATCAACCATGGGTACAGAATAGTCCAAAGACGTGCCGATAGCACTAGCGTACGCCGCAGTATTACATGAATACACTATATATTACCTGGTGGCTAAAGGTTGTGAAAGTAATATATAGCAGCAGCACATTCAAGTACAAGAGTTGCATTATTTAACGTGGGGAAGTTGGTATAACCAGTTCCTGCGTGAATGTGCCTTTCATATAGACAGGCATGCCAATTTGAAACGTGTAAAAAAAGGAAAATCTGTCCGAAATAAGCTGAGGACCAAAGCAGGTAATAATGGAAGTTGGAGCCACATGTGTGAAGAAAGATGGCGATTCAGTTCGTTTCTCCGGCGCTCCATGGGATACCCTAAGATTGCAAACTTAATTGTACGAAACGTATTTTGACCGTACACTGCAAAGTATGTAGTAGCACACGTTGGACCAATGTATATTGTCTATTTCCCCTCAATACCTTGATGCGGCCCTGCACCAATAAGCAAGTAAGGAGATAATTAACTGAAAACGCCGTTTAGTAATATCATTTTCCAGCCGATGACGCTAGCGTCCCATTGTGGCAGCACACGAGGCATCAAGGCGTTCAGCATAGTAAGCAGAATTAGGGGTTTCAAACAAATGGGTGCTACTGAGCTGAATGTTACGGAGCTCGTTTTTGTCAACTGGTTTCAAAACCAGGATTATTCGACATCCAGTAGCTTCTGTGTCACATCGGGTTCCATGCAACACAGGGAGAGGTCAAACCTCAGAGACACACATGTACATTTTACCTTCGCTAATCCATCGCTGAGTTTTAAACGGCAACTTGCTGCTGTGTACAAAATTCGACCTATTCTAGAACTTGCAGCCAACACAGCACACACCGAGAAGAGAAAAATGTACTTTAACTTCAGGGTCCTTTGTTCAACTAAAACATGTTTAAAACACAGATCAATGCGAGCGATAATGTGCACAAAGTGCACCGCACGGATTCGAGTCATGCACCCAGGTACCGACAGCGGCAGACACATTCCTGCCTGCACTAACATCACCCGTGTTCAAGTAGTGATGTGCCATAAGAGATCGCATGAAACCATATTTTAACACCACATTTTGAATTTGCTTTTTATGTGTCTCACGGACGAGAAACCAGGTACTCAAAAACGATAACGCACAATTAAAACGAAACACGTTGCCATGGTCATGTAAGTTTCTTGTACCAAATTAGAGGTCATTTTGCTTAAAACGCCAACAGAAGGGAGAGGACTGCGCCTGATAATCAGAGCTGGACTTGGGGGGGTGAGCCGGGCGACCGCTGGGGCACCACGACCCTCAGGGCGCCATTAGCCCCCGCCACGCCAGCTAGGGGAGTCTTTCAAGGGCTGCCCCGAGCTGGCGTAGTGGGAGAAGGCGCGGCAGGCAAGCTTTTTCTATTAAATGCGCCCGTGGCAGCGGGCTCATTTAATGACAATAGGGTACTGTTGTCAGCACCCTATTGTCATCAAATGTGCCCCTTCGTTGCGGGTGCTTTTAATAACAAAAGCCGCCACTAGCCCCCCACCACGCCAACTCGGGGGAGTCTTTCAAGGGCTCCCCGAGCTGGCATAGTGGCAGAATGCGTGGCAGGTGCCTCATTGTTATTATATGCACCCGCGGCGGCGGAGCGCATCTAATAACAATTGGGTGCTGACGCGCCCTATTCATATCATTACCTCCTCGCCGGAGCGAGGAGGTTAAAAAAAAGAAAAAAAAAGTGGCACATCCTGGCACCGCCCCCCCTCTGGCCCGCCCCCTGTTGACCTGGGGCGTGCGAGGCCCGACGCCAATTTGCCCAAGCGCTGCTGCCCCTAAGGCCGGCCCTGCCGATAATAAATGAGTACTCATAATCCCTTACATGCTATTTTGATATTTTTTTGTGAATCAGTATACAAGAAAATCCGTACGATCCTTCTGTACTGTGCTGTTTTATACCCTTCCCCAAAACCAATTATAAAGCGGCCCGCCATGTACGCGCATGATGGAAATCATTAGTACGAAAACCCATTGATTCCGCCTGATTTACAAAGATCCACGAACAGGAGGAATCCATACTGATTCCCGCATCTCCGCCAGCATAAAATTTAAATGGGGCTAGAGATGCACAGGGATTTGCCGCAAAAGGCCATTGTGGAAGCTGCAAGAACAGTAATGCTCTCCAGACAGCTCTATGCAGTGTAGTGTGTCGCCCCTTTAACTGTGGCGTGTTGGCCCTTTAAGAACACGAGTCATGACTTTGTAATGACTGAACCAATTAAAGGGGCCTCTGTGTGCACGTGCGGGCACTCCAGCAGAGACCCAGAAAGCGGCAACTCTGTGTCTGTGCATTATTTACAGTGTGTTTGCCGTGTGCCCACGGCCTGTGTTGGAGCCCACTGCTAATCTCAGCCCACTCACGACCATCTTCCCCCCACCCTCCCATATCTTTTATTTTTCTGTTCCCCCCTCACCCTACTTACCTCTTTTCTTCAGCAGCCACTGGCATGCTGCTGCTGCTGCGCATCCCAGTTACCCTCGTTAGACACCCTCGTTACGCTTGGGCCTTTAACGCAGGCCCCAGTCCGTTAACACCTGTTCCAGTTCTTGGAACAAGTGCTTAACGCTATTATATATATCAGTTTTACAAATAAGAAAATTAGCAGTGTTTATTCAATGATACCCCGCATTTGTTCAATAAAGTTAGAGATGATCAAAATAATATCCAATATTGAGACTGATGGTTATAAAAATGTCTGTTATTTGTCCTATTTATGAGACTGAGACACTAATGTTTAATTTAAATTAAAAATGACAATTTTCCCGACTCACATGTAAACCAGAAATGGTTAGCCAAGCTTATTAAACATTTAGGGACAGCTTCTACAGGATAGTATATAGAAATTACCCGCCCACACACTGGTGCAGCCTTTTCTGTAATACATTCGGAGATTGCACACATGCAGCAATGTTATTTTGACAACAAACGTAATAACGGCACGATATGCATGATGTCAGCACGTCAGTAAGTGACATGTCAGAAAAAAATATTGCCTAAGATGTATAAGGAACTCATGGTGGCAACAGTAAAGTGACAGTTCAAGGGTGTTTATTAAACTGTATAAACGAGTGAGAAAAACTAACTAAAACTAAATCTATGATGGGAGAAAGCTACGACCATCAAATAATAAGGCAGTCCTAGTGGTATCTTGTAAAATATAAAGGGCCTATACTAAAAAACCTATTGCCAATCCTTACCGCTAAGTTACAAAGTAATGTGGGATAATGTTAATCAGAAAAGAAAGAAGTGTTCTCAATATGATAAGTCAGGATGGTATGGCTGGGGTCTCCCTACAAGCGTTTTTAGCACGGGACAAAGCGGGACTCCTGAGCACAGCACACTCTCACCAGCACAAGGTTACAGTTTGTTTGCAAAATATCAGGGCCTTCTCTAGCCAAGTCTCTTTCACACAAAGTATCTAGCCTCAGAGGACCTGATGTGTTACAAGGTATCCGGTCATTTTTTAGAAAATGTATTTTCGAAACACCATTTTTTCGAAAACATTTAGCCAAAATGTTTTTTTCGAATGTCTTTTTTTAATTTTATGTTTTTTTTCGGTTTCGTAAGTAAAAGAAAGTATTTTAAAAAAAGGGGGTTTGGGGGGACCCCCCCATTTCAAAAATAAAATAAATAAACATTAGAAAAAAAAATCTCCAGCAAAACGGTGTCGAGAAAATGGCATTCAAAAATATGCCATTCGAAAAAGTGACTATAAACCATGTTGCAATCAACAAAAACAAAAGTTCCTTCACTAAATCTTCATGGGGCGATTAATCTTCGCCTTAGGATCCCCCTCTTCTGGGCTCCAATCTCTCGTACAACGTGGGCCTCCCTCCGTCGGGTTCACTATGGACCTTTCATTCACAATGTAACATTCAAGAGTCTCAATGACTTTTTAAACAATCAGTCACTGTGGACAACCCTCAGCTCACTCTTTTCGACATAATGTTCACAGACCTATTACTGTTCATTCCAATTCGCAGGCATCCCCCACAGCCGGATTCACATTTGCCAAATACACAGTTCACTTTGCTTTCTCACAATGCAGGATTCACTTCCCTTTGCTCTCCTTCTTGTCAACGTGTTGCTTGTACAAGGGGTTTGACTCTCCTAGGGCTTCCTGGTACTTGTAGTTTCAAGAAACGAGACCAGCCAGAGTCCTTTGAATGAGCGCCCACGTGGCGCCTGACCACTCTACAGCTGGTCCTTCACTGGACTTTCTTTCAAGCTTTCACACACAATTTCTTTGTTCAAAATGTCATACAATGTTGCCTGTCGCAACCTTGGGCTCAACACAGTCTGGTTTTCTATCAGCTTTCTCTCTGACTCACCGGCTGTGTTGAACCCGTTGCCGTTTGTTGCCTTTGGAGTCAAGGACGGTACAAAGGTAGTAAGCGTGTCTTCCCCCCTCTGTTATCACTGTGGGAGGGCACCGGGCGCCGTTGTGAACTGGATAAACCCAGCCCTTTAAGACGAGTTGCAATACCCTGGAGATGGATGGGGATGCAGATTTTAATCATACATCAATAATCGAAACGACTCAGGTAGTTGACAAAAAGGATAACTGTTTTAATATCAATTATCTAAAACAGGGAGTATAACGGACATTAACAGACATCGCAGCGCAAATTCTCTCAATGCACTTTAGAAAAAACATTTCTTTTAAAGCAAAAAACGTCATAGGTGACGTTTATCCTATGTTTTACTAACATCATCCTACGTGGCAAACTCCAAAAACCTATGTAGAAAAGTGATTGGTTCTCAGTGAACAACTAAGTATATGTTCCATATTAGTCTAAGAGAGTGAAGAAAAGTGATTGCTTACTTATCAGGTGGGGCAACTAAGCCTTCCCCTCAAAATGGCCACTATGAATGTCCCTAAATGTATGACGTCCCATTTGCTACACAAC
This sequence comes from Ambystoma mexicanum, assembly GCF_040938575.1. NCBI lineage: Eukaryota > Metazoa > Chordata > Amphibia > Caudata > Ambystomatidae > Ambystoma > Ambystoma mexicanum. Next base: position 620,035,324 of record NC_090932.1, on the reverse strand, counting down.
TATAGGACCCTTAATTACGTGGCCCCCTACAATTGTTTGGCATTCTAACCTCCCTCAGTACTTTTCCACCTATGTCTAGCAGCACCCAGGCTGGGCTTCCAGGTGCTTGTGAGCTCGTCTTAACCATAGCTTCCCACCAATTAACATATTCATCCATCATCACCTCAGTGGTCTGCTGTCAATTAGGGCTTTTGAACTTGTCCTTGCAAATGTTCTTTGCTCTGTAGAATTCAGGAGAGTGAAGGCCCGCTCTGCCTTCATGCGTAGGTGTGACCATCGTGTTCGTCCAATTTCATCCTTCCACATGACTGAAGACAATGGAATCAAGCTTCTAGTGTATTTAGAATACTATTTCTTAATAGACCTCCGACGTCTTCCTTTTTTTTGCTGATGCCCTCTGAACAGGAGTTTAGTTCTTTCATAAGATTTGTATCCAATGTCAGCTTACTTCATTCTGAAAAGACCTTGGTTTCCTGGGCTCATCCAGCCTTTCTGAGACTCATTTTGTAATTCAATAGTTTTTAACTGCAACATACTAAAAATGAGGCCTTCTTTCTAAAAGTCCAGCACTGCTATGATACGTAGTGGAAACATCCATCTTCTATTTGTCCATATATATATATGTATATATATATATATATATATATGGGATACATTACTCACCGTAATCGTATTTCTGATGCTTGTATCTGCTTAGATTCACATGCTGTGCATAGGCCGACATCTAGTGGAAGCTGCGGAGTATTACAGTTTCTTTTTCGAAACTTGAAAATGGGCGTCGACACAGGGCGTGCCAGCAATACTATCCCTAGTGTGACGTCCCCTGTACCCATGATCCCTCACGCGTCTAGGACCATCAGATTGTATTTTTTCTGTCATGAGGTAGCATGAGGAGTAGCGTGAGTACAGATGATCCAAGCAGATAGAAGATAGATAAGATAAGACTACAAGCATCCATGCGCCTTCTCTCAGAGGGGAGGAAGGGTGGGACGCATGTGAATCTAAGCAGATACAAGCATCAGAAATACGATTACGGTGAGTAATGAATCCCTTCTGAGGCTTGTGGAATCTGCTTAGATCACATGCTGTGCATAGATTAGCGAGCAGTGTTAGAAGGAGGTGGGATTTGAGCAGGGTCATGAGCAAATAAATGTCTTAGAACCGCTTGTCCCACTTGAGTATCTGTCTTGGAATGGGTGTCAATGCAGTAGTGCTGAGTAAGTGTGAAGAGAGCTCCAAGTAGCTGCTTTGCAAATGGTGTCAAGGGGAACATTTGCAATGAAAGCCAGAGTGGCCCCAATGCCTCTTGTCGAGTGAGCTCTGGGCGTAAAAGGCAAAGTTTTGTCAGAAAGAGAATAACACAACTGGATACAGTTGACAATCCACTTGGAGATGGCACCCTTAGAGACGCGATCTCCCTCTTTGCCTGTGGCTACGGAGACAAACAGTTGATCTGTTTTCCTAAGTGGTCTGGTCTTGTTTACGTAGTAAAGGACCACCCTACGCACATCTAGGGTGTGTAGTTTGACCTCAGCCAAGCTTTGTGGGTTTTGGAAGAAAGCCGGAAGCTCGATGGACTGGTTTACATGGAATTTGGAAATAAACTTAGGTGAGAACCTAGGGTGTGTCCGTAAAACCAGCTTATCCTTATGAATAGTAAAGAAAGGATCCTGCACTGACAGAGCCTGAATTTCACTGACCCTTCTTATAGAGGTAATAGCTACTAAGAAGGCAGTTTTATAAGTCAGGTGTTTGAGACTGCTCTTATGCATGGGCTCGAATGGCGGGCCCATGAGCTTAGATAGCACCACATTAAGGTCCCATCCTGGAGGTGGGTTAGAAATAGGAGGGTGAAGTCTCTTTACTCCTTCCATAAAGGCCTTAACTACTGGTACTTTCCACCACAACACCTTGTTATGGGAAGTGGTGTATGCTGACAGGGCTGCCAGCTGTACCTTCAGTGAGTTAAAAACCAGTCCCGCATCCAGCAGGTGGAGCATGTAAGTAACAATAGTGGAAGGAGTGCAATCAACTGGGTTGACTTGCTTACTCTGGCACCAGATTACAAATCTCTTCCATTTGTCAAAGTAGCAGTGCCTCATGTTGGGCTTCCTAGCCTCTTTTAGGATGTCCATACACCTCTGTGGTAAATTGAGATGTCCAAACTCTATGACCTCAGGAGCCATGCTGCCAGGTTCATTGAGTTGGGTTGAGGGTGCACTGTTTGACCTTGGTGCTGGGACAATAGGTTGTACCAGCTCGGAAGTCTGATGGGGTCGCACACCACCAGTCTGCGTAAGTGTGGGAACCACGGTTGTCTCACCCACATGGGAGCAACCAGGACGAGCGTCATCGATTCTCTGTTCATCTTGTTGACCACCTTCCTGATTAGAGGAGTTGGTGGAAAAGCATACGCAAACATCCCTGACCAGTTCATCCACAGGGCGTTCCCCTGGGAGTCTGGTTGGGGGAACCTGGATGCAAATCCTGGGCATTGTCTGTTTTCGCTTGTGGCGAATAGGTCTATAGTGGGGAAACCCCACTGAGAGAAGATATCTTCTACGACTTCTCTGTGTAGACACCACTCGTGTTCCTCTGGGCGGGGGTCTCTGCTCAGAGCATCCGCTAGGGTATTGAGATCCCCTGGAACATGTTGCGATGACAGGAAGATGTTCCGTCTGAGTGCCCATATCCAGATTTTCTGGGCAAGCTTGGACAGATTTGGCGAGCGAGTCCCTCCTTGTTTGTTCAGGTAGAACATGGCTGTAGTGCTGTCCGTCCGGATTTGCACTGACAGGTTTAAAAGGTAGGGTTCGAAAGCTTGAAGCGCTCTGAATACTGCCAGAAGCTCTAGCAGGTTGATGTGATTCTTGGCCACTGTGTGAGAGCAGAGACCCTGAGCTGTGTGGTGGAGATGGTGAGCTCCCCACCCCGTCAGGCATGCATCGGTTGTGACTACCGCCTGTATCTCGGGATTGTAAAAGGGGTTGCCCTTGGACAGATTCTCTCTTGTCCACCAGTGAAGGCTTTGTACCAGTGTTGGTGAAATGACCACTAGATCGTCCCACTGACCACTTGCCTGAGACCACTGTTTCGCCAACCATTCCTGCATGGGACGCATGCGCAGGCGCGCGTGGGGGACCAGGTAAATACATGACGCCATCATGCCCAGCAAACGCATTGCTTTGCGTACCGTTATCTGGCGACCGGACTGGTATTGCGGAATTTGCAGCAGTATATTCCGAATTCTTTCCTCTGAAGGAAAGGTCAACCCCTCTTGAGTGTCTAGGATAGCTCCTAAGAATTGTTTGGATGTGCTTGGCACTAGACCTGACTTTTTCTCGTTTATTGAGAAGCCCAATTCGAAGAGGAGGTCGATAGTCCTTTGAATGTTTGTTCTGCAAATTACTGGGGTTTCCCCCGTGATGAGCCAGTCATCCAGGTAAGGGTACACCGGGATTGCCTCCCTGCGTAGGTGTGCTGCCGCCACCGCCAGTACCTTGGTGAATACCCTTGGGGCCGAAGCTATCACGAAGGGCAGTACCTTGAACTGGTAGTGCCGACTGTCCACCTTGAAGCGCAAGTATTTTCTGTGCGCTGGGAACATGGAAATATGAAAATAGTCATCTTTCATGTCCAATGTTGCCATGTAATCCCCCTTTTTTAGGAGGGGGATTACCTCTTGGAGAGTTGTCATGCGAAACTTTTGGGGCTTGACATACTTGTTGGCAGGCCGTAAGTCCAATACTGGGCGCATTGTCAAATCTTTTTTTGGCACAAGGAAGTAAGTTGAATAAATACCCTTGTTTACCTGGTGTCCCGGGACGAGTTCTATCGCGTCCTTTGCTAGCAGATTGACGATCTCTTCTAGGAGGATCTTCTGGTGTTCCAAAGAATGTATTTTTTGTCGTGGAGGATGGTCTCGGGGACGCTCTAGTAGTTCTATACAGTACCCCGCGGATACTGTTGACAGCACCCATCTGTCTGATGTGATCCCTTCCCAAGCTTGGGTGAAGTCCCCCTACTGGTGCTGCGTGAGAAGGGACCCTGAACCGAGCATCACTGTTTCGGTGGAGGCGTGCCACCTCCTTTATTGGGGCTGCCTCTACCTCTACCACGTCCTCTCTTATTACCCATGCCGTAACCCTGGGTAGACTGCTGGTTATTATTGTTCCACTGTGTACCCTGCCCCTGGGAATAGTTAGAACCTCTCTGGGAATTTTGGCCGCGTGGGCGACGAAAATTGCCATTCCCTCTCTGATTCGGGGGTTTAGTGGTTAGCTGGCCTAGGGATTTGAGTGTTTCATACTCGTCCTTAGCATTCTTTAGTGCGTCCTCGACCGCCTTACCAAACAACAGATCCGGCTCCACCAGGTTTGTCCAATAATGATGCTTGTGTTTCATCCTTGAAACCAGACTGGCGTAGCCAAGCGTGTCTCTTAATAACAGTTCCTTCTGCTATTAATCTGCCGGCGTTATCCGCCGCATCAAAGGTTGCCTTTAAAATGCAACCGGACACGGCTCTTCCCTCCGCTGAAACTCATGCCAATTGGCTCTTTATGGGTTCTGGTGCGGAGTCTATGAGTGCCGCGACCTCTTCCCACTGATGGCAGTTGTAGCTGGCCAACAGGGTGGTGCAGTTGGCAATCCTTGCCTGGTAGGTGGAAGTGGAGGCCACTTTCCTGCCTAACCCGTACAGTCTTTTGCTCTCCTTGTTGGGAGGAGCCTCGGACGATGATAAGGGTGTTGCAACCCTCTTACGGGTGTTAGTAACAACCAGGGAGTCCGGCTTCAGATGCCCCCTTATATATAGCGGGTCTAATTGGGTCGCCTTGAAACGTTTTTCAATCCTTGGGTTCACTGCTCTGGTGAAGTTAGGATTGAGGAGTGACGGGCCTATTCTTCTTTGAATAGATTTTAGGATAGGGATGGCCTGAGCAACAGGCCTCCTCTCCCCCACTAACTCTTCTGCGAAGTCTCTTTCCTCCTGGGCACCCTGGGTGTCAATGTGGAAATGTTCGGCTGCTCGAGACAGCACTTCATTCAGGAGCGGCTGGTTGTCGACAGGGGAGTCGGTAACCGGGGCCTCTCTTTCTACTAGGGAGTCTACCCTGTAGGGGTCTTCCTCCTCCTCATCTTGATCCTCATCATGCCCATAGTAGCCTGTCCCAGTTTGTTCCTCCACCATGCCCAAATCTGGATCCTCAACAAAGGATGTCTCTCCCTGGTAATGAGAGTAGGGCTGGACGTAGAAGGGGTCTGAAGACCCTGTTGGTGTCTCAAAGTGGGACCTTGTACTTGGAGGTATAGGATCCTTAGAGCCAGAGGGTGCTGACCCGTCGGGAGTATAAGCAAGAAAGTGCTCTGGGTTTTTTGCATAAAAATCTGCCAAAGATGACATTCTTGACATTACCCTATCTATGTCAACACTGGTCCATTCTCTGGAACTGGGAATGACCCTTTCTGGGAGTTTTTCAAATTTATCCTGACTAGACTTGGTAGCCTGTGCAGGGGTTTTGGTGTTATCAGAAGACCTGGACTTGTCTTTCTGTTTTTGAGGAGTGGAGTGTTCTACGGGCTTGGAAGTGGGTAGAGACTGCTTCCTTTGCTGTTTCCCTCCCTCCCCGTGACTGGAGGAGTGTTTCCCGTGTGTTTTCGGGCCCTCTGAGCTTTTTGACGCCTGGCGTCGAGGTTCAGGGGTCTTGACCCTATCCTTTGAGCGTGGAGGTAGGGGTTCGGGATCTGTAGTAATTCGGTCTGTGGGCGCCGACTCTTGGAGTGCGGCCTGAGGGTGGAAGTCGGTTTCGTCTTTCGACGATCAAGCTTCCGTGACCTTAGGGAGCGAGGCACTCTTGGCAATAGTGGATGTTTGCCTGGCGTCGTGCGGCGATCTAGATCGAGAGTGCCCAGAGGACGCCGATTCGGACCGTTCTCTACGTGCCTCTTTCCGAGAACTCGACGTGCGCGTCGAGTCTCGGTTGGACTTTATGTGCTTTGTGAAAGTGTCATGGGAAGCGCTCATGTCGCCGGGGGTGTTCCCCATAGCCGGCCTGCCGGTCGACCTTCCGAGGTCGGGGACTTGCGCTCGGCTGTCTTTCGATGCCATAAAGCCCTCGCCGTCCGAAAGTACGGCGTAGCTGCCATCGCTGAAGGCGCCCTCCGCTGCCATGGCCTCTTGACGCCTGGCGTGGTGGGCCCAACGCTTGATTGAACGGTCCTTAAGTGTTTTAGGCTTAAACCTACTACAGGCTCTGCAATTTGCCTCGGGGTGGTCCCTCGGCAAGCAGAGGTTGCACGTGGCGTGCCTGTCGACCCAAGGGTATTTGCGATTGCACTTGGGGCAGAATTGGAAAGGGGTACCCTCCATACGCACCTTGTGGCAGCGGGCTGGTAAATGTAGGAATATATAAGTGTATCTATATATTACAAGAGTTTAGAGTATGACCACCCCCCACTCTCCCTACTTGCAGGGCCGAGGCCAGCGGCCCAGGCCCGGGCCGAGACGGAAGCCTTGAGGCCCAAATCCGTTGTGCAGTCGATGGTCGAAATCCACTCCGATCCGGCGGTGAGTGTAGAAATTCGGTATCTCGACGTTAGGGTGGAGAAAAGGGGTATAATTATCAATATTTTTCAAAATTATGGCTTAGGCCAGGAAACTCAGCGAAATGCTTCCGACCAGTATGGCGGAAAAAAACAATCTGAGGGTCCTAGACGCGTGAGGGATCATGGATACAGGGGACGTCACACTAGGGATAGTATTACTGGCACGCCCTGTGTCAACGCCCATTTTCGAGTTTCGAAAAACAAACTGTAATACTCCGCAGCTTCCACTAGATGTCGGCCTATGCACAGCATGTGATCTAAGCAGATTCCACAAGCCTCAGAAATATATATATACACGTTGGCGCTTGCCGCACTCTATTCACTATAAAGCTAGCCTCAAGAATACTTTGTCCGCTTCCGTTTCTTTGCATCTGTACACGTGTAAAATGACTTGATATCTTAATCAGTTCTGTAGCATGAGCTTCTTCACCTTGATCCCAAGATGTCACTTATCTTTGATACTTTCTTGATGCCTTATAGAATATCTCCATTCTCTCGTCTCTGCATCTTCTATGTATGTCAGCTCGACTCTGTGTGATGGCACCATTCGTCTTTGCCATTCACTGTTTCTGCTTCTTCCGGGATTGCATTCAAATGGACATCATATTTTCTTGTTTGCAGGTATGGTTTTATCAATGGGAACCTTGCTTCCAGGATTCTCCTAGGTATCGGTATTCTCAATGGTACTGCATGTGTCTCACAATCTGGCTCCCAACATATAGGCAACAGTGGTTGAGGTGTTGAGGTGGGGGTACCTAGCTCCTCCTCTACAGTTGACATCTGAGACACCACACGCCAGCTGGACTCCCCGGTCTTATGATTTCTCTTTCGGAGGCTTTGCGGCTCTTAGTTGAAAAGGGCAAGGGCAATTTCCTCCTAGTCGTCCTTTCAGGTCTCGCCACCTATCCCCTCTGTTTGAACTGCCGATCCGGAATAGCTGTTTCCTCGTGCGTTCGGCCTTGATCATAGTGTGCTCTCGCTTTTTATCCCTGTGGGGAAGAGAAAGGTCTGTCAGGTGTGTGTAATTATTGTCAATTGCCTGACTTTGCCTGACCCTTGTGTTGAGACATGTCAGGTAAATAGCTCTGGTCCATTTTCTTTCATGGTGTAAGAAAGTGTTCGTGTCGGAAAAAGAGGTGGGGGTAGAGCTTCTAAAAATCTGTCATCCATTCAGGTGATCCTTCCCCACCGGTCCATCCCCAGGAACTGGATCCAATAGCGATGACTGTGTCCTGGCTACCTGGACGACAGATCTCCTGGGACTAGCAGGTGAGGCACCTTCCGGTTTTTCAAAGATGGCTCCCGCACTCACACACGTGGAACGCCACTAGTTTGAAAGAAACCTTGAGATGCAGCAACTTTATTAATTCAAAGGTTGGTGAGTAACTTTGGGACACATTTAACCCAATTTGGAATATAGAATTTGGGATATAACAGCCTAATATTCCTTATTAGACTTCCACCATTTACTTATATCTTAATTTGTCTGTAGACATGAACTACTAGGAGAGATTTCTTAAATACAATATTGACGGATACCTGAATCTCGATTTAGGAGTCAAAATATTGGCTGCAGGTAAATTTCATAAGACTCTGGTCCATTTTAAAAATTAATTTTAGAATTCTTAAATTAAAACTTATGCTACTGGTCATGATTTTTGAACGATAGGACAAGTAAAATATGGAATGAACACTACAAATGATGATCTATTTAAGGATTGAAATGGACTGGGATGATCTTATGATAGAGATATCTAGATTAGATAAAACAAGCTCATCACTTAGTGGATTATGTGACGAATCCTCAGATGGCGTCCCTTCTCCCCTAGGGGGGGCCCTTTCCCCTGAGGCCAGGGATGTGAGGCCGCTACCCGATAGTTCCCCTAGGGGTGGTACTCAGCGGGAGGATCTCAGGTGGTGGGGTTCCCCTCTATGGGACTAGGACAACTATCAGAGGAGAACGCTGTATAATACCCGGTTAGCCTCCACCTAACCCTCATTTACCCTATCTCTCCAAGTACATGTCTCAAAACCATAACATTAACAGTACTGGGACTACGAAGAGCACAACCGACCCAAGGAAGAGCAAATGTAGAAATACTGAGACAAGGAAGGGTAGAGATCACCTAATTGGAACTGCCTTGTCCAGTACTGAGAAGAGAATCTCACTGACTCATTTAAGAACACTAATGTTACTGCTAGGACAAAGAAGAACACATCCAACCAAAGTGAAAACCACCACTTAAGAACTAGGATGAAAAGGCACCAACAAGACCCAATTGCCTATACTGAGACAAGGAGGATGTGCAGAGGTATAAAGATTTCCTCCATGAATCAAATTGAACTGTCTAGTGGTTGCAAACTTCCTGTTGGCCAGGGTGGAGTAGAAATAGAAGATGGAAAACAGGAAGTGTTGTTCAGCCCTCCCTCGAGGTGCCCAAAGCAGTTTTGCAGTCTGGAATAGTTTAGGTGGGAGACGAGCCCAGGAGAACAAGCGTCCACACGGGTCCTGATTCAGGAAGACCCTTCTCACTGCTTGAAGGAAGCTGCTTGTACTGTTGCGAGAGAAGTGACTGGGCGGTGCATGCCGGGAACGCAGATCAGTAGGAAAGAACATCGGTGGAGCCCCCGTAGCTGCCACCCGCTTCATGTCGGTCACAAGGAGACCAAAGGCAAGTCCCTGGACTGGTAGAAACAACACTCCCAGGAGCTAGGGAAGCTTGCAGGCTGGCTAGTGGGGTCAGAAGAAGGTGTAGCAAGCATCTTCCTCATGACAGTACCTAGGAGGTAAGTGCACAGGGTCTGCCATATTCTCAAGGAAGGAAAATAAGAAACCGAATCTAGGAAACCGAATTTCAGTCAGATGCATCCTCCTTGTGGGAGGTTAGTGCACCAGGGTTGCAAGATTCCCAGAGATGGGGAATACAGGTATGGGACCCATACCTGTTTATCTAAAGTTGGGGCATGCAGAACAAAACCTGGCAGGCTAGTGAACCAGGCTTTTGCCAGAACAGTACAAGTAAAGCCAAGAGAGAAGTCCTCTTGGCATTGTAAAACCTGGGAGAACCAAAGGAAGGGAATCATACCCTCTGGTATATTTGTAAACATTGTGCAAGGCCAAGAGAGGAGAGGAATCCTCTTGGCGTTGCGAAACCTGAGATAGAACCAGAGAAAGGGAATCATACCCTTCGGTGTGTTTTTGAACATTGTGAAAAATCAATAGATCGGAGGTATTCTCTTGACAGTACAAGAGGACCACTTGGAATTTTGTTTTTCCCAAATTGGAACTTTGCTTTGACCGATTTGGAAAGAGACTGCGACCTGGGGACAGGAGCTGTCCCCTTCAGAACCAATTCTCTCTTTTATGGAACTGTGCCTGTCCAGAAGAAGGGAGCCATTCCTCTGCACCAAGAGGGCCGCAAACCTCTTTTATTTAAGTTGTAAGTGTAAGGTTTGCAAATAAGCTTTTGACACAGGATGGTGGACTCTTGTTTAGTTATTGGACATTCTGAAAGACCCTTTAGTTGGTTGAGGCAGGAAAACCCCTCTTAGACTTAGGGCAAGTTAGGGTTTTCTTTTCATTTTATCACTCAATAAAAGTAACCATTTTGTGACCTTTGTGTCAGAATCATACTTCTGCACCCTTAAAACTATTAAACATTACAATATGTTTCAATTTTGTATCTTAGAACCCTTGTTTGCCCATACCTTTTTATTTCTCCCTTGCAAACAGCACATCTAATGGATATCTAGTAAAAATCGCTCGTAACAGATATAGGCATTAGAGCTAGGACATAGAAGCCCTGGCAAAACCCCATGGGCTGAAACACAATGCACGTGCACCAATAGGCTTGTGTCAGCATCTGGTCTGTGTTTAGGTATTTGGACTTGTTCATGGACATTAGGGCATATGACTATGGCTCATGGCATTTGACTTATGTATAACTTTATTTTCATGGAATTTGGTCTGTGTTTAGGCATTGGGACTTGTTTATGGCCAGTTGGGCATACACTATGGCTCATGGCATTTGACTTCTGTATAATTGTATTTTCATGAATTAGCGATGCAATACATCTAATTTCGAAATTCAACTTTGAATTTGGTTCTGATATTAAGGTTAAAAGTACCAAGCGCAACACCCCTATTGGGTTTTTCTAATTAATGAGTAAAGGCTGCATGGTGAATAGCAGCCTTTCCTAGGCGATTGCAGCAGGGCCCTCATTAAAAATGAAATGGCATCTTGCAGTAACATCACTGGGAAGGCGCACTGTTTGAAATTCACCACCTCACTGATATTATTTTAAACCTAGAACCTAGACTAGCGCAGTCAGAAGTGGTTAATAACTGTTAGCGTGTGTGTGTGTGTGACGGGAGGTTTGTGGGGGGTGTTTAACGTAGAACAAACTATTGCAAGAACAACACAATTCATGATTGCACCGGGGTCCCACTCGTAGATCAAGCACGGCCAAGACATTTGAGGTACCCCAAAGCAGGTGCCAATCATAGTGCCCACTCACGAGCAGCAACAGCTGAAGGCGAAGTAGACAGATAGATAAAAGGGGGCAAGAGGAAATATGGATTGTGGAAGTAAGAAGTTGGAGGCAAGTGGGAGTGCATGGCAGAGCATCCTTTGTGGAAAGTGGTAGAGAGAGGAATCCAAGATCGAGGAGGAGAGGAGAAATCTTGAGGAGGGGAGACCAACAGTAGAGAGAAGAGGAAAGGATGTGAGAGGGATGGATAGGAGTAGTTTGGAGGAGCAAGAGAGGGGACCCCCAATAGGGAGGAATGGTGATAGGGCGGCAAATGAGTAGTTAAGAAGTGGAAGGAGCACATCAAAAAGGAGGAGGGCATTAGGTGACAGAAGAAATATGGAGCAATGGGGAGAAGCAAGAGTGGAGCGGAAGGGCCTGGAGGAGGTGCAAACTGTACCGCCTCATTGTCCTCTGCTCCCCACTCGCTACTGACTCAAAAGAAGGCAAGACATTGAGGAGTTGCCAGGTAAGTAGAGGTGAGATGCTGCAGACCACTACAAAAGAGGAAAGCACTACAGTAAAAGGGAAGGGATGGAGGAGGAAAAATATAGAGCACTGAAGAACATTCAAGAGAAAAGGAGGAGAAATGAAGGGGGTGGGAGCTGGTGAAAGACAAAGAGGAGAACACAGACAGTGATAATGAGGTACAGAGAAGTTTGATGGGCAGTTGAGTGCCCAACCACTAGGGAGTGCCTCAGGTTGGTGGGGGAATAATGTTAGGGAGAATTCTCACCCAAGTGCAAAATTCCCTCTACCTTAGAGCCCTCCAGCTCTTTTGCTATATTTTGGAACCTTGCACTTTTCATTTTCAATGTGTTTTACTTTTGTGTTCTTTGGTTATGGGGTTTTTAAACAACTCCATAGGCATCATCTTTTTCTTGTGTGTCACACAGTACCTTTAGTGCAGTGGCACAGGGGTGTCTTTCAGACTCCCCAAGGTTTAAATACCTTCTCTGGGACGGACTATTGTCTCCCAGAGCATGTCAAGTTAAATTGACTTTACTAGTCTCTTTAAATTTACAGACGCAGCACACACTATCTTCCTATAGAGTGCCGGAGGGGTTGCCTAGCATCCCCTGAGTCAAAACACTCATGTAACAGTCAATTGTTACTCTTTCCTACTTTAAATGGCTGGTGGCAGTGGTTTAGATCAAACTACCATGAATACTTCCGACCGCGAACAACGGTAGCTAAAAATCGGGTCCGCCATGTTTTTCAAGATGGCGCCCAAGACCTATCTGTAAAAATAGACTCTGGGCGACTTTTTTCACCATTTCTTTTAGGAAAGGTCCTTCTTGTGTTCAACTCTGCACGCCAAACCAGGTTTGGTCCCTTTGTTCGTTGGCCTTTGGCGGGCTTCAGTGCTGAAGCCCTCCTCTGGTGCCTGAGTGTCTGGGGTGGACAGGATGTGAGGGAGGTGCCCGAAACTCCCTGTGCTTAGTCTCCTAGGAGACCAAAATGCACTCTGGAGTGATTGGCCGGCTGGCTGTCGGGCAAGGACAGCCACCCTGCTGTGTGAGAGACAGCCAGGCTGGAATGAATGGGGGAAAACTGTTTAAAAGCAGGCTTGTGGGACTTGGAAAGCAGAGTCGACCACTGGAACAAAAGAACCGAAGACGAGCTGAAGGAAGACGACTGCTGCAACTTCTAGATGACCAGTGAAGCCCTACTGCAGGTCTGAATTGCCTGAAACTCCATCAACAGAAAAGCCCTTCAAGGTTAACTTCTTCCCTTGAGTTTGGTGGGACAACCAACTCGTAAGCCGCCTGGACACCATCCCCATCCTGGTCGAATTTTCTGCAGAGTATGGTGGAAAACCGGATAGCCAGTGGGAAGGATACCAGTTTGTGGTCTTTAAGGAATTCACACCTTAAACTGTAGTTTTGCCAAGCTTGTGGCCTCTTCCCTGGGCAGTGCAGGAACCTCCCGACGTCCTCCTTCTTGTCCCCACTACGGAAGCTCAGGAACAGCGAGATCTGCTCAAACTGCCAGGAACAACTGCCTCAGCTACAGCTCTTCTTCACTTTAAAGGTACTGTGCAAATGCAGTCAGGAAAACATTTTTCAGCTGCAGTGAAAGTTCGTGAAACTTTCCCAACTGTGAAGGCTTCTCCTTCCCTAAACATTCATCTAACATTTTGTCTGACCAAATTCTTCTAAAAACCGTGGCAAAGACTTAACCGTTTACTACCAGAACTGTGCTATCCTATACAAGACTCTGAACCATTGACTTTGGCCCAGGCCTATTCAAGTAAATTGCTGGTTGTAGTGAACTGAAACTATTTCGTCTACCTTTGTAAAGTATTTGTGCTATGATTATTTTAACCTTGTCTTTTTACCCCTTTTAAAAGTAACTGAAGGGCCACTTTGCTCCCACTTCAGGGGAGCTGAACTTGTTCAGTGACGTTTTGGTTGTGTGTTGTAGCATATTAAGTTGTGATATTGAGCTGCTCTTGCTAGTGTAATGTTTTTTCAATAACTGTGTAAATAAATGTATCTTCTTTTACCAAGAAACCTTGAATAAGTGTTTACTTGAATCACTGTGATTGGTGGTCCTTTGTGTAACCCCTTGTACTGCTCACTTTACTCTTGAGATACATCTGGCTGCTCTGCCACTGCTACCACAATACTGTGTAGTACAGGCTTGTACCAAAGGTGAAATAGTACTGACACTTGTACTCTTAATTATGTGTAGTGTTCCCAAAGGGTACTGCATATGATTCTGCCTAACACTGGTGTACAGTGGTGAGGATAAAGTATAGTTGTTACATTTAGAGTGCTACTCTTACTTCTGTTCAAGTAACCTTCACAAGGCTAAACAAAACTAGAGAAGCAATTGTTTTATCATCCCTGATATGGAAAGCTACAGACAGGAGACCCTAGTCACTTTAACAATTGATCAATTGAGAGATGTGTGTAAAGCTAGGACCCACACTGTAAAAGGCAAAAAGGTTGAATTGATAGAAAAGTTGTTGGAATACCAAAGTCTGATGAGTGGGGCTGAAACCCCTACCCCTGCAGCAAATGTGGAAAAGGATGTGGAGGATGATAAAGTTTCAGAGCATAGCTCAAATGTTATGGATGAGTTCGATGAGGCAGAATGGTATCACAATGTAGGCCCTGTTTTACCTCTACCTGCTCATAGGGCTCAACCTTTAACCACAGGGACCCCCACAGGTGCAATGATGAGTCCTGAATTTGTCTCACTTGAAAGGATGAGGCTTGAATTGGAATTTAAAAGAAGTCAAGCCCAAACTGAAAGCAAACATCAAGAACTTAAACCTCAGAGAAATGGAGTTGAATCATGAACTTGAAATGAAAAGGTTGTCTCTTGAGAATGGTTCTTTCCCCAGAGTCTTCTAGGTCTTCCAGTCCTAAGAGGCCTCGCATGCCTAAAGAAGCTGTAGGTATGTATGAGGTTAAGCTTGATATTTTGCATTGGCTGGCTACTTTTGAGTATAACCATGGGATTCAGAACATTTCAGGGAAGCAACTGATTCCTTGGCTCTTTTCTAGGCTCCCCCCCCCTGTTGCATCTGCTGTTGTAATGGAAATGGGTGAAGTAGAAAGAATGGAGTATGAAAGTGTGAAGCTAGCTTTAATAGCTAGATTTGGGAAGACCCCTTCCCAGTATCTTAAGAGGTTTAGAACCCTCAAAAAGACTGATGGTACCCCTTGGGCTATGTAAGTGATTTCAATCCGGCACTTCACTTAAGTCAACTCCTAGCGTCTAATGCACAAGTGAAATCCTTATTTATTTATTTGTGTCTAAAAGTTCTTTTAGTTTGAACAATGTACCACTTATATCACGCCCCTCTCTTGGACCACCCCCCCTGGTCACACTGAACCAGGAATCAGGCTGGTTTGCAAAGTTAAAATATTTATGTATGTAGTTCACAATATAATCACACTATGTTTAATGGGTATACAATAATCACCAATGGGGTGATGTCACACTAAGCAATCTCTTTAATCACAAGGAGTAATAATGAGCAAAAACAATGCACCGCAGAATTAATACTTTTGCGTGTGTGTGTTCAATCAAATGGCAATGTGGTTACTATTTCCCCCTGCACACCCCTCAATCCCCCAACAAGCCATGTAAAGAGATAGGAGGAGAGAGAGCGGGTATTCAGGAATGCAGAATTCAAACAAAATGCCAATCCTTATTTCCCCCAGCAAACACAAGAGAGAAACAGAACTGATTGGCAAACTGTCAAAATGGTTAAAGTTATCTTGTGAATGGATTGGGTAAAACACTAACAGGGTAATTCATAGAATTTCGCAGAAAAGTGTCGCAAGCGGCTGGCGCAGAGTGTCCGCGTGCGATTGACTGCGCCAGGCACGTGCGCTAAAACCGATTTCCGCGCACAGCGTATTCATGGATTTTAGGCTTCCAAACCAGCCGTGGCGCAGAGAATCGCAGCGACCCTGCAGCAGCGCCAGTAACGCCCCCAAGAACGCCCTCGCGCAAGGAAAAGCCATCAAAATCGCTAAATCATCGCAAAGGGCTGCGCTAACCCTGGACCAGTTCACCGGGCTGGCAAACAGCAAACGCCAAGCGGGGAACGTGTATTGCAGGGGTGCGCGGGAAGTTCCACACGCGACTGGCCCCGTGCAAGCAGGGTACGTGTATTTCAGGGGTGCGCGGGAAGTTCCACACGCGATTTCAGCAGGGTACGTGTATTTCAGGGGTGCGCGGGAAGTTCCACACGCGATTTCTGCAGGGTACGTGCATTTCAGGGGTGCGCGGGAAGTTCCACACGCGAATGGGCCAGTGCGAGCAGGGTACGTGTATTAAAAGGGTGCGGGGGAAGTTCCACACGCGATTCCATCAGGGTACGTGTATTTCAGGGGTGCGCGGGAAGTTACACACGCGAATGGGCCAGTGCGAGCAGGGTACGTGTATTTCAGGGGTGCGCGGGAAGTTGCACACGCGATTTCAGCAGGGAATGTGTATTTCAGGGGTTCTGGGGAGTACTTACACGTGAATTGGCCGTGTGGGTCCTCCCAGGTGTACGCTCCACAACCTCCACGGCCCCTGCAGGCAGCCCACACCACGGGGGACTACCCTGCACCCCTGCTCATGTCCCGCAGGCAGCCCATCCACCATGGGCATGCCCCCCAGCCAACCCACATGTCACCTTGCACTACTGATCAACAATGCATGTCTCCCACCACCCCCACCCCCCAGCACTGTGGGGCACCTGCCAGCAGGCCCCCACCCATGTCTCCCACCACCCCCACCCCCCAGCCACCAGGGGCAGCCTCCACCAGGCCCCCACTCATGTCTCCCACCACCCCCATCCCCCAGCAGTGCAGGGGCATCCTCCACCAGGCCCCCACCCATGTCTCCCACCACCCCCACCCCCCAGCCACCAGGGGCAGCCTCCACCAGGCCCCCACTCATGTCTCCCACCACCCCCACCCCCCTGCCACCATGGGCAGCCTACACCAGGCCCCCACTCATGTCTCCCACCGCCCCCACCCCCCAGCAGTGCAGGGGCATCCTCCACCAGGCCCCCACCCATGTCTCCCACCACCCCCACCCCCCAGCCACCAGGGGCAGCCTCCAGCAGGCCCCCACTCATGTCTCCCTGCACCTCCACCCCCGAGGAGTGCAGGGGCAGCCTCCACCAGGCCCCCACCCATGTCTTCCACCACCCCCACCCCCCAGCCACCATGGCCACCCTCCACCAGGCCCCCACTCATGTCTCCCACCACCCCCACCCCCCAGCAGTGCAGGGGCAGCCTCCACCAGGCCCCCACTCATGTCTCCCACCACCCCCACCCCCCAGCAGTGCAGGGGCAGCCTCCACCAGGCCCCCACTCATGTCTCCCACCACCCCCACCCCCCTGCCACCATGGGCAGCCCCCACCAGGCCCCCACTCATGTCTCCCACCACCCCCACCCCCCAGCAGTGCAGGGGCATCCTCCACCAGGCCCCCACCCATGTCTCCCACCACCCCCACCCCCAGCCACCAGGGGCAGCCTCCAGCAGGCCCCCACTCATGTCTCCCACCACCCCCACCCCCCAGCAGTGCAGGGGCAGCCTCCACCAGGCCCCCACTCATGTCTCCCTGCACCCCTGAGGAGTGCAGGGGCAGCCTCCACCAGGCCCCCACCCATGTCTTCCACCACCCCCACCCCCCAGCCACCATGGCCACCCTCCACCAGGCCCCCACTCATGTCTCCCACCACCCCCACCCCTCAGCAGTGCAGGGGCATCCTCCACCAGGCCCCCACTCATGTCTCCCACCACCCCCACCCTCCAGCCACCAGGGGCAGCCTCCAGCAGGCCCCCACTCATGTCTCCCACCACCCCCACCCCCCTGCCACCATGGGCAGCCTCCACCAGGCCCCCACTCATGTCTCCCACCACCCCCACCCCCCAGCAGTGCAGGGGCACCCTCCACCAGGCCCCCACTCATGTCTCCCACCACCCCCACCCCCCAGGGGCAGCCTCCAGCAGGCCCCCACTCATGTCTCCCACCACCCCACCCCCTGCCACCATGGGCAGCCTCCACCAGGCCCCCACTCATGTCTCCCACCACCCCACCCCCCTGCCACCATGGGCAGCCTCCACCAGGCCCCCACTCATGTCTCCCACCACCCCCACCCCCCAGCAGTGCAGGGGCAGCCTCCACCAGGCCCCCACTCATGTCTCCCACCACCCCCACCCCCCAGCAGTGCAGGGGCAGCCTCCACCAGGCCCCCACTCATGTCTCCCACCACCCCACCACCCTGCCACCATGGGCAGCCTCCACCAGGCCCCCACTCATGTCTCCCACCACCCCACCCCCCTGCCACCATGGGCAGCCTCCACCAGGCCCCGACTCATGTCTCCCACCACCCCCACCCCCCAGCAGTGCAGGGGCAGCCTCCACCAGGCCCCCACTCATGTCTCCCACCACCCCCACCCCCCAGCAGTGCAGGGGCAGCCTCCACCAGGCCCCCACTCATGTCTCCCACCACCCCCACCCCCCAGCAGTGCAGGGGCAGCCTCCACCAGGCCCCCACTCATGTCTCCCACCACCCCCACCCCCCAGCAGTGCAGGGGCACCCTCCACCAGGCCCCCACTCATGTCTCCCACCACCCCACCCCCCTGCCACCATGGGCAGCCTCCACCAGGCCCCCACTCATGTCTCCCACCACCCCACACCCCTGCCACCATGGGCAGCCTCCACCAGGCCCCCACTCATGTCTCCCACCACCCCCACCCCCCAGCAGTGCAGGGGCAGCCTCCACCAGGCCCCCACTCATGTCTCCCACCCCCCCACCCCACAGCAGTGCAGGGGCAGCCTCCACCAGGCCCCCACTCATGTCTCCCACCACCCCACCCCCCTGCCACCATGGGCAGCCTCCACCAGGCCCCCACTCATGTCTCCCACCACCCCACCCCCCTGCCACCATGGGCAGCCTCCACCAGGCCCCCACTCATGTCTCCCACCACCCCCACCCCCCAGCAGTGCAGGGGCAGTCTCCACCAGGCCCCACTCATGTCCCCCACCACCCCACCCCCCAGCAGTGCAGGGGCAGCCTCCACCAGGCCCCCACTCATGTCTCCCACCACCCCCACCCCCCAGCAGTGCAGGGGCAGCCTCCACCAGGCCCCCACTCATGTCTCCCACCACCCCCACCCCCCAGCAGTGCAGGGGCAGCCTCCACCAGGCCCCCACTCATGTCTCCCACCACCCCCACCCCCCAGAAGTGCAGGGGCAGCCTCCACCAGGCCCCCACTCATGTCTCCCACCACCCCCACCCCCCAGCAGTGCAGGGGCAGCCTCCACCAGGCCCCCACCCATGTCTCCCACCACCTCCACCCCCCAGCAGTGCAGGGGCAGCCTCCACCAGGCCCCCACTCATGTCTCCCACCACCCCCACCCCCCAGCCACCAGGGGCACCCTCCACCAGGCCCCCACTCATGTCTCCCACCACCCCCACCCCCCAGCAGTGCAGGGGCAGCCTCCACCAGGCCCCCACTCATGTCTCCCAACACCCCCACCCCCCAGCAGTGCAGGGGCACCCTCCACCAGGTCCTCACAATCCCCAATCATGTGCGTAATGGTCAGCCTCCACAGCCAAAAAGCCCTACCAAGTAACCCATTCACCCACATGGAAATGGAAATTACATGTTACACCCCCAATGTTCATGAAGCTAATGAACCCATGTCCGTCACACACAATGGTTGCAATTGAATGGGAAAACACCCAACATGACATGCATGAAACCAATGAGATGATACCACACAGTGAAGTATGAAAACAAAGTTGTATTGAAAAAAATAAAGAATGCTAAAGAAAGGAAACAAACTACAATGGGAATGAGAAAAAATAAGCTGCATGTCCGTATTTAAAAAAAATAACTGCAAATCAGAATCCAAAAAAATGTCGTCCAAAGTCAAATGTAAAAAAATCTCCATGTAATAAAGAACTATGTAAAAAAATACCAAGGGTCCATGAGCCCAACTGAACAAAGGAAACCTACTAAAAAACCTAACTAAAAATCAACTATATACAAAAAGTGGAGCAGTGTCCGTCGACTCCAAATCATAATAAGAAACAAAGGAAACCTAAAACTAAAGAACTATATACAAAGGCGGCGGGCAAGTCCAGCGGCTCACTCCGTGGTGTCCCGGGCCAGGGCATCATCGAACTCCTGTTCGATGTCCCGGAGGCGGTCCAGTTCCGTGGCCCCGAGGGTCCGCAGGGACGACGCTGTGTCCTCCTCCAACCCCCTGCGGATTGCCTCGAGGCACTCGGCCCGCCTCAGGGCCCTCCGCATGGAGTTCTCCACCCTGACCATTGTGAGCCGCGCCTCTTCCGCCCGCCGCCGCTCCGCACCTATGGCGTGGCCCAACCGCTGCCACACGGAAGACACTCTCTGTCCTGGGTCCTCCTGCCCTCCGGCCGATGCCTGCCCCTCCGATGTGGAAGGCCCCGAGCCTTCATGTCTCCCACCATGTTGCTGCTGCTGCTCTGCCTCTGCCCGTGCACTGCCTCCTGCTGCCTGCACATCCTCCGCCGGCTGGGGTGCAGTTGTTGATGTGGCCACCCCTGCTGGACCTCCGACTCCCCACTGTGGCAGGGATGCCTCCTCCACCAGCCTGGCCGCACCGTCAGAGGCAGCTCCACAGGGCACCCAGGTGACTGATGGGTGGGAAGATGGCACAGAGGACGACTGGCGCGTAGGGGGTCCAGTTTAGGAGGGGGTCGGAGCAAGCCCCATCAGACGGAGGAATCCGGCCTGGGTGACCTGTCCCAGCAGGCTGACGTGGTCAACGAGCCATTCGAGATGACGTGCAGTCTCTCCATGAAAAGACTGCAGGTCACCTCGCATGGCCCGTTGACGCAACGCCACACCAGCCAAGACAGGCTCAACCCGGACCTGGATGGCCACGTCCGCAGGCAGAGGAAGGCCAGTTGACGTCAGCTCATCCCCTGCCTGAAAACGGGTCTGGACGTAGGCATCCCTGCTGGTGCAAGATGATGCAGGGACAGGATCGGGGACAGGATTGCACACAGGCACCTCCGCGGCGGCCTGTGCTGCCTCCTGTCCCTGGTCCTGCACTGCACCACTAGCACCAGTGGGATCCCCACCTCCAGACCCCGTCTCTGGTGCTTGCACGGCCTCCTCCTCCACCAAACCCCCACCAACCTGGATGACTCCGTGCCATCTTCCTCTGTTGGGCCCTTTGGGGTCCCAGCTGCCCCTTCTGCTGCCGAGGAGTCCAACTGCAACCTCCGCCTCTTGGACCTCCCCCCGGCAGCTGCGGCCTGGGACGCGGCACCGGACTCCTCACTCCCCGACGAGATGACAACACGGGAGGGGAGCCGGGCCTTGCGTCTCCGGCTGGCGGTCGGATCCCCGCCGCTGTGCTCCACAGCACCTTCTCCGCCCTCTTCATCAGTTGACGCTGCAGACAGGGAGAAACAAAACACAGGCATCAGGGCACTGTACAATGGACACATACACACATGACAGTTGCACATGAGTGGCATTGGCAAACCTCAGACATGTCATCACAATCCCCAACACACATGTCATTGCAACTCGCACACATCAGCCATACCACAGCCATATCGCAACTGCCACCACCATCCCTACACATACAACAGCATCAGCAGCCAAAGGGGAGCCAGACATCACATGCAACACAGGAAGTGCACCACACATGTACACACACCACCACACTTGCATGCATGTCTACAACTCTGCCAAGTGTTGCACTGTTCAGACGGGCATCCATGTCACATCTGTCAATCTGGCTTCCACATACCGCTGTCACATGCATCCATGTTGCATCACTGTTGCACCCTTGTCAAATACACACACATGCACATGTACACAGTGCTCGTACATGCAGCCGAAAACAACATGCATGCCTGACATGACGGACATGTCTACTTACATACACATTCATCCAAACATGTGTGCACGCACAACTGCATTTGCTATGCAAGCCTACACACACAAGCACCATCCATGTCTCACACATTACAGCCCTCGCATGTGTCAGCCCCACGGCCCTGTACACCCCCACCCATACTCGACCCCATACAAACAGATGTGCAACCTGCACAATACCGAATAATCACCACACGCACTGCTCACAATCAGGATGCATGTACACTCACCGCTCGACTCCAGACGGGTCTGCTTCTCTAGGACCTGGACGTGGAGCGCTGGGGATATGCGTTCCAGGACCCCCATCTGTTCTTCCGACAAGTGGCCCCGGCGCCCCTTGGCATCCGCTGCCTTCAAGAGGCGCCGGGCCTTGTTCAGGGTCCTGGACCTGAAGTCCTCCCAGCGCTTCCTGACATGTTGTAAGTCCCGGACTGCCACCCCCTCCGCGTTGATGGCAGTCACAATGTCAGTCCAGATCCGAGTCCGTCCTTCCTTGTCGGCGCGGGAACTTCCGAAGAGGGCATCATACTGCCCCAGGACTTGCTCCACCAGGACACCAACTTCGGTGGCACTGAAGCTGGTGCCCCTCTGCCTCTCTGGCCGGGGGTTGTCAGTGGTCACAGATGGTGTTTGCCCCGACATGACAACCCCAGAGGCAGGAGTGGGTGGGCAACTGGGTCCTGGGGCTGGGCTGTGGAGCGATGGAATTCCAGTCGGGAGTCTTCGGTTCCAGCAGGGGTGGTCACAGCAACAGCACCCCTGGCTGATGTGCAGGCAGCAAATGGCAGTGCACGTGGGCAGCAGGCAGTCAGGCAGCAGCAGATGGCAGGTGGGAGCGTGCTCGGGGCTCTGGGGGGCAGTAGTTCGGCCTTCTGGGCAGGAGCGTGGTCTTCCGTGTGCTTACGCCTGGCCAGCTTGGTATGGAGTGATTTGGCACGTGAAAATCCTGCACGTCAGCGTGAAAATCGAGGAAAGGCCCTTAGCGCGTAAGCGCGTCAGCACGCATACGCGATTCTATTGGACCAAAGGCCCTCAGCACGTAAGCGCGTCTGTGACGTGACCCGCACGGGTGTTTCCCACACAGCACGTGATGACAGAGCACACGTGGAAAGACTGCACGTCAGAGTGTCATCGCGTGTGATTGGTGGAAATGGCCCTACACGCAGAAGTGACAAAGCGTGTAATTGGTGGAAATGGCCCTACACGCATAAGTGACAAAGCGTGTAATTGGTGGAAATGGCCCTAGAGCGTACACGCCGCATAAGTGACGCTGGACGTGTGGGCCTGTATAAAAGATACGCGTAGAACACCATTTCCTTGTACGTGCTTTTTGTGGAGAGCGAGTGGGTGAATTCTGTACTTCTTGTCGTTTCACACGCGATTTACTTCACGGCGTTTCAAGTTCGTATTCCCTGTTACCTCTGACAGCTTTTTCTATTTTTTCTCTTTTACTGGTTTACCTGGGCCTGTTCCCTCAAACAGTGTTCCCTTCTACTGTTGTCCTGTCTCCTCAGACAGCGTACAAATCTTCTTTTGGCGGGGGTGTTGCCAACCAAACGCGCTCCTTTTTCACGCTCTTTTACCTGGCAGACGGTGAGTCACGCACGTATCGAACATCTGTGCTTGCCCCGTGTGTAGCCTACCCCTTCAGAGGTCATTCTAGGCTGCGTGTGACACGCATACGTTCATTCTTGTGTTACTGGGTGCCACAGCGTAGTGCAGGTTTTTCTTTCTGCACACGTGGTCTAGGAGGGGTTGCGTGCACGTCATCTCCCTTTTTTGGGGCTCCTGTGCGTAGCGTGACCCGTCATCTTTCCCCAGGGGTTACAATCAGCCTTGCAAGAGCACTAGGGTACAATTACCATCTGGTACCCAACCCCTTTGACCCCCAATTGCCCAGGACAATATTTTACAGCCACTCCCATACGCACATTAACATCAGTGCCATGGCTGGGAGGCGAGGATTCCGTAAGGGTGGCAAAGGTGGAAGAGCCACAAGTGGTGACCGTGGTGGATCTAGTAGGGGACGTGGTCGTTATTTGCAGGGTGAGCCTGTCCCCCCATGTGTGGAGGACCAGTCAAGGGCACCCATAATCCCCCCCCCCTCCCGTTGAGGCTGATGTGGCTGACACCATCCATGCTCAGCCCTTGTTGGACCAGCCCATTGTGGCACCAGACCTGGCTGACTCCATGGCTGACTTCCAGGTCAGCAGGCCTATGACACGTGCGCTGGTGCACGTTGATGTCACCATGCCACGTGCATCTGGGGCAGCAAGGTCATCTGCTGCACCAAGTAGGCAGGGCGGAGAGGCTGCAGGGGCAGCTGCGGCTCCATCCACCCCAGCCCTCACACACCCAGCCCGGACAGTGTCGGTCCTAGTCCATGCTGCTGACATTCCCCCGGACACCATCACACTAGAGCCAATGCCTGCACCAACTCCCATGCTGAGTGTGCAATCCCACACTCCTGATACAGAGTCCAACAGGGCTTCTGCCCCTAGTGTCCAGAGCGGCGCAGGACACTCACGATCACCACCACCTTCCAAGCGGAAGAGCAAGAGTGCTCGTCCGGCACAGGCTGATGCCCCAGACACGGCTACACAGTACGGCCCGTCCAGGAAGCCCAGCTTCACGGATGACGAACTGAATGCACTTGTCGAGTATGTGTCCGCACATGACAACGAGATGGTCATTGTTGCAGGATCCAAGACCACACCTGCACAACGCCAGGCACACTGGCAGACCGTTGCGGACATCGTAAGTGCCCTTGGAATCGTGAGGCGCACAGCCAATGATTGCTATAAGCGCTGGAATGACCTAAAGCGCAGGGCAAAGAGTAAGCTGGCCTCAAATCATGCCGCAACTCTAGTGACTGGAGGTGGGTCTCCAGTAGTAGACATGGAACTCACTCCACATGAGTCAGTCGCTGGGACCTACGTCACGGAGGAACAGATCCAAGGCGTGGGAGATTTGGCTGATTACGAGGCATTGTCCGGTGAGTGCACATGCATGTGTGTGTCATCCATGTGCATGGTGTGTGTGAGGGCTTCTGTTTGTGTGCCAGGTGAGAGTGTGTGCGCCTGAGTCGTATGGGTCAGCCATGTGCTTCATGCAATACATCCTGTGCAGCTGCATTTGGCCATAGCAGTATCCCTTCTGCCAACAGTAGACATCTAGCCCAACTGCACGCCAGTTGCCCTTGAAGTGTCACCTTGCCACAACATTGTTGCTTAATTTTTCACTGTTCATTTAGTCAGATTGTTTGCATTCCACCACTTTTACTAGGCATGTCGCAGTCCTCTAGTCACATGTCTGACATGGCTATGGTAAAGTGGAGTGACTTTTGTTACCTAGATATCATTTGTTCAAACATGTCCCTGTGCAATTGGACCATTTCGGACTGGCAGCTCCAGGTGAAGAATCTGACCTGTTTGAATTAGAAAAGCTATTACATGCGGGAACTGGACTGAATGAATAGGTGCTTCCCTCCTCTCCATCTTCACTCAATAGCATTGGTACATGCCATCTGTGTGATGGCATGTGTGTTTCACCTGGCAATCACAGGCCAATGTGTGATGCCACTGCCAGGCAGCATGCAGAAAATGTGTTCATCTTCCATCTTGGTGTCATCAGTGTGTGCCATTTGCCTGCCCTTCATACGCAGTGAGGGTGCATGCATGGGAGGGTTTTAGTCATGTGGGACATGTGTCAATCAAGTACTGGTTCTCTTGCTTCTCAGCCCTCATTGTGTGCCATGGTGCTAATGCCTGTTTCCATTTCTTTGTTTTTATGTCTTTGCAGGGGAAGACGCACCTGATACTGCTGGGGTTGTGGAGATGGTGCAGAACCAGGAGGGGTCCGAGGGCCGACCAACCACCAGTGAGGGACGTGGTGTGGTGGTGGGTGAGAACCCACAAGTGCTGCAGGTCGTGCTCTCAAGGGGTGTCTCTGGCTGCACCTCCCCCGAGCTGTACTCAGGTGTTGATTCGGATGAGACCTACGTGCCGTCGCAGGTGAGTGTTCCAGGGAGGGATTCTGTTCTGTCCCACCCACCTGCACCAGGGTCAGAACCCTCAATGGGGATGTCAGTGTTGGCAGCTACGCCTTTGGTGGTTACGGATGCAGGGTCACACTCCGCGACATCTGATCCTGTTCCTGGGCCAGCAGATCAGAGGGGGAATGCAGTCCTGCAGCCTCAGGCAGTGCCGGCACAGCAAGGCGCAGTTCGCCTTGCCCCAGACAGGTGTGGTGCCCGCCGACGTGGTGGCCGTACGCCACCTGGCAATACCGCATGGGAGCAATCCATTTACGGTATGGCAACCCAACAGGCAGCATCATCCGAGATGATGGCTCAGGCCATGGATAGGGTGGCCACTTCCATTGTCCCCCCTGAAAGGCTGATGGAGCGACTAGAGCAGGCAACCGACTCCATCTGCCAGTCACACAGGGAGGACATGTTGGGGTCCAACAGGGACAGGCGGGCGGCACTGGCGACTCTGCAGGAGGCCATCTCCATTGAGTCCCAGGGCCACAGGGAAGCCCTGAGGCAGGAGCTCCTTCACCTCAGGACGACTCTTGTTGAGCTTGAGGCTTCAACACACCAAAGGACAGAACAGCAGCTGGAGCGTCTCACCCGTACGCTCTCAGCTGAGATGCAGGCAACGAGGGCGGAGGTCCGGGCATCCCGTGAGTTGTTGCATGGGGACCTCCGCACACTCATCCTCCAGAACCAGACCTACCACACCCGCATGCTTGCAGCCATGGAGGAGCAGACTAGGGCCTTGCGTGGGCTGCCTCCCATAGTGCAACCACCTCCGGATGCAGCTGCACAGGGTGATAATAGCGACAGCAGTGATACTCCCACAATAGGGTAGCCGTGTGGGCCATGAGCCCATGGAGGTGTTTTTTTTCCCAGGATCCACGCAGGTGGGTTCTGGTGTGCATCCTGTCCTCGGACCTCCTGGGTGGCCTCCCCAACCCCCCCGGGCCCATCAATGGCCATTTTTTATTTTTTTTTATTTTTATTTTTATTTATTTTATTCCCAATTTTTTTGGGACGATTTGTTGGCTTCCGTGGTTCCTGTGGGCATACGCTGCATTGTGGCTGGGCACATGCAGGCTTGTAATGTATTTGGTTCAGATGCTTGGGTTTGAGTCACACACACCCCTCCTGCTTCCCGTTTTCATGGGCTTGCAAAGGGTGTGCCCAAGTGACAGTGAATTACACAGTGACTTTGGACTCCCATGAGCTGTGTGGGCAGTCTGTAGTCAATACTGTGTATACATTCCTAGTGCATATTGCTGTTGTGTTGTACACTGCATGTTGCATTGATGTGTAACTCTTCTTCTGTGTCTACCTCCCAATTTGCAGGTCCCTTCCTCATGTCTACACAAGGACCTCTAGTATGGAGATGGGGTACATGTTGGCAGCAGTGCAGCTACAACTCTACATGGCGCCAACACTGCACAGTTGGTAGTGGTGGGAGTGCAGGCATTTCCAGGTGGTGAGACTACTAATATTTAACATTTGTGATGTCATGTTAATGGTAGTACGTGCTCAAGTTTGTTGTTGGTCCGGCATTACTGTGAGCATTTCAGGTGTTGCAAGTTTCTAATAGGGACACTGTACATTGTGACACTAGTGTCATGTTGTGGGGATTACTTTGTTTACCTGCAAATAGCATGACATGGCACGGTGTGTCGTGTGGCGGTGCTGGGGTTGGGTTGGCTGACATGGCACTGTCCTCTTGTTGCATTTTGCAAGTGGGTATTCATTTTAGCTGCTTGAATGTGTAACTTCACAAAACTGCATTGGTGGTGTCTGTGTGGGTAGGGATGCACACATTGTGACACTTCCAGGTGAACAATCTCAGGCTGATATGGTTTTCACGGTTCATTCTCCAGACATTCAGGATCAGTGTCAGGTTGAGTCATCATTGATTGTCAGATGGAATGTGCCAGGGCAGTGTGCACTCCACAGGGGTGTGATTTCTATGTGAAGTAATTAGCCACTAGCTGTGTACGGGCTGCCTCCCCCGTGCCCTTTCCCCTCCCATGCGCAGCGGCTGTGCATGTGGTTGGGGATGTGGTGCCACCACCATGTCCACGGCCAGGCCCCGGCGTGTTGCAACGTTGTGCAGGACACATGCTGCCACTATGATCCTGCACACTACTGGGGGAGCGTACAACAGCTGGCCGCCAGAACGGTCAAGGGAGCGAAAGCGTGACTTTAGCACTCAGAATGTGCGCACCACTATGCCCCGGGTTGTAATGTGGGCTGTGTTATATCTTACCTCGGGTGGCGTGGTGGGGTTCCGAATTGGCGTCATCATGTGGGGGCTGAGAGGGTAGGCACTGTCCCCTGTGGAGGTGGTGATTGGTATCATTGGTGGGGTTGTGACCTTGCTCAGTATCTGACATGCATGCATGTGCAGTGGCATTCATACTCACCAAGCAGCCATGTATCGCCATGCCGCCCAGCTTCTAGGTCCCGGCTTAGGGTGGACATTCGGTAAATGAAGCTGTCGTGGGTTGACCCGGGATAGTTGGCATATACTGAGGTGATGATTCCCTTGGCATTACATACTACCTGCACGTTGATGGAATGCCAGTGCTTGCGGTTCCTATAGATGTGCTCTGATGCCCTGGGGGGACGTAGAGCCACATGGGTGCAGTCGATGGCACCTAGCACTTTGGGGAATCGTGCCACACCGTAAAAATCCAGGGCGGCAGCATGCCTTTCTGCAGGTGTTCTGGGCAGGTATATGTGCCTGCGGACTGATGGCCGTGCAGTGATGATGTTCAAGACCTGGTGTAGGCAGCGTGACTGGGTGGCCTGTGATACACCACCCACAATGGCACTTGTCCGCTGAAATGATCCAGTGGCTAAGAAGTGCAGTACATTGAGGACCTTCTCCAGGGGGCTGAGTGCTTGGGAGCACAGGGTGGGTGATGTGAGGTCATCCTCCCACTCACTCACCAGGTCCAGTATAGTGTGTGGTGGAAACCTGTACCTCCCATGCACCTGGTCATCAGGCATCCCGAAAAGGCTGGTTCTGGGTGTGAATATTCTGGCCCTGACTATCCTCCTCCTCCTCCTTTGGTAGCCCACGCCCACTGCTGCTAGGAACGGTATGTTCATCCTGGGTCTGAGCTTGTTATTTTGTTAGCGCGCAAATTTATGCGTTCCGCGTGTTGTAGGCGAGTGTGTGACCCGCGCACCCCTGAAATCCAGTACCCAGTCCAATAGCGTGTGGAAATTCCCGCGCACCCCGGGATACAGGTGCGCTGACGTACTTGCGTGTGTAAGTGTCCGCGCACCCCTGATATACACGTACATAGGCCAATCGCGTGTACGCGCACTTTTGTCCAATTACACGCGATGACACTCTGACGTGCTGTCCAATTACACGCGATGACACTCTGACGTGCAGTCTTTCCACGTGTGCTCTGTCATCACGTGCTGTGTGGGAAACACCCGTGCGGGTCACGTCACAGACGCGTTTACGCGCTGAGGGCCTTTGGTCCAACAGAATCGCCTATGCGTGCTGACGCGTTTACGCGCTGAGGGCCTTTGGTCCAATAGAATCGCGTATGCGTGCTGACGCGCTTACGCGCTAAGGGCCTTTCCTCGATTTTCACGCTGACGTGCAGGATTTTCACGTGCCAAATCACTCCGTACCAAGCTGGCCACGCGTAAGCACACGGAAGACCACGCTCCTGCCCAGAAGGCCGAACTACTGCCCCCCAGAGCCCCAAGCACGCTCCCACCTGCCATCTGCTGCTGCCTGACTGCCTGCTGCCCACGTGCACTGCCATTTGCTGCCTGCACATCAGCCAGGGGTGCTGTTGCTGTGACCACCCCTGCTGGAACCGAAGACTCCCGACTGGAATTCCATCGCTCCACAGCCCAGCCCCAGGACCCAGTTGCCCACCCACTCCTGCCTCTGGGGTTGTCATGTCGGGGCAAACACCATCTGTGACCACTGACAACCCCTGGCCAGAGAGGCAGAGGGGCACCAGCTTCAGTGCCACCGAAGTTGGTGTCCTGGTGGAGCAAGTCCTGGGGCAGTATGATGCCCTCTTCGGAAGTTCCCGCGCCGACAAGGAAGGACGGACTCGGATCTGGACTGACATCGTGACTGCCATCAACGCGGAGGGGGTGGCAGTCCGGGACTTACAACATGTCAGGAAGCGCTGGGAGGACTTCAGGTCCAGGACCCTGAACAAGGCCCGGCGCCTCTTGAAGGCAGCGAATGCCAAGGGGCGCCGGGGCCACTTGTCGGAAGAACAGATGGGGGTCCTGGAACGCATATCCCCAGCGCTCCACGTCCAGGTCCTAGAGAAGCAGACCCGTCTGGAGTCGAGCGGTGAGTGTACATGCATCCTGATT
Organism: Ambystoma mexicanum; assembly: GCF_040938575.1. Lineage (NCBI taxonomy): Eukaryota > Metazoa > Chordata > Amphibia > Caudata > Ambystomatidae > Ambystoma > Ambystoma mexicanum. The sequence goes on along the minus strand of NC_090932.1, from coordinate 620,005,387 downwards.
GTGAGCAGTGCGTGTGGTGATTATTCGGCATTGTGCAGGTTGCACATCTGTTTGTATGGGGTCGAGTATGGGTGGGGGTGTACAGGGCCGTGGGGCTGACACATGCGAGGGCTGTAATGTGTGAGACATGGATGGTGCTTGTGTGTGTAGGCTTGCATAGCAAATGCAGTTGTGCGTGCACACATGTTTGGATGAATGTGTATGTAAGTAGACATGTCCGTCATGTCAGGCATGTATGTTGTTTTTGGCTGCATGTACGAGCACTGTGTACATGTGCATGTGTGTGTATTTGACAAGGGTGCAACAGTGATGCAACATGGATGCATGTGACAGCGGTATGTGGAAGCCTGATTGGCAGATGTGACATGGATGCCCGTCTGAACAGTGCAACACTTGGCAGAGGTGTAGACATGCATGCAAGTGTGGTGGTGTGTGTACATGTGTGGTGCACTTCCTGTGTTGCATGTGATGTCTGGCTCCCCTTTGGCTGCTGATGCTGTTGTATGTGTAGGGATGGTGGTGGCAGTTGCGATATGGCTGTGGTATGGCTCATGTGTGCGAGTTGCAATGACATGTGTGTTGGGGATTGTGATGACATGTCTGAGGTTTGCCAATGCCACTCATGTGCAACTGTCATGTGTGTATGTGTCCATTGTACAGTGCCCTGATGCCTGTGTTTTGTTTCTCCCTGTCTGCAGCGTCAACTGATGAAGAGGGCGGAGAAGGTGCTGTGGAGCACAGCGGCGGGGATCCGACCGCCAGCCGGAGACGCAAGGCCCGGCTCCCCTCCCGTGTTGTCATCTCGTCGGGGAGTGAGGAGTCCGGTGCCGCGTCCTAGGCCGCAGCTGCCGGGGGGAGGTCCAAGAGGCGGAGGTTGCAGTTGGACTCCTCGGCAGCAGAAGGGGCAGCTGGGACCCCACAGGGCCCAACAGGGGAAGATGGCACGGAGTCATCCAGGTTGGTGGGGGGTTTGGTGGAGGAGGAGGCCGTGCAAGCACCAGAGACGGGGTCTGGAGGTGGGGATCCCACTGGTGCTAGTGGTGCAGTGCAGGACCAGGGACAGGAGGCAGCACAGGCCGCCGCGGAGGTGCCTGTGTGCAATCCTGTCCCCGATCCTGTCCCTGCATCATCTTGCACCAGCAGGGATGCCTACGTCCAGACCCGTTTTCAGGCAGGGGATGAGCTGACGTCAACTGGCCTTCCTCTGCCTGCGGACGTGGCCATCCAGGTCCGGGTTGAGCCTGTCCTGGCTGGTGTGGCGTTGCGTCAACGGGCCATGCGAGGTGACCTGCAGTCTTTTCATGGAGAGACTGCACGTCATCTCGAATGGCTCGTTGACCACGTCAGCCTGCTGGGACAGGTCACCCAGGCCGGATTCCTCCGTCTGATGGGGCTTGCTCCGACCCCCTCCTCAACTGGACCCCCTACGCGCCAGTCGTCCTCTGTGCCATCTTCCCACCCATCAGTCACCTGGGTGCCCTGTGGAGCTGCCTCTGACGGTGTGGCCAGGCTGGTGGAGGAGGCATCCCTGCCACAGTGGGGAGTCGGAGGTCCAGCAGGGGTGGCCACATCAATAACTGCACCCCAGCCGGCGGAGGATGTGCAGGCAGCAGGAGGCAGTGCACGGGCAGAGGCAGAGCAGCAGCAGCAACATGGTGGGAGACATGAAGGCTCGGGGCCTTCCACATCGGAGGGGCAGGCATCGGCCGGAGGGCAGGAGGACCCAGGACAGAGAGTGTCTTCCGTGTGGCAGCGGTTGGGCCACGCCATAGGTGCGGAGCGGCGGCGGGCGGAAGAGGCGCGGCTCACAATGGTCAGGGCGGAGAACTCCATGCGGAGGGCCCTGAGGCGGGCCGAGTGCCTCGAGGCAATCCGCAGGGGGTTGGAGGAGGACACAGCGTCGTCCCTGCGGACCTTCGGGGCCACGGAACTGGACCGCCTCCGGGACATCGAACAGGAGTTCGATGATGCCCTGGCCCGGGACACCAGGGAGTGAGCCGCTGGACTTGCCCGCCGCCTTTGTATATAGTTCTTTAGTTTTAGGTTTCCTTTGTTTCTTATTATGATTTGGAGTCGACGGACACTGCTCCACTTTTTGTATATAGTTGATTTTTAGTTAGGTTTTTTAGTAGGTTTCCTTTGTTCAGTTGGGCTCATGGACCCTTGGTATTTTTTTACATAGTTCTTTATTGCATGGAGATTTTTCTACATTTGACTTTGGACGACATTTTTTTGGATTCTGATTTGCAGTTATTTTTTTTAAATACGGACATGCAGCTTATTTTTTCTCATTCCCATTGTAGTTTGTTTCCTTTCTTTAGCATTCTTTATTTTTTTCAATACAACTTTGTTTTCATACTTCACTGTGTGGTATCATCTCATTGGTTTCATGCATGTCAAGTTGGGTGTTTTCCCATTCAATTGCAACCATTGTGTGTGACGGACATGGGTTCATTAGCTTCATGAACATTGGGGGTGTAACATGTAATTTCCATTTCCATGTGGGTGAATGGGTTACTTGGTAGGGCTTTTTGGCTGTGGAGGCTGACCATTACGCACATGATTGGGGATTGTGAGGACCTGGTGGAGGGTGCCCCTGCACTGCTGGGGGGGGGGTGGTGGGAGACATGAGTGGGGGCCTGGTGGAGGCTGCCCCTGCACTGCTGGGGGTGGGGGTGGTGGGAGACATGAGTGGGGGCCTGGTGGAGGGTGCCCCTGGTGGCTGGGGGGTGGGGGTGGTGGGAGACATGGGTGGGGGCCTGGTGGAGGCTGCCCCTGCACTGCTGGGGGGTGGGGGTGGTGGGAAACATGGGTGGGGGCCTGGTGGAGGCTGACCCTGCACTGCTGGGGGGTGGGGGTGGTGGGAGACATGAGTGGGGGCCTGGTGGAGGCTGCCCCTGCACTGCTGGGGGGTGGGGGTGGTGGGAGACATGAGTGGGGGCCTGGTGGAGGCTGCCCCTGCACTGCTGGGGGGTGGGGGTGGTGGGAGACATGAGTGGGGGCCTGGTGGAGGCTGCCCCTGCACTGCTGGGGGATGGGGGTGGTGGGAGACATGAGTGGGGGCCTGGTGGAGGCTGCCCCTGCACTGCTGGGGGGTGGGGGTGGTGGGAGACATGAGTGGGGGCCTGGTGGAGGCTGCCCCTGCACTGCTGGGGGGTGGGGGTGGTGGGAGACATGAGTGGGGGCCTGGTGGAGGCTGCCCCTGCACTGCTGGGGGGTGGGGGTGGTGGGAGACATGAGTGGGGCCTGGTGGAGGCTGCCCCTGCACTGCTGGGGGGTGGGGGTGGTGGGAGACATGAGTGGGGGCCTGGTGGAGGCTGCCCCTGCACTGCCGGGGGGTGGGGGTGGTGGGAGACATGAGTGGGGGCCTGGTGGAGGCTGCCCCTGCACTGCTGGGGGGTGGGGGCGGTGGGAGACATGAGTGGGGGCCTGGTGGAGGCTGCCCCTGCACTGCTGGGGGGTGGGGGTGGTGGGAGACATGAGTGGGGGCCTGGTGGAGGCTGCCCATGGTGGCAGGGGGGTGGGGTGGTGGGAGACATGAGTGGGGGCCTGGTGGAGGCTGCCAATGGTGGCAGGGGGGTGGGGTGGTGGGAGACATGAGTGGGGGCCTGGTGGAGGCTGCCCCTGCACTGCTGGGGGTGGGGGTGGTGGGAGACATGAGTGGGGGCCTGGTGGAGGGTGCCCCTGGTGGCTGGGGGGTGGGGGTGGTGGGAGACATGAGTGGGGGCCTGGTGGAGGCTGCCCCTGCACTGCTGGGGGGTGGGGGTGGTGGGAAACATGGGTGGGGGCCTGGTGGAGGCTGACCCTGCACTGCTGGGGGGTGGGGGTGGTGGGAGACATGAGTGGGGGCCTGGTGGAGGCTGCCCCTGCACTGCTGGGGGGTGGGGGTGGTGGGAGACATGAGTGGGGGCCTGGTGGAGGCTGCCCCTGCACTGCTGGGGGGTGGGGGTGGTGGGAGACATGAGTGGGGGCCTGGTGGAGGCTGCCCCTGCACTGCTGGGGGATGGGGGTGGTGGGAGACATGAGTGGGGGCCTGGTGGAGGCTGCCCCTGCACTGCTGGGGGTTGGGGGTGGTGGGAGACATGAGTGGGGGCCTGGTGGAGGCTGCCCCTGCACTGCTGGGGGGTGTGGGGGGTGGGAGACATGAGTGGGGGCCTGGTGGAGGCTGCCCCTGCACTGCTGGGGGGTGGGGGTGGTGGGAGACATGAGTGGGGCCTGGTGGAGGCTGCCCCTGCACTGCTGGGGGGTGGGGGTGGTGGGAGACATGAGTGGGGGCCTGGTGGAGGCTGCCCCTGCACTGCTGGGGGTGGGGGTGGTGGGAGACATGAGTGGGGGCCTGGTGGAGGGTGCCCCTGGTGGCTGGGGGGTGGGGGTGGTGGGAGACATGAGTGGGGGCCTGGTGGAGGCTGCCCCTGCACTGCTGGGGGGGGGGGGTGGGAGACATGAGTGGGGGCCTGGTGGAGGCTGCCCCTGCACTGCTGGGGGTGGTGGGAGACATGAGTGGGGGCCTGGTGGAGGGTGCCCCTGGTGGCTGGGGGGTGGGGGTGGTGGGAGACATGAGTGGGGGCCTGGTGGAGGCTGCCCCTGCACTGCTGGGGGGTGGGGGTGGTGGGAAACATGGGTGGGGGCCTGGTGGAGGCTGACCCTGCACTGCTGGGGGGTGGGGGTGGTGGGAGACATGAGTGGGGGCCTGGTGGAGGCTGCCCCTGCACTGCTGGGGGGTGGGGGTGGTGGGAGACATGAGTGGGGGCCTGGTGGAGGCTGCCCCTGCACTGCTGGGGGGTGGGGGTGGTGGGAGACATGAGTGGGGGCCTGGTGGAGGCTGCCCCTGCACTGCTGGGGGATGGGGGTGGTGGGAGACATGAGTGGGGGCCTGGTGGAGGCTGGCCCTGCACTGCTGGGGGGTGGGGGTGGTGGGAGACATGAGTGGGGGCCTGGTGGAGGCTGCCCCTGCACTGCTGGGGGGTGGGGGTGGTGGGAGACATGAGTGGGGGCCTGGTGGAGGCTGCCCCTGCACTGCTGGGGGGTGGGGGTGGTGGGAGACATGAGTGGGGCCTGGTGGAGGCTGCCCCTGCACTGCTGGGGGGTGGGGGTGGTGGGAGACATGAGTGGGGTCTGGTGGAGGCTGCCCCTGCACTGCTGGGGGGTGGGGGTGGTGGGAGACATGAGTGGGGGCCTGGTGGAGGCTGCCCCTGCACTGCTGGGGGGTGGGGGTGGTGGGAGACATGAGTGGGGGCCTGGTGGAGGCTGCCCATGGTGGCAGGGGGGTGGGGTGGTGGGAGACATGAGTGGGGGCCTGGTGGAGGCTGCCCCTGCACTGCTGGGGGGTGGGGGTGGTGGGAGACATGAGTGGGGCCTGGTGGAGGCTGCCCCTGCACTGCTGGGGGGTGGGGGTGGTGGGAGACATGAGTGGGGGCCTGGTGGAGGCTGCCCCTGCACTGCTGGGGGTGGGGGTGGTGGGAGACATGAGTGGGGGCCTGGTGGAGGGTGCCCCTGGTGGCTGGGGGGTGGGGGTGGTGGGAGACATGAGTGGGGGCCTGGTGGAGGCTGCCCCTGCACTGCTGGGGGGGGGGTGGGAGACATGAGTGGGGGCCTGGTGGAGGCTGCCCCTGCACTGCTGGGGGTGGTGGGAGACATGAGTGGGGGCCTGGTGGAGGGTGCCCCTGGTGGCTGGGGGGTGGGGGTGGTGGGAGACATGAGTGGGGGCCTGGTGGAGGCTGCCCCTGCACTGCTGGGGGGTGGGGGTGGTGGGAAACATGGGTGGGGGCCTGGTGGAGGCTGACCCTGCACTGCTGGGGGGTGGGGGTGGTGGGAGACATGAGTGGGGGCCTGGTGGAGGCTGCCCCTGCACTGCTGGGGGGTGGGGGTGGTGGGAGACATGAGTGGGGGCCTGGTGGAGGCTGCCCCTGCACTGCTGGGGGGTGGGGGTGGTGGGAGACATGAGTGGGGGCCTGGTGGAGGCTGCCCCTGCACTGCTGGGGGATGGGGGTGGTGGGAGACATGAGTGGGGGCCTGGTGGAGGCTGCCCCTGCACTGCTGGGGGGTGGGGGTGGTGGGAGACATGAGTGGGGGCCTGGTGGAGGCTGCCCCTGCACTGCTGGGGGGTGGGGGTGGTGGGAGACATGAGTGGGGGCCTGGTGGAGGTTGCCCCTGCACTGCTGGGGGGTGGGGGTGGTGGGAGACATGAGTGGGGCCTGGTGGAGGCTGCCCCTGCACTGCTGGGGGGTGGGGGTGGTGGGAGACATGAGTGGGGGCCTGGTGGAGGCTGCCCCTGCACTGCTGGGGGGTGGGGGTGGTGGGAGACATGAGTGGGGGCCTGGTGGAGGCTGCCCCTGCACTGCTGGGGGGTGGGGGTGGTGGGAGACATGAGTGGGGGCCTGGTGGAGGCTGCCCATGGTGGCAGGGGGGTGGGGTGGTGGGAGACATGAGTGGGGGCCTGGTGGAGGCTGCCAATGGTGGCAGGGGGGTGGGGTGGTGGGAGACATGAGTGGGGGCCTGGTGGAGGCTGCCCCTGCACTGCTGGGGGGTGGGGGTGGTGGGAGACATGAGTGGGGGCCTGGTGGAGGCTGCCCCTGCACTGCTGGGGGGTGGGGGTGGTGGGAGACATGAGTGGGGGCCTGGTGGAGGCTGCCCCTGCACTGCTGGGGGATGGGGGTGGTGGGAGACATGAGTGGGGGCCTGGTGGAGGCTGCCCCTGCACTGCTGGGGGGTGGGGGTGGTGGGAGACATGAGTGGGGGCCTGGTGGAGGCTGCCCCTGCACTGCTGGGGGGTGGGGATGGTGGGAGACATGAGTGGGGGCCTGGTGGAGGCTGCCCCTGCACTGCTGGGGGGTGGGGGTGGTGGGAGACATGAGTGGGGCCTGGTGGAGGCTGCCCCTGCACTGCTGGGGGGTGGGGGTGGTGGGAGACATGAGTGGGGGCCTGGTGGAGGCTGCCCCTGCACTGCTGGGGGGTGGGGGTGGTGGGAGACATGAGTGGGGGCCTGGTGGAGGCTGCCCCTGCACTGCTGGGGGGTGGGGGTGGTGGGAGACATGAGTGGGGGCCTGGTGGAGGCTGCCCCTGCACTGCTGGGGGGTGGGGGTGGTGGGAGACATGAGTGGGGACCTGGTGGAGGCTGCCCATGGTGGCAGGGGGGTGGGGTGGTGGGAGACATGAGTGGGGGCCTGGTGGAGGCTGCCAATGGTGGCAGGGGGGTGGGGTGGTGGGAGACATGAGTGGGGGCCTGGTGGAGGCTGCCCCTGCACTGCTGGGGGGTGGGGGTGGTGGGAGACATGAGTGGGGGCCTGGTGGAGGCTGCCCCTGCACTGCTGGGGGGTGGGGGTGGTGGGAGACATGAGTGGGGGCCTGGTGGAGGCTGCCCATGGTGGCAGGGGGGTGGGGTGGTGGGAGACATGAGTGGGGGCCTGGTGGAGGCTGCCCATGGTGGCAGGGGGGTGGGGTGGTGGGAAACATGAGTGGGGGCCTGGTGGAGGGTGCCCCTGCACTGCTGGGGGGTGGGGGTGGTGGGAGACATGAGTGGGGGCCTGGTGGAGGCTGCCCCTGCACTGCTGGGAGGTGGGGGTGGTGGGAGACATGAGTGGGGGCCTGGTGGAGGCTGCCCCTGCACTGCTGGGGGGTGGGGGTGGTGGGAGACATGAGTGGGGGCCTGGTGGAGGCTGCCCATGGTGGCAGGGGGGTGGTGGGAGACATGAGTGGGGGCCTGGTGGAGGCTGCCCATGGTGGCAGGGGGGTGGGGTGGTGGGAGACATGAGTGGGGGCCTGGTGGAGGTTGCCCCTGCACTGCTGGGGGGTGGGGGTGGTGGGAGACATGAGTGGGGGCCTGGTGGAGGCTGCCCCTGCACTGCTGGGGAGTGGGGGTGGTGGGAGACATGAGTGGGGGCCTGGTGGAGGCTGCCCATGGTGGCAGGGGGGTAGGGTGGTGGGAGACATGAGTGGGGGCCTGGTGGAGGCTGCCCATGGTGGCAGGGGGGTGGGGTGGTGGGAGACATGAGTGGGGGCCTGGTGGAGGGTGCCCCTGCACTGCTGGGGGGTGGGGGTGGTGGGAGACATGAGTGGGGGCCTGGTGGAGGCTGCCCATGGTGGCAGGGGGGTGGGAGACATGAGTGGGGGCCTGGTGGAGGCTGCCCCTGCACTGCTGGGGGGTGGGGGTGGTGGGAGACATGAGTGGGGGCCTGGTGGAGGGTGCCCCTGGTGGCTGGGTGGTGGGAGACATGAGTGGGGGCCTGGTGGAGGGTGCCCCTGCACTGCTGGGGGGTGGGGTGGTGGGAGACATGAGTGGGGGCCTGGTGGAGGCTGCCCCTGCACTGCTGGGGGGTGGGGGTGGTGGGAGACATGGGTGGGGGCCTGGTGGAGGCTGCCCCTGCACTGCTGGGGGGTGGGGGTGGTGGGAGACATGAGTGGGGGCCTGGTGGAGGGTGCCCCTGCACTGCTGGGGGGTGGGGGTGGTGGGAGACATGAGTGGGGGCCTGGTGGAGGCTGCCCATGGTGGCAGGGGGGTGGGGTGGTGGGAGACATGAGTGGGGGCCTGGTGGAGGCTGCCCATGGTGGCAGGGGGTGGGGTGGTGGGAGACATGAGTGGGGGCCTGGTGGAGGCTGCCCATGGTGGCAGGGGGGTGGGGGTGGTGGGAGACATGAGTGGGGGCCTGGTGGAGGCTGCCCATGGTGGCAGGGGGGTGGGGGTGGTGGGAGACATGAGTGGGGGCCTGGTGGAGGCTGCCCATGGTGGCAGGGGGGTGGGGTGGTGGGAGACATGAGTGGGGGCCTGGTGGAGGCTGCCCCTGGTGGCTGGGGGGTGGTGGGAGACATGAGTGGGGGCCTGGTGGAGGGTGCCCCTGCACTGCTGGGGGGTGGGGGTGGTGGGAGACATGGGTGGGGGCCTGGTGGAGGCTGCCCCTGCACTGCTGGGGGGTGGGGGTGGTGGGAGACATGAGTGGGGGCCTGGTGGAGGCTGCCCCTGCACTGCTGGGGGTGGGGGCGGTGGGAGACATGAGTGGGGGCCTGGTGGAGGCTGCCCATGGTGGCAGGGGGGTGGTGGGAGACATGAGTGGGGGCCTGGTGGAGGCTGCCCATGGTGGCAGGGGGGTGGGGTGGTGGGAGACATGAGTGTGGGCCTGGTGGAGGCTGCCCCTGCACTGCTGGGGGGTGGGGGTGGTGGGAGACATGAGTGGGGGCCTGGTGGAGGCTGCCCATGGTGGCAGGGGGGTGGGGTGGTGGGAGACATGAGTGGGGGCCTGGTGGAGGCTGCCCCTGCACTGCTGGGGGGTGGGGGTGGTGGGAGACATGAGTGGGGGCCTGGTGGAGGGTGCCCCTGGTGGCTGGGGGGTGGGGGTGGTGGGAGACATGAGTGGGGGCCTGGTGGAGGGTGCCCCTGCACTGCTGGGGGGTGGGGTGGTGGGAGACATGAGTGGGGGCCTGGTGGAGGCTGCCCCTGCACTGCTGGTGGGTGGGGGTGGTGGGAGACATGGGTGGGGGCCTGGTGGAGGCTGCCCCTGCACTGCTGGGGGGTGGGGGTGGTGGGAGACATGAGTGGGGGCCTGGTCGAGGCTGCCCCTGCACTGCTGGGGGGTGGGGGTGGTGGGAGACATGAGTGGGGGCCTGGTGGAGGCTGCCCCTGCACTGCTGGGGGGTGGGGGTGGTGGGAGACATGAGTGGGGGCCTGGTGGAGGCTGCCCATGGTGGCAGGGGGGTGGGGGTGGTGGGAGACATGAGTGGGGGCCTGCTGGAGGCTGCCCATGGTGGCAGGGGGTGGGGTGGTGGGAGACATGAGTGGGGGCCTGGTGGAGGCTGCCCATGGTGGCAGGGGGGTGGGGGTGGTGGGAGACATGGGTGGGGGCCTGGTGGAGGCTGCCCATGGTGGCAGGGGTATTGGGGGTTATTAGACATGAGTGGGGGCCTGGTGGAGGCTGCCCATGGTGGCAGGGGGGTGGGGTGGTGGGAGACATAAGTGGGGGCCTGGTGGAGGCTGCCCCTGGTGGCTGGGGGGTGGGGGTGGTGGGAGACATGAGTGGGGGCCTGGTGGAGGGTGCCCCTGCACTGCTGGGGGGTGGGGGTGGTGGGAGACATGAGTGGGGGCCTGGTGGAGGCTGCCCCTGCACTGCTGGGGGGTGGGGGTGGTGGGAGACATGAGTGGGGGCCTGGTGGAAGCTGCCCCTGCACTGCTGGGGGGTGGGGGTGGGGGTGGTGGGAGACATGGGTGGGGGCCTGGTGGAGGCTGCCCCTGCACTGCTGGGGGGTGGGGGTGGTGGGAGACATGAGTGGGGGCCTGGTGGAGGGTGCCCCTGGTGGCTGGGGGGTGGGAGACATGAGTGGGGGCCTGGTGGAGGGTGCCCCTGGTGGCTGGGGGGTGGGGGTGGTGGGAGACATGAGTGGGGGCCTGGTGGAGGGTGCCCCTGCACTGCTGGGGGGTGGGGTGGTGGGAGACATGAGTGGGGGCCTGGTGGAGGCTGCCCCTGCACTGCTGGGGGGTGGGGGTGGTGGGAGACATGAGTTGGACATGAGTGGGGGCCTGCTGGCAGGTGCCCCACAGTGCTGGGGGGTGGGGGTGGTGGGAGACATGCATTGTTGATCAGTAGTGCAAGGTGACATGTGGGTTGGCTGGGGGGCATGCCCATGGTGGATGGGCTGCCTGCGGGACATGAGCAGGGGTGCAGGGTAGTCCCCCGTGGTGTGGGCTGCCTGCAGGGTCCGTGGAGGTTGTGGAGCGTACACCTGGGAGGACCCACACGGCCAATTCACGTGTGGATTTCCCCAGAACCCCTGAAATACACATACCCTGCTGAAATCGTGTGTGGAACTTCCAGCGCACCCCTGAAATACACGTACCCTGCTCGCACTGGCCCAATCGCGTGTGGAACTTCCCGCGCACCCCTGCAATACAGGTACCCTGATGAAATCGCGTGTGGAACTTCCCGCGCACCCCTGAAATACACGTACCCTGCTCGCAGTGGGCCAATCGCGTGTGGAACTTCCCGCGCACCCCTGAAATACACGTACCCTGATGAAATCGCGTGTGGAACTTCCCGCGCACCCCTGAAATAGACGTACCCTGCTGAAATCGCGTGTGGAACTTCCCGCGCACCCCTGAAATACACGTACCCTGCTCGCACTGGCCCAATCGCGTGTGGAACTTCCCGCGCACCCCTGAAATAGACGTACCCTGCTGAAATCGCGTGTGGAAATTCCCGCGCACCCCTGAAATACACGTACCCTGCTCGCACTGGGCCAATCGCGTGTGGAACTTCCCGCGCACCCATGAAATACACGTACCCTGATGAAATCGCGTGTGGAACTTCCCGCGCACCCCTTAAATAGACGTACCCTGCTGAAATCGCGTGTGGAACTTCCCGCGCACCCCTGAAATACACGTACCCTGCTCGCACTGGCCCAATCGCGTGTGGAACTTCCCGCGCACCCCTGAAATAGACGTACCCTGCTGAAATCGCGTGTGGAAATTCCCACGCACCCCTGAAATACACGTACCCTGCTCGCACTGGCCCAATCGCGTGTGGAACTTCCCGCGCACCCCTGAAATACACGTACCCTGATGAAATCGCGTGTGGAACTTCCCACGCACCCCTGAAATAGACGTACCCTGCTGAAATCGCGTGTGGAACTTCCCGCGCACCCCTGAAATACACGTACCCTGATGTAATCGCGTGTGGAACTTCCCGCGCACCCCTGAAATCCACGTACCCGGCCAAATCGCGTGTGAGACTTCCCGCGCACCCCGGTATACACAAACACGTATTTTTGGTCAGCGGGTGTCCGTGTTTGTGGGTACCCCTTTGCACGTCATTTGTCCTGGAGGGCCACAGTATAGGACATTCATCATGGCAGTATATAGGTGCTATTTGTTGGCACACCTTTTGGCGCACATTTCTTACAGCCGCAGAGACGCTACCGCCTGCTTTCTTGTGGCGGTCGTGTTTGTGCCTGTGCGCTGGTTTGAGCGTGCGCTTTTTTGCCCTATTCTATTCCATGAATACGTGTTGTAGGCGAGCGTGTGGGCGTTCCGCGCACTTGTGCCCTGTACTTCCCCCGTGACGCCCACGTTTTGGCAAGTTGTTCCCCATTCCGAGTGTTACTCCCGTGTTCCGCCTACTTTTGTTGCGTGCGCCGCGCTATGTGCGATTTTCGCTGTGGCCTGTGCGATTTTCGCTGTGACCTGGCGCACGCAGTTAGATGGCCTGTGCGCCAACGTGCGCCGCGCACATTTTTTTCGCACATCCGCTGGTTTTCTCGCGCACGGCCTTCCATGAATCGATGTGCGCTGCTTTTCGTGCGATTTTCGCACTTGCACTGCGATTTCCGCTATTCCACTGCGATTCGCACGTTTTTGCCCACTTGCGCCGCGCTAATTATTCCATGAATCGGCCTGTAAATATGGTTTAAATGACTGAAATTGTTTACATTCTAATGGGAGCCGCTTTATATAGTTGCAGACAAACACCAGCAATGATTTGATAGTAAGAAGCAATGTGAAAACTTAAAACTGCAGTCGGGTGCAATTGAAAGCTGTTTTACACGTGACAGAATTTTACCTAAAACAAAATTTGCGGCAAACCTTTCCGTGCACAGTAATCGCGATTGCGGGGAAACTATATGGATTTGGAATGCAGATTCTGGTCCCATGGAAATCTGTGGATGTTAGCTACAAGCAGAAGTTTAAGGGGCTGATTCATGGAATTATGCGCGCCGAAAAAAGGGCTTTGTGCGCCATCCTGCCCGCAAATCCCAATTTCACAAATGGGGATTGTGAGCAGAATGGTGCACAAAGACAGTTTTTCGGTGCACATAATTCCATGAATCAGCCCCTAAATTTTGTTTCTAGCATAAAAATTGAAGGTTTTTGGTTCTATGGAAAGCTGTCGATGTTGGCTACAAGCAGAAGTTATGGACATTTTAGTGGAGGTCGTTTTTTTTCCAAATAGGCACAAAAATGGAACACAGGTAGGTGCTTTAAAAAGACAAATGGGATTTCACTATAGAGAAGAGAATGCCACACATGAATCTCCATCAATCCTGGCCAGGGACCCTTCATGTGGTGGATAATCAATTTCTTTCTGGGATTCAAATGATTTGTTCACAACCCAAATGATTATGAATTTAAAATACAAATGAGAGACTTAATGCAAGAAAGTTCTGACAATTCAACAGTAATCCTAACAATATCAGGTTCTGAAGACACGATAGCATGGATTTAGATAGAGACTATGGATAGTACATATGCTAGTGACACAGTCCTATACTATGGATACTCAGTATATACGTTTGAACAGAACCATCAGGAATTTTGGTCCATCAAGATCAGGGATTCTGCTCAGAAATTCTGCTGGGCACACCGGACTGGACTGGGTCTGCAATCAGCAAGGCGCTCTGGTCACCGCACAACAGGACTCGACAGGATCGGCACAGTATTGGGTTTAATCTGCCCTTCTTGGTTCTGAAGATAATTATTTAGCAGGAAAACAGTTACAGCACAGCCCGGCTGTTTCTTTTGTTCCCCTTAGGTTTCTGGGGTAAATTCGGGTTTCTGGAATTTGAAGGTCTAGCTGAAAATGGTTCAGCTATAGAATGGGCCTTTCTTCTTGCCAAGTTTCTGGAGTCTGGAGCAAGGAAGATGTCAAGTTCTCTAACAGGGTGCTCCGCCAGCAATCGTTTGGTGGGTGAATCTGTGTGTCTTTCTAAGTCCTCAGCTGTCTCTATTTATGCTTATTATAAGGGTGTGTGTATCCTGGCTTATCCTAAGTGTGCCCACTAGGCAGGCTATTGGCTAGAGTCTCCTCTCTCCCTTGATTGGAGGAGAAAACAGGGTGTCACCATGATGATGTGGTTTTATGAGTCAGATAATCCTCCATTTTACTTTTGAACATAAAATCTACTTTTAGTACAATACATATTTACAAATGTGCAACCTTTCTAACAATAACCTCTATAGATTACATATTTTGTGGATCAGATATTCTTCCAAGCCCCGTCGCTGTAGGATCTTGGGTCTGCTTTTGACAGAATTTCGCCCTTTTTCTCTGGAACACATGGTCCAATTTCGGAGCAAATTTCCACAAATGTGCGCATTGTATATGGGCATAAGCGTGTGAAGTTTCATACTTTTGACATAAATACATTTGGTATACAACCATCATTTCCACTGTTACTTCCCAGAACACAGCACCGAGTTCTGGCGCCTCTTAAAATGTGCAGCCAAAAATTAAATTCACAATTCTGGGGTTTACATATTTTTCACAATTTTACACAGTACATTATCAGTCTTTTAAAAAATGTGCTTTTGGTCCTTGTGAATCAACAAATGGTTGTCTGTCCCCACTTCCTTCCTCTTCTTGCAGCTCAGGAGCAATCTCCTCCCAGTTCCTTCAGGCAGAGGCCATTTACGATCATTCTTCATAATTAGCATCTCCTTGAGTTGGAGGAGGTCTATTGTCTTCTTCCCCTGGCAGACCAAATTCTCCTCCCCTAATCTAATCATCACAGAGGTGTGATTTCCTGGTGGAGTGAGAGGCCTGGGCTTTGTGGGGGGAAGTTGTTATACTGGTTTGGCTTTAAGTCAGGCTTAAATTCAAATGTCAATTTGTTGCAATTTTTCTTGGTTTAAAATAAACTTGTAATTTCCAAAAAAGCAGCTACAACACTTATTTCAGATTCTAAACCATGGCATTTAAATAGTTACAACCTAGGTTACTCTCAATAACAGGTCACTTAAATTTCAGACATTAGATTTCAGTTGTATAAGTTTACAGTTTTAATGCAGGCTTTTGAAAACAGTCATTCAGGCGGCTGAGAGTACTGCGCCCAGATTTTGACAGATCCCAAAAGCAGGCACTTTGCTTGTGGATGTTTCTATGACAAATTCAGCTTTTCAGGATACTGCAATTTCGCAATGATTTCTTGAACTCAGTGAATTGTGACACCCAGCAAGAATATTGGATGTTTGTCAGTGTTTTGTACCGCATTCTGCAGTTTCAGCAACCAAGAAAAAGGATTTAAATGCAGGATTTTGGATTTCTTTCAGCAAGCACTGCTTTTCCCTCTGTGCTCCATTTTTACTTGTTGTGCAGCCCAGTAACATGTTTCCGGAGAGAGATCTCCATTCCACCACTGACAACATGCATTGTAGATTTGACAGCTATCTTTTTTTGCTTTGTAGAGCACAATTTTCATAGGTTTTGGTACACACAAGGGTTTTGCAGCCATTTTGATATTTCTGGCACCACCAGGACACAGGGATGTTGCAGAGCAGAGCCTACATGGGTTAATACACCCCACAAAGCCCCCCTCACGACTTGAATTTGACCGCCCCTCAAGTGGAAGTCGGGAGATTGGGATGTTCAGTTTTTCCTTTTGGTCCAAGTGGAAAAATGTGTTAGCTTCTCCCCTCAATGCTGGATATACAGGTTCTCCTCACCGGTTCCGGATGGGAGTATGGAGTGAAACTCTGGGCCCCTTGGGTCTTTCCTTCCGGTCCCCGAGTGGTGCTCCTTGGTGCTCAGAATCCACGGTTTCAGTACTATGATGACAGAACAAAGCAAGGTTATGGACATTTCCCCACCACTATTCATGTAGTGGGGCAGGTGCATACATTTGACATACAATTGACAATCTTTCCCGCCTGTAATTATTACTGATTTTAACAGGTGGAATTGTTTTACAGTTGGAATTTTCTAGGGATCCGGAATGTCCCCCTCTGGGTTTCCAGATGACTCCTCTAGTTACCGCAGAGTATGCCTGGGATGGCAACACTTCAGCTGTTGATGTGGACCTACTTATCTTCCCCTTCTGCCAAACTGCCTTTGGGGATACGGATTTTGTAGGCGACTGGTGAGATTCTGTCTACAATTTCAAAAGGACACCGCCAGCAAGGAAGAAATTTGCTCTGTTTGGAATGGTTCCTTTGGAAATTGTACAAGTAGACCCGGTCTCCTACTTGGTATTCTTTTCTAGTTGTCTTAAGGTCATAGTGGGTCTTCATACTGTCTGCAGATCTTTCTAGATTCCGCTGAGCATAGGCAAAAATATTAAAGGTATTTTCTCAGATTCTCAACATACTCATGAGTTGTGGAGGCATTCATCAAGGTCTGCTCTTGGGTTCTGTAGAGCAGATGCTGGGGAAGCACCATCCTTCATCCAGTTATCAGCTCAAACGGCGACATTTTTGTTGCAGAAGAAGGGGTAGATCTGATGGCCATCAGGACAAGAGGTAATCGAATGTCCCAACTTGGCCCAGAATCTGCCACAAACCTTTTTAATATTTTCACAATTGTCTTGTTGTATCTCTCAGCTCAACCACTAGAGGCTAGCCGGTAGGCAATATGTAATTTCCTTTTGACCCCAAGTATCTCCCACATCTTTGTCATCACTTTGCTAGTGAAGTGACTACCTCGGTCTGACTTGATCCTTTGGGATAGTCCAAAACGCGAGAAGATGTGGCTAATCATCAGGACAGCTGCTGTTTCTGCCTTGCAATTTGGGGGCAGGAGACATTCCACCCATTTAGTGAACAAGCGTGTCACGGTCAACATGTACTTGTTCCCCCTAGAGGAGCCAATCACGGGCCTGATAAAATCGACTTGTAAATCTGACCAAGGCAGTGTCATCCCCCTCTTTTGGAGTGGAGCACGGTGTGTGATTGATGTTGGCTGAAATTGTGCACACACAAGACACCCTTCAAGTATTGGTCGAGGTCCTGCCCCATGTGTGGCCAGTATGCAACCTCTCTTAAGATTTCTAGTGTTGTATGAAACCCCAATGACCGGCTGTGGCCGCATCATGGGCGTGACTTAGCATCAGGCTTCGGAATGAGGTGGGGACCACCCACTGGTCATGGCCAGCCAGGTATCTCCTCACCAACAAACTGTCTTAGATTCAGAAAATGTTTGGTCATTTCATCAACACTCTGAGGTCCTCTTTCCCAATGTAATCGGTATCCATCAGGGGAAAGTTCTCAGGGTCCTCAATGTGTTGATAAAAATTACCAATTATTGCATCCCCTTTTTAAAATGTAATCAAATCAGCATCTGGGGTCTCCTTACTCTATTGTGCAGTTGAGAGTTCATTGTGAGCATTTGTCTGGGACCTAGTGATAGCAGTGACCTGGATTTCCCCTAACAGGGACTTGATCTCAAGTAGATCCCCTTGGATGGCTCCGGTTTTGGCCAGCTGATCAGCTAAGTAATTTCCAGTTTTGTCTGGTCCATCTACGTTAGAATGACCCTTGATCTTTTTCCAGTAGATGGGCATCCCATTCAAGGTGACCAGAACATCAATATTTTGAATTAATGTTCCATGTTTCAATGGTTTGTTATTAGCACATAGCATGCCTCTGGTTTTCCAGTTAACTATGTGCTCCACAAACCCGTTCCATACATAATCCGAATCTGTGATTATGAAGAGTTCGTGGAGTTGGTGTTGGACAGCAGTGAGGATGGCTTGATGCACAGCCATCAACTCTGCCACTTGACTACTTCGGGGACCGATTTTGTACCCAGCGGAGGGTTCTGGGGCATCATTCACCCATGCATTCACTACGCCGGCCACAAGTTCTTTTTCCCTGTTGTTGTCAATGTGGTAGGAGCACTGTTACACTTCAGCCTCTGTGGAGCAGATAAAGGTTGCCATGGCACCTGTACAAACTACGACGGAGTCCGTGTCAGCTGACACGTCCTGTACGTGGAAGACGTACGGCAAGACACACCCCCATACGGCTTTAAAACCACCGTCTTTCAAGGGGCTTGTTGCTGCTAATTAGCGTTACAAGCTAGCGGTTACGTCCGTTTACTCCTTCGTGTTTCCTCCGCACGAATTCCTAATCTCCTTACCTGGTTCTGACCCTTGCCTGGCTTCTGGATTGGCTTTCTACTGACCGCTACGTTTCTGACCTGGACTTCTCCTGTTTTGGCTTGCCTCCTCCTTTATTCCTGTCGTGCTCGCCTGGCTTTTGACCCGGAATGTTATTGGATTATTCTTCCTGCTTCCTGCTACCTCTTGCGGTACCTCATACCAGCTAGCTTTTACCAGACGCGGAACGACTTTGCCCTCCTCGGAGGTGACTTGCTATCAACCACCCGGAACTCTTCCACGCCTTATCTGGATGCGTGTGTGCTCAGGTACATATTTGTAGTTGGCAACTCCATCTCTGCTATTTGTAATCATTTCTCTACGGCCTTGATTGGATTTTTCCTTTTGCTGGATTTTGGGACATTGAGTGATCTACCCTGTCTTGTGAACTTGTCTTCAAGTGCATATAAACGCTTTGCTGATTCTGCACCAACCCGGCACTAGTGCGACCCTCGTGCCGCTCGGGTTTATTTCCCTATACTAACATTCCTGTTTGTTGTTTTCTCCTATCGTTGTCTCCTGTTTCCTGGACTATTATCCATCCTCAAAATACCCATATTTCGGGTTGGTTGTCATTGGTTCAATACTTTAGGAAGTCTCTTTAGAATTCTTTCCACTCACTGTGCTTATTCATATTCTTGTAGATTCACCCCGGGGAAGCTCCACTCCAATACTTTCCTAGGTATTTCCTGTTTTATACTGCTGTCCTGATTGCTTGGTTTATTCTCAACATTGTATAATATCTTTGTATTCTTTTGCAGCATTGGTATTGGCGGTGTGTGTTCTCCCCGCTCTTTTATTCAATTGACACCTCTGTCTGTCCCAATCGAAACAGCAGAGAGGTACATTGTAGAAAAGAGCCCCTCTTTGAGGAAGCCTGCCTCTTGTACTCAGGGGAGCTGGGATGGAAGGCTGAATATTGATTCTTGTACAACCATCATCTCCAAGGTCACTCATCCACGTCTTGGGCCTACTTCGGAATGGTGAGTAACAGAATTAGCAGCCACGAACAATGTCCATGGAGGCCAGTGATGCTTTGACTCAAATCGTGCAAATGGTCACAGATCTACGAACCAACTTGACCAATGCACAAGAGGTACTGCGCCAACGTATGGACGCCATTCAGGCCTTGGTTACCACTCCAGCGCCACAGATGCCGGTGCTGGTGCTGCGGCTTCAGGATCAGGGTTTCCGCCTCCACAGCAGGAATCAAACCCTATTATGCTTACAACCCAGTTTCCTCTAGCTCCTCCTGAACG
Organism: Ambystoma mexicanum; assembly: GCF_040938575.1. Classification (NCBI taxonomy): domain Eukaryota; kingdom Metazoa; phylum Chordata; class Amphibia; order Caudata; family Ambystomatidae; genus Ambystoma; species Ambystoma mexicanum. The sequence goes on along the minus strand of NC_090932.1, from coordinate 619,986,281 downwards.
CTTCCTGGGTGATCCTAAACAATACCGAACCTTCATCAATCAATGCAAACTGCATTTTTTATGCCGTCCCGCTTCATTCCCTACTTCTACGACTAAAGCGGCTTTTGTTTTGTCACATTAAGGAGGCAATGCAGCCGCGTGGGCTAACCCATTGTTAGAATCCAACAGTCATGTTCTCTACAATTGTGATGCCCTTCTTGCTATGATGAGTAAAGTGTTTGATACACGTTATACTACTCAAGCTACTGACCTGGAAATCTTAAAGCATCGATAAGGGAACAACTCCTTATTGGTTTATTTGGCCCATTTAAATCAGCTGGTAGCAGAGACTGATTGGCCCGTAGAGAAGAAAACTGCAGTCTTCTATCAAGGCCTCTCAGATGAGTTAAAGGACATCCCCTCCACTGTTCCGGTAGTCCCCACGGCATTTGGGGAACTGCTAGATCTAGTCCTTCAGAATGATGCCCGTAAATCCGAAAGACGTGGTGAAAAGAAACCTGCTTTGTTCAGCATGATTCCAGCAGAGACATCGTCCTCTTCTCTTCCTGTGCCAGAACCTATGCAGATTGGTGTGGTTAGGGGTCCACTCACGCCTGCTCAATGAGAATATCGTAGATTGCACAATCTCTGCATGTATTGTGGGGCCTCTGACCATTTACTGCCCGAATGTCCCAAAAAACCCAAAAGAAAGGCGGGAAACACCAAATCCCGACAGTAGATGGAGCCCCTACGTCGGGAAGTTCACCTTTGGACTCTACAGTACAGAACCTGAGCCATCTAGTCCGCCTTCCTGTTACATTTTCCCTGAGTCATGGTGGTTAATTCCAGACAATAGCAGTGATTGATTCAGGAGCAACGGGCAATTATGTTGACCAATGATTTGCCTCTATGTCAGGGATACCACTGATTCGCAAAGCTATACCTGAAAGAGTGAATGCAGTGGACGGTTCGATCCTTGTATCCGGAATGGTAACTCACCAGACGGTTCCATCACATATGAGTACCGACGAAGGCCATAATGAAGAGATATCATTCGATATCATCAAAGCGCCGTCCTAGAGGGTCATTCTGGGTATTCCATGGCTGAAGCTCCATAACCCTGCTATCGATTGGTCGACATCTCAGATTCAGTTCCCTTCCAACATATGCAATACCCGATGCACTACATTGCTTGGAATTAGCCAGGATAGTCCTGTCAGGGCACTGGTATCTCCTACTATGCATATTGGAGCCATTTCTAACAACGCTGTCTCTATGGTACCTTCTCAATATGCAGACTATGTGGAATGTATTTGACAAAGGGATGGCAGAGACTCTACCTCCACATAGGGTCTATGATTGTCCAATAGACCTAGTACCGGGGGTAAAGATACCATCCGGCAGGGTGTTTTCGCTCACTCTCAAAGAAGACAAAGTACTTAAAGAGTACATAGACAAGGCTTTGGCCATGGGATTTATTTGTCCATCCAAATCACCAATTGCATCCCTGCTTTTTTTTGGTTCCTAAGAAGGAAGGGGACTTACGTCCCTGTATTGACTATCGTGCATTGAATGTAGCGACCATAAAGAACCAGTACCCCCTCCCCCTGATCTCCTCGATCATTTGGGATCCTCCAAAATATTTACCAAGCTCGATCTCAGAGGAGCTTACAATCCGGTCTGTATGAGAAGGGGGGACGAATGGAAGACCGCTTTTAAAACACGCTACGGTCTATTTGAATACCAGGTGATGCCCTTTGGGCTATGTAATGCCCCGGCCACCTTTCAGGCATTCATGAACATTTGTTCTATGACATCCTTGACCAGTTTGTTGTAGTCTACCTGGATGACATTTTGATCTATTCACGAAACCAGGAAGACCACAAACTACATGTCAAAACAGTGCTTCAAAGTCTCAGGGATCACAAACTGTTTGTAAAAGCCGAAAAGTGCATATTTCACGCCTCAGAGGTGGAATTTTTGAGGTATGACCTTACTAACAACAGGGTGCGCATGAGCCAGTCCAAAATTAGCGCGATCCTCGAATGGCCTGTGCCCAATTCAGTCAAATCTTTGCAATCATTTCTGGGATTCGCAAATTTCTATAGACGCTTCATCAACGGCTTTTCTGAAATCTCTGCACCTCTTACCTCCCTGACAAGTGCCAAGGTGCCATTTGTATGGTCTTCTGAAGCTCAGAAGGCTTTTGATCAGCTAAAAGCCGCCTTCACTTCCGCCCCTGTCCTCAAACATCCCGATCCCGATCTTCCATTCTTTGTGGAGGCTGACGCCTCGGGCTATGCTCTTGGTGCGGTGTTGTCACAAACCTGTCCTCACTCGGGCGAGATTCATCCCGTTGCCTACTTCTCTCGTAAATTGACACCTTACGAAAGGAACTACTCCATTATGGAACGCGAACTCTTAGCCATCAGAGACACATTCTTGGAATGGAGACATCACCTTCTGGGGGCCAAACACCTTGTAACGGTATACTCGGATCACTGTAGTCTGTTAGTCTTCAAATCTATGAAATGTCTTACGGCTAGACAGGTGCGGTGGCATTTATTCTTTTCACAGTACCAGTTTCTTATCACATACCGTCCTGCTAAAGCTCAAGTCTCGGCTGACACTCTCTCCCGCCTCCATGCGGGTGACCAGTCCCAACAGGTCGAAGCACTTCCTCTCCTACCGAACAAAGTTGTTTGCGGGTGTTCGGTTCAGCCCTCTTTGCGTTCGATCATCCTTGATTGGGTCTCAACCCATCCAAAGGAAATCGCTGATTTCAACCTAGAAGTAATTCAGGGTATGCCATTTATCCAAAGGCGCGTCTATGTACTATCAGGTAAAGCTAGAACCTTAGCTCTCCAGTGATCCCACGATTCTTTGGTTGCAGCACACCCACTCTTGAGGCCTTACAGCGTTGGGCCTGGTGGCCTTCCATGGCTCGCGATGTAAAGGACTACATTTTGACCCGTGCCATATGCACCCAATGTAAGACCTCTAGAGCCAAACCACTAGGCTTATTACAACCTCTGCCTGTTCCGTACAAACCTTGGCAGATGGTGTCAATGGATTTCATTGTGGAACTCCCCGACGTCCAGGGTCACGACACCATTTGGGTGATTGTGGATTATTTCACAAAATACGCACTGTTCATACCTTGTTCCGGCTTGCCTTCGGCTCCGGAATTGGCGAGACTGTTCATGACGAATGTGTTTCGTTTCTTTGGCTTACCCTCGGTCATTGTTTCCGATCGTGGTACACAATTTACTTCACGGTTTTGGAAGGCTCTTACGGCTTCCCTGAGCATCGAGGACAGATATTCCTCGGCATACAATCCTCAGACGGATGGGCAGACTGAGAGAACCAACGCTACTATCGAACAGTACTTACGCTGTTTATGCCTTCAGTTCCAACAGTCCTGGTTTACTTCCCTGCCTTACGCAGAGTTTGCATATAACAATTCTATGCATACGTCAACTGGGGTTTCTTCCTTCTTTGCCCTGTATGGTGGTCATCCTAGGGCACTCCCACTCGATCCGGTACTGCCGGCTGTCAACCCAGCTGCAAAAGACTGCGTGAGAGATCTCGATAAGATTCATCGGGACGTTCGCTGTCATTTGCTCCGAGCTCAAGGCCGTGTCAAAAAATATGCTGATGTCCATCGATCCCCGGCACCGGTCTATCGGAGCGGCATGAAGGTGTGGTTGTCGTCCTGTAATTTACGGATTGCGGGCAAACGTTCACTTTTGCCTAAATTAAATACGTGGGAACCTATGCCATTACTGATGTTATAAATCCTCTGGCGGTCAAGCTCTCCCTGCCGCGTTCATGGCGTATACACCCAGTTTTTCACGTCTCCATGATCAAGCCATTCATCCAGGGGACTCGCCTGCCTACACGTCCTTCGCCGATCTTGGTGGACGGAGAGGAGGAGTACGAGGTTTTGTGCATTCTGGACTGCAGGGTGTCTAGGGGTACGTTGTTCTACCTGGTGGATTGGAAAGGTTATGGGCCGGAGGACCGTACCTGAGAGCCTTTGTCCAACTTACATTGTCCGGAGCTTCTGAGGAGTTTCCATTCCGCCAGGGGGTTGCCGGTGTCTTTGGGGGAGGATGCTGTTACACTTCGCGCTTCCCTGCGGGCTTTCTCGCAGAATACGACTCCTTTACAAGCTCCTCTGTGGAGCAGATACAGGTTGCCATGGCGCCTGTACAAACTACGGCGGAGTCCGCGTCAGCTGACACGTCCTGTACGTGGAAGACGTACGGCAAGACACGCCCCCATACGGCTTTAAAACCACCGTCTTTCAAGGGGCTCGTTGCTGCTAATTAGCGTTACAAACTACAGCGGTTAGGCCGTTTACTCCTTCGTGTTTCCTCTGCACTAATTCCTAATCTGCTTACCTGGTTCTGACCCTTGCCTGGCTTCTGGATTGGCTTTCTACTGACCGCTACGTTTCTGACCTGGACTTCTCCTGTTTTGGCTTGCCTCCTCCTTTATTCCTGTCGTGCTCGCCTGGCTTTTGACCCGGAATGTTATTGGATTATTCTTCCTGCTTCCTGCTGCCTCTTGCGGTACCTCATCCCAGCTAGCTGTTACCAGACACGGAACGACTTTGCCCTCCTTGCAGGTGACTTGCTATCAACCACCCGGAACTCTTACACGCCTTATCTGGATGCGTGTGTGCTCAGGTACATATTTGTAGTTGGCAACTCCATCTCTGCTATTTGTAATAATTTCTCTACGACCTTGATTGGATTTTTCCTTTTGCTGGATTTTGGGACATTGAGTGATCTACCCTGTCTTGTGAACTTAAACGCTTTGCTGATTCTGCACCAACCCAGCACTAGTGCAACCCTCATGCTGCTTGGGTTTATTTCCCTGTACTAACATTCCTGTTTGTTGGTTTCTCCTATCGTTGTCTCCTGTTTCCTGGACTATTATCCATCCTCAAAATACCCATATTTCAGGTTGATTGTCATTGGTTCAATACTTTAGGAAGTCTCTTTAGAATTCTTTCCACTCACTGTGCTTATTCATATTCTTGTAGATTCACCCCGGGGAAGCTCCACTCCAATACTTACCTAGGTATTTCCTGTATTATACTGCTGTTCTGATTGCTTGGTTTATTCTCAACACTGTATAATATCTTTGTATTCTTTTGCAGCATTGGTATTGGCGGTGTGTGTTCTCCCCGCTCTTTTATTCAATTGACACCTCTGTCTGTCCCAATCGAAACAGCAGAGAGTTACATTGTAGAAAAGAGCCCCTCTTTGAGGAAGCCTGAGTCTTGTACTCAGGGGAGCTGGGATGGAAGGCTGAATATTGATTCTTGTACAACCATCATCTCCAAGGTCACTCATCCACGTCTTGGGCCTACTTCGGAGTGGTGAGTAACTAGCACCCATCCACATAGAAAGTGGGCATTCCCTCAGACTGGTCTTCTTCATAGAATTTGTGTGGGGAATTAAGGTATGCCTCCATGGGTTTATAGTGATAACATCGAAAACAAAAACTTCGAAAGTCAAAATCTCGAAAAAAAAACATTGAAAAAAAAAGTTGCATTTTTTGTTATTACCTTTCTTTTTTCGAAATGGGTAGTTCCACCCTCAACCTCCCCTTTTTGTTTTTTTGTTTTTACCTTTTTGTTTACATGCTAGTGCCAAAAAATAAATGTAAATAAAAAAAAAATGTGACTTTTTTTTTTTCGACGTTATTTTTTTCGTGATTTTGACTTTCGATTTTTTGTTTTCGATATTATGACTGCACACCGCCTCCATGTTGTCCTTTATTTTAAGACTTTCGTCCTCGAGACAGTTTTCTCTGGCACAATCATGCAAGTCAGACAGACCTTGCGCGAGGGGACTCTTCTTGTTTTGGCCCTATCTGACCTCTACAAGAAAGTCTTGCATTGACAGATTCCAGGAAGTAATTCGGGAATTACTCACATTTCCGGCCCAGATTCTGTCACTTTGGAGATATTGCAGAGGCTGGTGTGGAGTCTCCACTATGATGTGTTCCCCCTGGATAAACGGGCAGTAATTCTTCAATGTCCACACCGTTGCCAGGAGTGCCTTCTCACAATCGTTGAATTTTTCCTCCACAGAGGATACAGTTTTACTCGCATAGGAGATTACTTTATTGACCTTGTCATGCTTTTGATATATAATACTGCAGAAAAGCATGCATTTGAGAACCCTGTCTCCAAGAAGAACTCCTTGTTTTTGACAGGGTAAGCTAGGAAAGGCGCTTGTGAGAGGCTTCTTTTGAGTTGTCTTACTGCCTCGGCTTGTTCTGGACCCCACTCCCACTTGACCCCTCCTTCAAAAGAAAGATCAGGGGTCTTGTGATCTCTGCGTAGTCCTCAATTAACTTTCTGCTGTAATAAGTTAGTCCAAGGAGGCTCCTTAGTTCCCGCAATGTTGTGGGGTCTTTTAATTTCTGGAGTGCTTCCACTTTCTTTTCCTAGGGACAGAGACCCTGAGGAGTAATCTCATGCCCCAAGAAATTGACACCGGGAGCCCTCAACTGTGTCAGAACATAATGGATCTCCACTATGTGTTCCTCCACAGTTGAGCTTTTGACTAAAACATCATCTACATAAGCCTGGTTACCCCTTTCACCCAAGTCGGGCATGGCCTTATGTAGAAAAATGTTAAATTCATTGCCGGAGTTGATGTATCCGAAGGGAGTCTGGGTCCATGTGTACTGCTGCCCCCCGAAGGTGAAAGCCAGCTTGTATTGGTCCTCCCTACTGACAGGTACAGTCCAGTACCCATTGGTCAGGTCTATTGCAGTGAATACCTTTGACCCCTGGATCCAGGCCAGCCCTTGGTCAATGTAGGGAAGAGGCCATTGGGAAGTATGGAGCCGTTTCTTGAGTTCCCTTAGGTCAGCACAGAGTCTCCACTGGCCGTTTGGTTTCAAAATCCCCAGCACTGGATTATTGAAGGTGCTGTGGACTGGACGAATTATCCCACGGGACTCAAGGTTCTTAATTATTTAAGTAAGGGACTACATTGATGCGAGAGGCAAGAATATTGCTTCACAAACACTGGAGTCATGCCAGGGTCTGTGGGATTTGTTGTTGTGTGGATGTCTGTGCGACCACAGTCATATGAGTGCACCGCAACGAGATCTTGAAAATCTAAGAAAACGTGTTTCAATTTTTGCCTTTGCTCCAGAGTCTCACAGGCATCAGCTAGGTTGACTCTCTCTTCAATCATCTGCCTGAAGCCCGGAAAAACCTCGGTTTTTACTATCTCAGCGGCCTCCTGCCACTGGGTGGAGAAGTCCCTGGCCAAAGTGCTGAGTTGGACTGATGGCTTCAGGTGGGGAAGGCAGTCCTCACGGACTTGAAAGATCACCTCATCCCTCCTAAAGTCACAGGTCACATCTTCCTTACCATAAAAGCAGGAAGTATACACCATGCCGGGAGAAGATCCTGTCTGGTGTTGTGTCATCATCGCTATCACTGTCAAAACAGTCCTTGGGGATTGGTCGTAACAGTTAATTACCTAAATCTATGGAAAAATATCGGTCATCAAATGCCATTCCAATAATGGTGCCTGCGGCCAGAGTGATACTCTTTAGGTCGCTGTTATCCACCTCTATTGGAATGGTGTTGTGTTCTATGTTGACTAGTGGTGTTGGGTTTACCCGCAACCCTTGCTGTTGGAACTGGGCATTAAGATGAATATAGGCATTAGGGTTTTTCAGTTTCTGTCCTCTTAATTTTTACTTCCAGAGAGAATTGTCGGGTCCATTCTGGAATGGTGACTTCCTCCCCAATCTGAATTTCAACTGCACATGGCAGCAGTTGTGCTGACTGAAATGCTTTCTCTGGGTCATCAAAGTCCATGGGATTACCCGCTAATCGGGACCAGGCTTTGCAGTTTATTAGGTCCAAACTAATGGCAAAACTAATGGCAAAGCAATTAAGAATGGCACTGCCTACGTAAAATGCAGCAGGGACATCTCGCACGACCCAACAATTATGGACTATGCTCTTGTCGCCTATGGAAATTTTGAGCATACACCTGCTAGGCAGGAGATGTTTGGAATTGGGTGTTTCCAGGTCCATTTCCCATTTGTCTATCAGTTTAAATGTGGGAATGGCTGGATCTTTTGGGAGTTTGCGGAACATGGCTTCTCTGATGAAGCTCTTACCGTTGTTCACACACACTCGGGCGAGAACAGAGTCCTTTCCTTCATTTAACTTAATAGGGATGAACAACTGCTCCCCAATTTTCTGAATATCAGCCAAGCTTTGAGCTGATATCTCATCTTTCTGGACTATAGGAATGGGATTTTCTGATTGTGAATTTGTAAAGAATTTCAGGAGTGTTTCCTTCCAATGTGGAATGCCACTTTAAACTGGAAGGAAGGTTGATTTTCAGAAATAGAGAGGACTCCCCATCACCAGTTTGTCGTCCTACTGCAATTACTGTCACGGCTGGGATTATTCTGGAAGTGAAATTCTATTTGGTCAGGTTTTTGTTCAACCATGTGGCATGTGCCGTTTAAACTAACATGGTTGACACTCTGTTTCAACTTTATTGGTCGGTTAGTCTGGGCCCAGAGGACCTTGTTTACACAATCTATGAGGGGTGACAATCTACGCAGGATGTCATTTCCTAGTAAACAAGGTGTGCCGTCTGAAGTCACAACTATGACCGGGTACTTCAACTTGTGTCACCCAATTTTAATCTCCAAATCCGCAGTCCCTTCGACGGGAATTTCCTTCCCGTCGAAGTTCTGAAGTTGTCCAGGAAGACGGGTGAGAAGAATTTGGTATTTCTCCCCCTTCCCGAATTCAGTTGATCAAAGGCCCTTTTTGACAGAAGGGTAGCTTGGGATCCAGTGTACACCAGTGCCAAAATTGTACACTGCCCCTGTATTTGGACCGGGGCATAGAATCTTCCCTCCCTTTCCTCAAGGGGGCAAAGATAATGCACATTTTTTGGACAACTGGTGGGTTAATTTCTGGGTTTTGGACACTGACAGAGAGGTGATTTGGACAGAATTCTGTTTGGAGTCTTGGGAATCTGGAAGAAAAAGGTGACAGCTAGATATGGGGGAAGTTTTGGGTTCCCCTGGTTCTGATTCTGGACCACACCCCCCATTTTGGAGGCAGTCACCAGGATGGGTTTGAACCAGGGGATTTTTGTGCTGGTCATTCTGAGTACTGATGATGGCCAGTTCTAACTCGGTCCCCACATCTACCCAGTCTGGATTTGGATCCTTTGGGATCCATTTTTATTTGGGAGGAGTTCCCCCACCCCTGAAGGAGAAGATCCTTTTCCCAGAATCCACTGAGGACCCCTCTCCTTCAAACTGGAAGATTTGTACCTCCTCCTCAAATTGGGTCTTTTTGGGCGCTTTATTTCTCCTACCCCCCTCTGCTCTTTGGGTGGCAGACTTTTGGGGGCAGGAGATTTTGGTTCCGGTTTCTGTGTTTCCTGGGGCTTTTCACCAGTGGGGAATGAAGCTTCCTCCAAGGCTTTAACACCCCCCCCCTTCCCCTTGTGCCTCCTTCCTGGGAACCGGTGGGTTGTCGGGGTTCTTCCCCCGTCATTGCTCTGGAGCACCAGATCCTGGATTTGAGGCATTCTGAGGCTCTATGCTCATCTGAGGGTTCTGTTGAGCCTTCAGCATGCGACCCAGACCCAGATCCTGTGCCATGTTCTGGACCTGGCGCTCTAGTTGTGACACCCGCTCTGGCTGGTACGGGGTCCTCATGTCTCCCTTGGGTTAATCCTGGGAAGGGTAGCTATCCCTTCTCACAAAATACTCTGGGTTAGGGAAGTTTGGGTACCCCTTCAGCCTTGGCCTCCCCTCTCCCGGATTGGGCTGTCTGGGCTCAGGAAAGTGGGGAAAGAAGGATGGGTTGTTTTGGGGGTTGAAATTTGGCAGGTACCTAGGAAAGACATTTTCTCCGGTATTTGGGGGATTACTGCCCACCTCGGGAAAGTGAGGAGGGAAGTTCCCTGGGTTTCCTGCTGTCTGGTTGGACCCCCCCTCCCTTGGGCTGGAGGAGTCCACATATAACCCAGGATGGGTCTATTACCCTTGTAGCGCGTGCTGATGTAGTCAGGGGAGTTAGGGGTCCCATTTGTGGGGTTACCTCCCTGGCTCCCTGTTTGTGATTGGCCCGAGGGCCTTCTAAGTTTGGGGTTGTTTGGATTCTATGCGGGAAGGTTTTTAGGCCCCCATCTCTAAATCTAAAATGGGGGCAACCTTCACCTCCGCCACTTTAGCAGCAGCAGGGGTGTTGGTTGTTTTGGGACTTTTTCCACTACTTTTATTTTCCAATGGCTTTTGCACCTCATAAATGCGAGTGGCTTGTTCAATGACCCTGTCTAGTAATCTTTTCTCGTGAAAGTCCCTCACTAGCTGGGTCATGATATATTTGGGGAGAGCATGAAAGAAGGTGTTTACAAATTCTTTCCTGTCTGTGCGTACCCTTCTAGTGGTCTGCGCAAATGCACGTTTTAACTCTTGAACACATTCTTGTGGGGCCTGGTCTTCCCTGCATTGTAAGTTGTAGGCTGCCTTGGAAGCCTCCTGTGGATTCCTGTGAATGGAAAAATGTTTCAGGATGGCCGCCCTAAAGGTGGACCATCTGGAATGATTCTGATCCTCCAGCCACGCAAAGAAGCTGGAGTACCCGGGAGAAAATGTCCACTTTACATATTGAATACACCTTTGGCTGTCCTTCAAATGGCAAGTTTCCATCATTTGTTCAAATAACTCAAGGTGCTCCCAAACCGAATATTTTGCATTCTTGTGATAGGGCGTGATGACGCTCCTAATGGCCTTTATTTGTTTCAGGAGATACTTGAGCAAGGCCCTTTTTTACTTTGTTGGCTTTTTTAGTTCGGGTCACCCTGGTCCACTCATCCTCTGACAAAGAGGCACTGCTACCAGAGGTGGCTGTCTGGTCTTCTAGGCTCTCCCGGATTCTGCGAGCTTGGGAATGGCTGGCAGAATGTGGGGGCCTAGTTTCTTGAGTCCTGTGGCGCGCGGAAGAGTCTTCTGATTCTTCCTTGCTCCAGGATTGGCTGAGTACACCCCGGTTTTCAGGATACCCTTAGTGGGCCTACTCTCATGGAGTTCCCCACCAAATTTTACCATCTGATCTCTGAGTGAGTTATATTTTTTAGGATCCATTTCTCTGATCCTGATATGATATATGATAGTTTATTTATATAGCGCCTATACACAATGTGTTTCAAAGCGCTCACCTCACTGGAGTCTCCCTGATCAGAGAAGATGGCGCTAGCACTTGGGAACCCATACATAGATTCCCGCCCATCCATTCCTGGTAGGCGCTGATCTATGAGCCCCATATTTCTTATTGGGTTGAAGTCTACCATCCCCACGGCCCTTGGCTCATGCGAGCCAGTGGACATGGGGGTGGCAGAGACCATGGAATTGAAGAGATGAAAGTCTCTGGTGCCAGGGTTCCTGAGGTTATGCTCAGGTGTTTCCTTCTCCCAGCGGACCTCATCTCTCTCAGGCCCTACTCCCTGTTGCCATGCAAGAATCTGACCCTTTTGTTCTCCTATTAATTGTTCCTGCATGGCCATCTGTCTATGGAGCCTGTCATTTTTCTCACAGAGAGCCTCATTGTCTCTCTGTGCTTCCTGTCTAATTTTGGAGTATTGGGCCACTTTTTGCTGCAGGAGCGTCACCTCCTGAGTCTGATCCTTCCCAGCCTGATCATTCTTTGCTAGAGCATCTTCCAACCTCCTGGCGTGCTCTAACAGTTTTTCGTAGTCCTTTTTTAGCTCAGCCAGTCCCTGAAGGGCCAGGTGATTTTCTTCCACCTTGGTTTTTAAATAGTTGACTTCCTGGCCTAAGGCGCCCCTTTCCTGAATTAGAGTACCCCTCTGTGCAGCCAGGTCATCGCTTTGTTTTTTGAATGCACCAGCTTTCTGGTGCTCTTCATCAAATTCTGTTTGATATTCCAGGTCTTTAAGGATTAATGTATTATTTTCTTCGTTTATTTGGTCTATCTGGTCTTGTAAGACAACCACCTGTTCTGCGCAAACTCTATTGAAGGTTAATTGTTGTGCCAGTTTTTGTTGGCTCTGTTTTAAAGAGTCCAATCTTTCGTGACACTCTTTTTGCAGTGTCAGTAATTTGGCATCCTGCTCTACCTTCTCTTGCTGCAGGATATCCAGATCTCCTTTTACCATCAGGTACTGTCTGGTTTCATTCCCTGGTTCTTGGCTCTTTTGTAGCCTTTGCTCTCCAGTGTCCAAATCAGTTTGGGTTTTTTCTAGTGATTGTACTTGCCTTTTTGCCAGATCTAGGTTTTCAGCATATTTTTCCTGTATTTCTCCAATGTGTAGGTACAGGTATGCCGCTATTTTGGCAATTTTACATTGCTCTTCATTAGCCCTAGGGGCCATGTATAATTCACTAAGTGCCATGTGTAATGGACCCTGATCCTGCCATATTTCTAATTCTGTGGCAGTGGCGTGTTTTTTGATTTCCTGCAGCCAAACATTCTCATCTGCTCAGTCGATTCACCCCAGACAAATAATTTGTGCAGTAGGTGTTCTTTTGCCATATTCATTTCTACTGGGGTCGTCATTCTGGAAATATTAATTTCCTTCTGATTTACAGGAGTTATTTTATTTTTTGCAAAACAGACCAAATTCCTTAGAGTGTTTCTATTGAAGGGTGTTTTCACAGTGTAGTACAGTGTGGTAGCCCAACAGGGTTTATGTACCCTGTCAGTTAGCACGCTGTATTAGACTGTCACAAGTGGTATGTCTAATTCAGAAATCCCGGACAAGCCCCCAATTTGTAAGTGGTTTCAATCCGGCACTTCACCTAAGTCAACACCTAGCGTGTAATGCACAACTGAAATCCTTATTTATTTATTTGTGTCTAAACGTTATTTTGTTCTGAAGAATGTACCACTTATATCACGCCCCTCTCTTGGTACCCCCTCCACCCCCCCCGGTCACACTGAACCAGGAATCAGGCTGGTTTGCAAAGTTAAAATATTTATTTATGCAGTTCACAATATAATCACACTATGTTTAATGGGTATACAATAATCACCAATGGGATGATGTCACACTAAGCAATCTCTTTAATCACAAGGAGTAATAATGAACAAAAACAATGCAGCACAGAATTAATACTTTTGTGTGTGTGTGTTCAATCAAATGTCAATGTGGTTACTATTCCCCCCTCAGCCCCCTAACAAGCAATATGTAAAGAGATAGGAGGAGAGAGAGCGGGTATTCAGGAATGCAGGATTCAAACAAAATATCAATCCCAATTTCCCCCCAGCAAACACAAGAGATAAACAGAACTGATTGGCAAACTGTCAAAATGGTTAAAGTTATCTTGTGAATGGATTGGGTAAAACACTAAATATGGTTTAAATGACTGAAATTGTTTAAATTCTAATGGGAGCCACTTTCTATAGTTGCAGACAAACACTAGCAATGATTTAATAGTAAGAAGCAATGTAGAAACTTAAAACTGAGGTCGGGTGCAATCGAAAGCTGTTTTACACATGACAGAATTTTACCTAAAACAAAATTTGCAGCAAACTTTTTCATGCGCGGCAATCGTGATTGTGGGAAAACTATATGGATTTGGAATGCGGTTTTTGGTTCTATGGAAAGCTGTGGCTGTTAGCTACAAGCAGAAGTTATGGATGTTTTAGTGGAGGTCGTTTTTTTCAAATAGGCGCAAAAATGGAACACAGATAGGTGCTTTAAAAAGACAAATGGGATTTCTTTACACTAGATTATGACTATAGAAAAAGAGAATGCCACACATGAATCTCCATCAGCCCTGGCCAGGGACCCTTCATGTGGTGGATAATCAATTTCTTTCTGGGATTCAAATGATTTGTTCACAACCCTAATGATTATGAATTTAAAATACACATGAGAGACTTAATGCAAGAAAGTTCTGACAATTCAACAGTACTCCTAACCATGTCAGGTTCTGAAGACACGATAGGATGGATTTAGATAGGGAGAGACTATGGATAGTACATATGCTGTTGACACAGTCCTATACTATGGATACTCACTATATATGTTTGAACAGAACCGTCAGGAATTCTGGTCCGTCAAGATCAAGGATTCTGCTCAGAAATTCTGCTGGGCACACCGGACTGGACTGGGTCTGCAATCAGCAAGGCGCTCTGGTCACCGCACGACAGGACTGGACAGGATCGGCACAGCATGGCACAGGATTGGGTTTAATCTGCCCTTATTGGTTCGGAAGATAATTATTTAGCAGGAAAGAAGTTACAGCACAGCCCGGCTGTTTCTTTTGTTCCCCTTAGGTTTCTGAGATAAATTCTGGTTTCTGGAATTTGAAGGTCCAGCTGAAAATGGTTCAGCTATAGAATAGGCCTTTCTGCTTGCCAAGTTTCTGGAGTCTGGTGCAAGGAAGATGTCAAGTTCTCTAGCAGGGTGCTCAGCCAGCAATCATTTGGTGGGTGAATCTGTGTGTCTTTCTAAGTCCTCAGCTGTCTCAATTTATGGTTATTGTAAGGGGGTGTGTATACTGGCTTATCCTAAGCGAGCCCCCTAGGTAGGCTATTGGCTAGAGTCTCCTCTCTCCCTTGATTGGAGGAGAAAACAGGGTGTCACCATGATGATGTGGTTTTATGAGTCAGAGAATCCTCCCCTTGGCTTTATAACATAAAATCTACTTTTAGTACAATACTTATTTACAAATGGCAACCTTTCTAACAATAACCTATATAGATTACATATTTTGTGGAGCAGATACTCTTCCAAGCCCCGTCAATGTAGGATCTTGGGTCTGCTTTTGACAGAATTTCGCCCTTTTTGTCCGGAATACCCGGTCCAATTTCAGAGCAAATTTCCACAAATGTGCGCATTGTATATAGGCATAAGCGTGTGAAGTTTCATACTTTTGACATAAATACATTTGGTATACAACCATAATTTCCACTGTTACTTCCCAGAGCATAGCACTGAGTTCTGGCACCTCTTAAAATGTGCACCCAAAAATTAAATTCACAATTATGGGGTTTACATATTTTTCACAATTTTACACAGTAAATTATCAGTCTTTTTAAAAATGTGCTTTTTGTCCTTGTGAATCAACACATGGTTGTCTGCCCCCACCTCCTTCCTCTTCTTGCAGCTCAGGAGCAATCTCCTCCCAGTTCCTTCAGGCAGAGGCCATTTACGATCCTTCCTAATTAGCATCTCCTTGAGTTGGAGGCGGTCCATTGTCTTCTTCCCCTCCAGACCAAATTCTCCTTCCCTAATATAATCATCACAGAGGTGTGAATTCCTGGTGGATTGAGAGGCCTGGCCTTTGTCGGGGGAAATTGTTATACTGGTTTGGCTTTGAGTCAGGCTTAAATTAAAATGTCAATTTGTTGCAATTCTTCTTGGTTTAAAATAAACTTGTAATTTCCAAACAAGCAGCTACAACACTTATTCCAGATTCTAAACCATGGGATTTAAATAGCTACAACCTAGGTTACTCTCAATAACAGGTGACTTAAATCTCAGACATTAGATTTCAGTTGTACAAGTTTACACTTTTAATGCAGGCTTTTAAAAACAGTCATTCAGGCGGCTGAGAGTACTGCACCCAGATTTTGACAGATCTCACAGGCAGGCGCTTTGGATGTTTATATGACATATTCAGCTTTTCAGGATACTGCAATTTCACAATGATTTCTTGGACTCAGTGAATTGGTACACCCAACAAGAATATTGGATGTTTGTGGGTGTTTTGTAGCAGCATTCTGCAGTTTCAGCAACCAAGAAAAGGGATTTAAATGCAAGATTTTGGATTTCTTTCAGCAAGCACTGCTTTTCCCTCTGTGCACCATTTTTACTTGTTGTGCAGCCCAGTGACATGTTTCCGGAGAGAGATCTCCGTTCCACCACTGACAACATGCATTGTAGATTTGACAGCCATCTTTTTGTGCTTTGTAGAGCGCCATTTTCATAGGTTTTGGCGTGCACAGGGGTTTTGTGGCCATTTTGAAATTTCTGGCACCACCAGGGCACAGGGATGTCGCAGGGCACAGCATACGTTGGTTAATACATCCCACAGCTACCTGGGTGTGTGAATGTTTGGCAAAACGTACATGGTTGGGTTAAGGGTTACAAAGTTAACACTTATGAAGGAATGAGGAATCTGTTTTTATTGGAAACTGTTTTTGATGTCTGCTCTCCTGAGCTGAGACAGCACTTGGCTGACTCAAATGAGATTGATCCCAAAAAGATAGCTAGGGCAGCTGATTCATGCGTAGCCAACAGGGCCACTCATAAGGATTCTGGGGCAACTCACAAAAAGGATGAGGGGAAGCAACACCATAATGAGAATAAAGATAAATCTAATTCCAACCCACCAGAAGAGGCTCCCAAAAACATAAGGGTAAACCCCATGGGAAACCTGGTAGCTCTAGTGAGTCCTCTTGTGTCCAACCAAGGAAGGGCAGCAGAAACCCCCATTCCAGAGAGCATTTGGTAAATGCTACGTCTGTGGGTCAACTGACCATGTGAAAGGAGATCCCAGATGCAAGGGTAAACCTGCAGCGATCAGCACTGCCTCCTTAGCCTTCTTGCCAGAGGAAGAAGTACAAATGGCTAGTGCCCACTTTCAACTATTTGCTGACACACCCTTGGGTCTTCAAGCTACTGTATCCTTAGAGTCCATGGGTCTGGGTAAGAAACAGAATATGGGTGTGTATGACTCCATTCCAGAAAACTCCAAAGGATATTATATGAACAGTATTCTTGTAAATGGTTAGGACACCCCTGCCATGAGAGACACTGGGGCCAGCAGAACAACTGTGGATGAAAGCTTTTTCAAGCCTGAGGATGTTGCTAAGGCACCCAAAGGTCTCACTAGATTTTCTGGAGGCCCTGCCCAGTTGGTTCCAATTCTACCAGCTCTCATTCAGTGTAATAATATGACTGTGAGGATTCCTGTCAGTGTCCAGAATGAGGTGCCTGGGAGAGTGCTGTTGGGGAATGATTTAAAAGCTCTAGGAGTACTATCCAGTACGCCCAGACCTCCCAGTGAGAACCAAGTTGGCTAGAGAGGCAACCTTAAGAGACCCCTCTGGGCCTGTGGGAACCTCTACTGAGACCCCCACTGCAAGCCCTGGTGTTAGTAAGTTGACCTCTAACCCAGGAAAATCTAGTATGGTAGGGAAATGGGAGCCCCAACCCAGCTCCATCATTGCCCCTCCAATTGTAAAGTCGTTGACCCCCCCTGCTTCTGAGGAAGAGGTGGATAGACAAATTGGACCCCTCTCTAGGCCTGTGACCCCTCTCTAGGCCTGTGAAAACTGTAATTGTCAAAGCTGGTGGAAAACCAGGAAAAATAGGTCTAAGGCTAAACATCTTAAGACTGTTGGATCTTCTACTGAAGACGCCAGTATAAATCCTAGTGTTAGGAGGGAAACTTCTAAGCCAGGTAAAACCAGATCTCAGAGGGAGTGGAAGCATGTATCTTGCTTGACAAGAACCCCTCCAACCAAGATACCTGAGACCCAACCTGCTCTTGTGAGAGAGGTGGTGTGGAACCCTGGAGACCCCTCTATATCTAAGGGGTTCCTTTCTAAGGACCCCTTGAAAAAGCCTATTGTAGGATCAGAGGTTGTTACAACTTCTGAAGGACTGTTAGATCAGATCCCCTATACCTTAAACAAGAGCGATGTACCACAACAGGTTTGTAGGTAATATAGCTTGCAAATGAAAACACCTGATAAAAAGTGTCATAGCAAGGGTTACAAAAGGTTGCTGGTGTACTCAGCAGGCCATTTAACCGACTTGCAACAGGAGATCCATCCTGGTGGGGATTAGATCCTCCTGTCCCTTAGTCTGAGGGGGACGAGTGTTTGGGGGATTCTCACCCAAGTGCTAAATTCCCTCTACCTTAGAGCCCTCCAGCTCTTTTGCTATATTTTGGGACCTTGAACTTTTCATTTTCAATGTGTTTCACTTTTGTGATCTTTGGTTATGGGGTTTTTAAACAACTCCATAGGCATCATCTTTTTCTTGTGCGTCACACAGCACCTTTAGTGCAGTGGCACAGGGGTGTCTTTCAGACTCCCCAAGGTTTAAATACCTTCTCTGGGACTGACTACTGTCTCCCAGAGCATGTAAAGTTACATTGACTTTACTAGTCTCTTTAAATTTACAGACCAGGCACACACTGTCTTCCTATAGAGTGCTGGAGGGGTTGCCTAGCATCCACTGAGTCAAAACAGTCATAACAGTCAAATGGCACCCTTTCCTACTTTAAATGGCTGGTGGCAGTGGTTTAGATCAAACTACCAGGATTTTTCCGGACCGCAAACAACGGTAGCTAAAAATCAGGTCCGCCATGTTTTTCAAGATGGCGCCCAAGACCCATCTGTAAAAACAGACTCCGGTCGACGTTTTTCACCATTTCTTTTAGGAAAGGTCCTTCTTGTGTATAACTCTGCATGCCAAACCAGGTTTGGTCCCTTTGATCATTGGCCTTTGGCGGGATTCAGTGCTGAAGCCCTCCTCTGGCGCCTGAGTGTCTGGGGTGGACAGGATGTGAGGGAGGTGCCTGAAACTCCTAGGAGACCCAAATGCACTCTAGCGTGATTGGCCGGCTGGCTGTCCGGCAAGTACAGTCACCTTGCTGTGTGAGTGACAGCCAGGCTGGAATTAATAGGGGAAAACTGTCTAAAAGCAGGCTTCTGGGACTTGGCATGCAGAGTCGACCACTGGAATGAAAGAACCGAAGAAAAGCTGAAGGAAGACAACTGCTGCAACTCCCGGACGACCGGTGAAGCCCTGCTGCAGGTCCGAATTGCCTGAAACTCCATCGACAGAGAAGCCCTTCAAGGTTAACTTCTTCCCTTGAGTTTGGTGGGACAACCAACTCGTAAGCCGCCTGGACACCGTCCCCATCCTGGTCGAATTTTCTGCAGAGTGATGTGGAAAACCGGATAGCCAGTGGGAAGGATACCAGTTTGTGGTCTTTAAGGACTTCACACCTTAAACCGTCATTTTGCCAAGCTTGTGGCCTCTTCCCTGGGCAGTGCAGGAACCTCCCGACGTCCTCCTTCTTGTTCCCACGACTGAAGCTCAGGAACAGCGAGATCTGCTTGAACTGCCAGGAACAACTGCCTCAGTTACAGCTCTTCTTCACTTTAAAGGTACTGTGCAAATGCGGTCAGGAAATCTTTTCCGCCGTGGTGAAAGTTTGTGAAACTTTCCCAACTTTTTTTTTTTTTAACCAACTTTTTTTTCTTTCATTTTTAACTGTAAGACAACAATTAGCTTTCGGTTACAGCAGTATTACAGAAATTAACGTCTGTGTGAACCAAATGTTTGACCTCCCCGAACTTTGGCCTTGAAACTATTGTCTTCCAACTTTTCCCCCTCCAGTGCCCCCACCCTCACCCGCCCTATCCCACCCTCTACCTTTAGAAAATACTGAACCAAACTGAGTCAAGGTTATAACCAGAGCAAGGCAGTTTCCTGAGCCCGCCCCTCCTCGGTGTCTTCTGTTGTCATTATCTGATGTGAATGTTTCTTAAAATCGTGGGTTTAAAGAATTGGGCCTCCCTCTCCCCCACGTAGTCCTGAAGTGGATCCCATATGGCTAGGAATTTCAGGTATGTCCCTGATTTTGTGGCTTAAATGTTCTCCATCGCCACAAATGTCAAAGCGAACGCTCTACTCGCTGCGCTACCGGACCGGCTACACTTTCCCAACTTTTAAGGCTTGTCCTTCCCTAAACATTCATCTAACTTTTTGTCTAACCAAATTCTTCTAAAAACCGTTGCAAAGACTTAACCGTTTACTACCAGAACTGTGCTAACCTATACAAGACTCTGAACCATTTTCTTTGGCCCAGGCCTACTGAATTGAATAGCTGGTTGTAGTGAACTGAAACTATTTGCCCTACCTTTGCAAAGTATCTGTGCTATGATTCTTTTAACCTTGTCTTTTTACCCCTTTTAAGGGTAACTGAAGTGCCATTTTGCTACCACTTCAGGGGAGCTGAACTTGTTCAGTAACTTATTGGTTGTGAATTGTAGCATATTAAGATGTGATATTGAGCTGCTCTTGCTAGTGTAATGTTTTCTCAATAACTGTGTAAATAAATGTATATACTTTTACCAAGATACCTTGAGTAAGTGTTTACTTGAATCACTGTGATTGGTGGTCCTTTGTGTAACCCCTTGTTCTGCTCACTTTACTTCTGAGATAAGTCTGGCTGCTAAGCCACTGCTACCACAATACTGTGTAGTACAGGCTTGTACCAAAGGTGAAATTGTACTGACTCTTGTAGTCTTAATTATGTGCAGTGTTCCCAAAGGGTACTGCATGTGATTCTCCCTAACCAATACCAAGGGGGGTCTTCAACACCCTGTCAAGAGGGTAAGTCTAACAATATCCTGGGTCCACTGCTACCCTGCAATTTATCTTTACAAAGTCTGACAACTGGCCCACGTTACCAAGCATGCTGGTTCCAGTACTTCCTGAACGCAAAGTGTGACACCCTAACATCTATGCATGACATTCAAGCATCCACAACTGCGAAGAAAGAAGTACAGAGCAGTGAAAAACCCCAAAGACTAAGTGACAATTTGTTCTATGTAAGGAAGGCAATATCTAAAGGACAGAAGAACTGAGAATCACAATCCTAAAGAGAAGCTTTGTTTTGTTGTGTTCTATTGAATCCACATTTAGTAACTTCAGTTGGTTCCATGTCATTTCATCACAGGATGTTTTTTCGAGGGGTTTTTCACTGCAAATTGTTTACCGAAAGAAACCATCAAATTTGTTTTACATTTATTTTTGGGGGGTGCCCCCAAACCCCATTGCCTTTCAGTTTTTATCTATTACCAAAAACCCACATTCCATTTATATACTTTTTTAATCCCACCTCAAAAAAATGAAATGGGTTTTTTTCATAAAAAAATTAGTGGTAAAAAAACCCCACGAAAAAACGTCCCGCGATGAAAGGACGTTGTACACTTCAGTTCACCCTAACCTCTTAATTTTTGTTGTTGTAATAAACACACTTGAATATGACAACCTGACTGATTAATCTGTTAGTTCCCTGACATTCTCTTTAGATGGTCCAAGCTGGCCTGGATGATTGGTAGCTGCAGGGTCTTCTCCTTAGAGGCAGTATTTTAGGCTAGATGGGGGCAGGGGTGAACTCTTGAGTTCTCGTCAATTAGTTTGACTAGATCACTCACCCGTAAGCCAAATAGCTTTTGACCTAAGAAGATAAGGTGAAGAAGGATGTTCCTCAGGACGTTTTCACCTTTCCAGACATGGATCCAAATGTGACACCTTACTGCCACCACTGCTCTTTGCTTCAAAATCCTGGAGAGAGTACATCTTCGGCCAGTGTCTTAGTATTAAAGCCTTCTCAAGATCTCGCCACTCCTTCAATACTATGTTATTAATGCTTTGAAGTATGGGTAGACCTGTGTCAGTAGTGTCCACCTACTATGGGCATCTGTGGCGCCAAATGATGCTGATAGAAAGAAGGCAGATACATCCACTAGACCGAGGTACGTAAGCAGGCAGGATGCAAACTCGTCCATCATCTACTTCCAGGACATGGAGGATCCAGGCCTCTTTCTGACTGTGGCACTGTGCCTGATTTCAGGTTTTGGTGGCTGCGCTATGGGGTAGCATTGCAACTCTGATGATGTCTCAGCCAGCTTGAAGAGGGGACACACAAAACCGATGCTCCACCTACAATGGGGTCCACTAATGATTTGTTTCATACTTTGCAGCTTGAGTTATCCATACAGTGATAGACCGCTGCAGCTTCTATATTGCCCGAATGATAAGGCCTGCTATATTTATGGATACAAATATTTCAAAATGGACCATCAGCACAATGTGCCAATCTGGAGAGTGGAGCAAGAGGTGGAGTCAATTTTTTAAAATTAAAGCAACAGAAGTTGCGTGTCTTGGGGACACTCAACAGCACATAACCATTACAAAGTCACAAAAATAAGCATTCCAAACATCACAAGAAATGCTTTCATTACTTACTGTCAAATGGTAACGTTGATGCCTACTCCTTCTCAAGCCAGTCCACAATAATGGAGTTTCAAGCAGCCAGACACAGGCACACAGTGCCCTAAAAAATAACTCTTTCCCCCTATGGAACGTAAAGGGACATCACCCTTGACATTAACTCACAGAAATTACATGAAATACCCAACCTTCAATTTTTCCCAGACAGGAAGGTTTGTGTAACTGGACTGGAATGAGTAAAACGTAGGACTCACAGTAATGACCAAGAATGAGGGAATCACCCCTTTGGCATTCTACTGTGTCCTTTTCCACAATAAGGAGGAACTATAGAATAGTGCTATACATACACTGCACACAAGTGCAGGTTATTCAAACACATTAGTGATTAACACATTCCAGGACTGCCGTCCCAAAGGAGCCAGAGGTACCAAGACCACCTTGTAGTGGGAAAGCCCAGACAAAAAGACTCCATCATGCAATTGGCATTCCATTAGGAGATCCAACTGGTGGGAGGCAGGGGAAACATGGTCTGATTTTTGGGGAAATGAATGGGTTTCTATAGAGAGGATAACAATGTTAAAGGGGATGGGGCAGGTACCAATTGATAGCTCCAACCCCCTTCCATAAAACTGTATTAGAGATGGAACATTCAGATTTAACAGCAGAGGAGCGGGACAGTGGTAAAATACAAAAGTGAATTATCACAACACGTTATTGGTCAAAGATCTACCAATAACTAAAGCGATATTGTGAGACATTCATTTTTTAAAGGACCTCACAAGTGTATGTAGAAGGGGCTCCCCTTCTCCACCCTTATCAAAATACACTTCTCTCAGATAGGAAGGCACCTCATTGCCCCCAACACATCTTCAAAGACAGAAAAAAGGTGACTATGAGTAATTATGAATTACAACACTCTGTATAAAAAACAACACTACTTAGCAAACACTAAAACATTTTGATCCCATCTTTAAATGGGTGGGTTTTTCCCAGAGATCAAGGATCCACTATTCATGTCCAAAGACAGGAAGGGAAGGTCCTGCTGAAAATAAACCACACCTTTATTCACCAGCCACAAACAGATGTTTTGGTGGAGCTTTTCAACCAAACACTGAAGAACATACTATGGAAGGAGGTGGCAAAAAGACAGACGAAAGGAGGAATCTTCTACTGGATTCTCCTCTTTGAACTGTTTTATGGCTGAGCACCTGAGGATGTGCTGGGTATGCTGAAAGAGGGTTGGAAGGCGCAAGATAACCTAGGAGTGAACACTGCCCAGTGTGGTAAGTCAGAATCATGAGACAGACAACTCATTGTATTTTGTACTGAAAGGCTTTTATTTTGGTGCAAAAACCCTGATCTAATACGAACACTCTGCTCCCTAAGCTGAATGAAAGGAAACAGTCCAAAATGGTGTGTGCCAGGATGTTATAAAAAAGTTAAGCTGTCCTCCATCTAGAAACATAACTGTCCTGATCCTAACCCTACCACTACAAAGTAAAAAGAACTATGAATTAAAATTCTTAATGGGATCTCAAACAATTGGCTGGTTTAGGACCCGCACTGTACTGTCCCAGCCTTTTACCAACTAATGTCTCTGGGGCTTCCACCTGTCTTACAGTTCCAGCACATGGGTTTCTTTGGGGCCTACTGCCTGTGGTAAAACTGAATGCCTCTAGGCCTTCGGGCCTGATGCAAAGTTCAATACAAAACAGAGTCTCTTTAAGTGTGCGTAGATAGCCGGTCCTCTCCAGCTTGTTTTGGAACTCCTTCGGTTCCTACCCCTCCCTGGGGTCTCGGTTTTCACATCCCCTATTATCCCCTCTTGGGCTCCTTGGGTTCTCAGCCCCTCTCGTGCTTTTTAGTCTCTCACTTTGGCATTTGGTGTGCAGATTCTCACACAGTCACAGGCAACCTCTTGCCTCAACCATTCTAGGACTCCTTGCCTTCTCGCCCTGGCGTTGGATACATGAATTCTTGCCCCGTCTCAGGCTATTTGATGTGTCAGCCCTTCTTGGGACCTTTGCTCCCTCACCCTGGTTTGGTGTATATGGGTTCATGCTCCGTCTTGGGCTATCTGATGCCTTAGCCCCTCTTGGGCCTTTTGCTTTCTTATCCCGGCTTGGGGTATGTGGATTCTCAGCCCGCCCCTCGCTATCTGATGCCTCAGACCCTCTTGGGCCTTTCGCTTTCTCGCCCCGGGTCGGGGTATGTGGATTCTCGCCCCATCTTGGGCTATCTGATGTCTCAGCCCCTCTTGGGCCTATGGTGTTCTCACCCCAGCTTTGGTATGTTGATTCTCGCCCCATCTTGGGCTATCAGATGCTTCAGCCCCTCTTGGACCTTTTGGTATCTCTGGGCCAGTCCACCCACCTCCTGGTTCCTTGAACATGCCATGTACCTAGCTCGTTGCGGTGGCGTTCCTCTTGGGAGGCGGCATCATGGTTCTGGCTTTTCTCCGGTCTTACACACTGGTGTGGGTGCACTGTGTTTCGGGGGGTGGGGTACTCTGTGTTTTGGGTGTTTGTGTCTCTTCTCGGTGTGGCAGGCCAAGCTTCTCCAGCTCTCAGCCTGGTTGCAGGGAGCAGCACTGTGCAGGATTCCCCACTCCTGCATGTTCCACACTCTCTGCCTGGGACTGTCTCCTGACTCTGCCTCAAAGGGGGACAGGCCCCCTTTTGTGTCTTGGCTCCTCGGGAGCGCGGGCTGCACTCCAGCTCTCTCACCGGCACTCCTTTGTGTCAGTCTCATAGGGCATTTATATTCGTCTCTAAAAGGAGATGGATCACTCCATTGGTTTTGTGATGGCAAAAGTACAGCGTCAGAAACCAAAGCAGGTAAAACATTTCACAGTGATTTAACTTGAAGTGGTTGCCCAAGAACAAAAGTGTAGGGATACTATCCAGAAAATCCCTAGTGGTTGAAGCCGATAACATGCCCAGGCAACAGATGGTGGAACTGATTGTGTTTTCCTGTAAGGTGGTCACAAAGGCTATTATGTCTCAGACACGAAAAAGAGTGTCTTGGACAGGCGGAATCCTGGCAGATTACTTCCAGGATTTTATTGAAGTATTGGGGCCGCTTCTAACTTATTAACGCAATATTAAAATCTACCATAATTCCTGATGATTGCCAGAAATCAATCATCATACCAATTTTAAAAAAGGGTGATAGAGATAGTCCCCATGCCTATAGACCTATTTCTCTTATAAACCCGATTTTCAAAATATTTGGAAGGTGCCTCCTGTATATTACTGCTCCGATCCAATTGGGCTTTTGCCGACCAGTGGGTACCATGGAACAAAGGTTACATTGATATCTGGTGATTGAACATTCTCTGTTTGTTAAAAAAATAAATAAACGGTATATCTGGCATTTATGGACCTAAGCACCACCTTCGAAAAGGTCAACAGGGACAAGGTATGGCAAGTGCTTGGGTCCTATAATTGTCCTGAAAATATTTTAGTCATACCCATGGCTTTATACAATAATCATGAGGCCTGCGTAAGATCTGGCAATGATGGTCATTGTACACCCTGGTTTTCCATTTGTTCAGTGGTGAGGCAGCATTGCATGCAGGCCCCCTTGTTGTTTTCCTTATATATAAACAAGCTCCAGAAGGAAATATTAGATCGTAATGCTGACATTCCAAAATTAGGTGAAATTCTGATCCCAGCCCTGGTGTATGCGTACAATTCAGTAATCATTGCCCACACTCCAAGAGCCCTAAAGACACTGATCAATAAATACACCTCATTTAGGAATGGGTTAGACCTTCAAGAGAATACAAAAATCAATGGCCATGATTTGCTGACTAGGGAATAGGAAAATAAACTCCCCACTATGTGGTGCAATGCAGGGTGAAATACTTTGATTATCTAGGTATACATTTTTCTGAATCTTTCACGGCAGAGGCTCACATTCCAAAGCAAGTGCTACGTATGGAGCGGTCTATAGGGGGTGTTTCTCACTTCATCAAGCAACACAAGCAACAGCTTTTGAAATATAAAAAACCATCTACAAAGCACACACACTTGAGGCAGTGAAATACAGTGCAGCGGTTTGGGAAGCTTCAGACCATTCATCAATATAGATAGAAGAAAATCTCTTCTTGAAGAATTTGCTGGCTCTTCCTAGCTCTGCCCTCATTTGCGTGACACACAAAGAGTGATGGGCCGCCTATCTAATAGGAGAGGAGAGAAGATAGCTCTCCCTACATCTACAAGGTATATAGTTCAAGCCTCTCTCAATAGCTAAAAAATGTAGGGGGCAAACTAAAATGAGCCAAGTCTACATATATTCCACGGACATTTTCTGGAGGAAGTATTTCCTTGGGGCACACTGGCCTTATAGTTCCTTTTATTCACCTTCTAGGAAGTCTGTCCCGGTATGTAGATCAAGTGGTAATTTTTTTAATCTGCCCAGGCGCTACAGATTAAGATAAATATAAAAATTCTACATGGGTGTAGTTGTCCTTGTTAGCTTGTTTAGATCTTAGCGAAGGACCAGTACTCAATATCTGCATGCTAGGGGGCCAAGTTTGTGTCAGTTCAGGCAGCTACGGGTGTGCACAGTTTGCATTGCATTAGAATGGTGGTTGAGGTCTGCTGTGGGCACATAATACAGGTCTAATGTGCCACTTTACAGTGATGGTAGGTGGTCACTACAACCTCCAGCCTGTCCTCCCCTTCTTCTCACCTCCCCCGTGGAAATTTTGCTTTAGTTCCCTTTCTGTGACTATGACCTTGGTTGGTCAGGGCAGTTGGTTGCTTTCCAGTGGCCGGGGCTTGGATGTGTTCCCTTTTGTTTGTTTGTTTGTTTGTTTGTTTATCTATTTGATAAAGTGCACCAAACCCTCAGGTAGCTGGGCGCAACATTACAAGGATACTTAAAGCTTAGTTACAAGGTAAGTGGGTACGTACATACGGGAAATAAACAGAATTACTGCCACATAGTTTACAGGGATACTAGTGGTCCCATATGGGTATTCCAAAATTACAGTTGGGTGGTACAATAGTAACAGATACATTTGAGAGCGGTAAGGTCTAGCAGACATTAGGTAGTAGGTGCAGTCAAGTGGTTGATAGGTCGGCAGGTTTAGGAATTGTTGGTCCGTATCCAGGTGAGGACTTTCCGTCTAAATCTGGAGTAGGGTTGGTCTGTTCTGAGATCTAAAGGGAGTCCATTCCAAGATCGAGCGACTATCACCGGGAAGCTAGAGCCACCAGCTGTAGTATGTTTAAATCTGGGGACCTCTAAGGTGTAGGCGTTGGCAGATCTCATGGGGCGGTCAGTGATTCTCTTGTTTATTCTTTCTACAAGATAAGGTGGAGCTATGTTGTTCAGACATTTGGACGTGAGAGAGAGTGTTTTGAGGAAGATCCTGTCCTTAATCTTAAACCAGTGGACATCTCTTCTAAATGACCAGTGGACATCTCTTCTAAATGTTGAGATGTGATCTCTGTTCGGGATATTTAGAGCTGCTCTAAGGGCATTATTTTGGAATCTTTGCATTTTGTCAATAATGTTTCTTCTCTGCGCTTCGTCTCGCCAGAGGCAACCAGAGTACCTATGACATTCTGTGGTATCCCAGTGGTGTCAGCAATGCCCCCACAGTAGGCTGCAGGGGTGAGAGGATGTATGGGAAAGAGCCTGCTTTCCCTCCAGTGTTTCGGAGGAGAATGGTTCATTCCTAGTTGTGTCGCGTGTGCCAGTGTGGGCTTTCCTGATCGAAGGGGGGGGGGGTCTTCGAAGTGATGCTGCTTATGCAGTGCAGCATCTCAGCAGGACCACCTTTTACAGACCCGGCATCTCGTAGTCTCGGCATTTCGCAGATGTCTCAGCATTGCCAACAGCTCGATGGGGGGAGCCCGTGGCAACAGCCATCCAAAGTTGTCCTCACTTTCCCCCCGGTTCCCCCAGCCACTCAATCTCGCCACAGAGACTGGTGCCTTCTAGAGAGCCCAATTAGCACTGCCGGGGCTCCTCTACGTTTTCTGGCGAAAGATGGCAGCCAAGAGGGTGGTCCTCCGCCATGTTTTGTTTGCTTACTACATGCAGCGATTATTATCGTTTTCATCAGTGTTGTGCTGTCACAGGGGCTTCCCAGAATGGTTTTGCTCTCTTCTGATGTGGTAAGGGTAATATCTGTAGGAACGTATACTGCATTTCAGGCGCTTAACAAAGATCTTGAGAGGTTCACATCTTCTCCATGTGGCTGTAGCCCACGTCCCCTTTGTATTTTTAAATATTCGGGTGGTTCCCCCATACTTACCACCACCTACCCTTCACAGCCCACCCTTAAATCCTTTACCCCCAAATAAACATATTTAAATTACTTCCCCTTAAAGTAAACACATCAAAGTGAGGAACCACAAAGTAATTCACTTTGATGAAAAAAATGAACAACCCCACAAGTCCTCCGAACCTTGGGCCAAATGGGCAGGCCAACCAAGGTGCTGATGCTGAGGAAAGTGAAAGGTTCAAGGAGCTGAAACTGCTGAAATACCTGAAGGCACCCAGCCCCAGACTGCTTGCCAGAGAGGTAAGCATTGTACCCCTTGTTGGTGAAAAAGGCACAATGGGGCTCATTACGATTATGACAGAGTCGTAAAAAAGTGTCTGTAACATAATTACTCACACTTTTACCCCATCCCCGTACTACATGTTTGCATGTTTGTCAGTAATGCACTGACTGGATGTATTTCCTATACATAAGTAGCAAAAACAGAATGAATTGCTGCAGTAGAATATCCACCAACACTAATTCCTCCTCCTAAATCCCCATGGAGTCCTAAATACTCTGAAAATGGCAATTAACACTACCATACTGTCACTGGTAATTGAACAGATTTTGCATCTTTCCCAAGTGGCAGTAATAGTAACCTAGGTTGCTGGTATTCCTCCTCGTAACAAGAACACATATCCCTTACTAGCAGAAAAGCCACTAAAGCCCCTGGAAAATAAAATGGGTGCATTAAATATCCCTTATGAGTGTCAAGGGCACTACATCCCCTTGGGAGTTAGAAGACCCTGATATCCCTTAGAGGTGAGAGGCGCACCTTACAATTTGGGATTATCTGAGGCTCAATAATCTGACTACATGAAGAAGTACCCTCTCGAGAGGATAGCTCAGGGGCAGCGTGCTCCCCGGGTCCGCGCTTAGTGACCTCTGGGTATTAAGTGCGTTATAACTAACCAATTATAAAGTAGGCAAAGCACTATAGGCCTGGATAGATTATAAATAGCGAGCTGGTGTCAGGCACCGGCACTGTGTTTGCTGCACACCATACAGTTTGTGTGAGTGGAGACTACATGTCTCATCATCCTCGGACAGAATGCACAGACGGCAGCGCTTGTAGGTGCCCTTCTCCATTTGTGCGGCGCTCCTCAACGCTGTTTACAGACCGTTCCTTCACTACATGATTATGGCTTGGTGCTGTTCATTCCTCGTGCTTCCCTGCCTGTTTCTAGGTCCCTTCCCTTATTCCTATTGCCTTGCCCCCTCTTGTGCCCAGCTCTTCTCTTCTTGTTCCCTTTCTGGGAACCCTTAGACCTTTAGGTCGCTTCCTGAGTGTTCTCTCTTCCCAGGGGCTACCAGCTCCGCCCTTG
This sequence comes from Ambystoma mexicanum, assembly GCF_040938575.1. Lineage (NCBI taxonomy): Eukaryota > Metazoa > Chordata > Amphibia > Caudata > Ambystomatidae > Ambystoma > Ambystoma mexicanum. The sequence continues at coordinate 619,956,648 of NC_090932.1, read as the reverse complement.
GGTTCTGTTACCTTCCTCAGGACGGTGCTGGTGCACTGTGGGTTTGTGAGGTCACGCCTAACACCGGACCTGACAGCTGGGCACTATTTTCAGGTGAATGAGAAACTGAGTCAAGAAGTGTAATGTGCTATATCGCTGAGACTGTATTGGGACTAAAGAAACTTGCAGAGTCCAGTATCCCAATTAGAGACCGAACATTTAAAATAGTATACTTTGCTCCATCCGGACCCTTTTAGGCTTGAGCATTTCTGGAGAGCAAATTCCAATTTAGCCGATAAAAAACTAGGTGTTTGTCCCAGCCACCTATTTTGTAATAAGTTGAAGCTGAAACCTTTTTTGTTTTGTGTCATGTGTTTTGGCGGTTCCAGTTCTACTGCAGCAAGGAGACAAAAGGTGAATAAAAATGCTGGATTCATCAGGCAGCATTGCAGGTCCATCACCAACACATCTAGTAATTGCACCTGCAATTGCTTATAAGCAAGACAAATATTACATATTATTATTACTACTACTACAGTTGGGAAACTGCAGGAGAACAAAGGCTCTTGGCAATTGTTAGGGAGAATTCTCTGTTTAGGCTGAATTTCCTAACCTAGTGCGTCCCCCAGCAGGTTTGCTGGATTTCTGGAGTTTGTTTTTGTCCATCCTGCCAAGAGTGAGACTCTTTTTCTCCCACTCTTGGACATGAATGTGGTTAATTCCGTTGAATGTCAATGTGTTCTATGGGCTATGGGGTCTTTTACTCCATAGGGTCTCATATGTTTTACTATGTGGGTTACACCGCACCCTCCGTGCCGTAACACTGGGGCGCCCTAGAGGATCCCCACCATAGACTCCATACCCGGGGACTGACTACTGTCTCCCAGGGCATGTAAAGTCACCATTGGCTTTACTAGACCTAAATTTACTAACAGAACTAGTACAAACCATCCTATTGTGGATGTACTAGTAGGGGTAATTCGATTACCCCTGGGTCTGTTATTCGAGGGGGCACCGTCCCGTCCCCCCTCGTCGAGTTTCGGCTGGTGGCAGTGGAAACTACTTGTTATATTCAACCTCGAATATAATTCTATGGGATTCTTCCCATTGTTGGAGGCTAATACTTTTTCCTGTTATTCTCTAACATACCGCCGGTTTATTTGTCTTAAATAAATCTACCGGTCGGTATTTTCTGCCAGAACTCGGTTTTTAAAATAGCGTCTGTGTTCGCCTCTGTAACTCCGAACCAAAGGTTGAGCCCTTTGTTCCACTTTTGGCGGGCTTCTACATAGAAGCCCTCCAAAGTGGTGCCATTCTGTCTGGGTACCACAGGGGGTGTGGGAGGGGGTTTAAGCACCCTGGACTGAGTTGCCTTGCCAACTCAAGTCGCACTCTGGTGTGATTGGCCCAAGTAGTGAGCCACCCCGCTCACCACTTAGCGTGTTTTGATTGACAGCTAGGCTGAATGAATGGGGGTTTGCTGCATAAAAGCAGGGCTTTTGGGACTGGATCTTCTGAAGTCGCCACAGGACCTAAGAATCCGACGAGGGCAAAGCTGAGCCGACCTGCAACAACGACACCTCCGGTGGAGCCCTGCTGAACCGTCTCACCACTTCCCAACGACAGAGGAGATCTCCCGGCTGGAGAGTCTTCTTCCCCTGACTGGTGGGAACAACCAGTCCCTTTGCTTTTTCTTCGCTTCCAGGGCGTAGTGGTCGAATTGCCCTTGCTGAGCACCCCGGCAACCGGATAGCCACTAGCCCGTACCACGACCAAAAGGTGGTGCCTTGTGACGGAGCACTCCGTGGCTGGTCTCTTCCCTGGTGGTGCAACGATCTTCAACTTTCCTTCGACGACGAGATCATCTCATCTCTTGGCAAAGCCCCGACTTGCATCCACCACCAGGAACAACTGCCCCCGCCGGAGCTGTCTCTCCACATACAAGGTATCGTGTCCGCCTGGCTTCCCTTGTGACGGTTAGCGTGAGCTGTCTTAATCCTTGCCTCTCCATCGGGTCACCTCCAGACCTTCTTAACTTTTTGTTCTAAACTGGTCCAACCTTTCTGTGACAATTTGCTACAAAGACTCGAAGTGCATTTCCACTGTGATACTTTTTGGGACATATCGCCTTGCCTCTCTCTCCAAGTGGGCCTGGCCTCTGAACTTTGTGATCCACAGTAGACCCTGCCTTACTTGCCTTGCATTTGCTTCGTAAAAGAGTTGGTACCGAGTTGGTTTCATACCCTGCCTTTTCTCTCCCGTTCTAACGAATACTAGAGTGCCATCTAGGTTAAAGCATTCACCTCTGTCTGCAAATAAGTGGTGCCGTTGAACCTAAACTTGTCCAACTATTATTAGAGGATTGATAATTATAGTAATTGTAATTGAAGTTGTTTGCCGTATTAGTGCCAGTGTGTTTTTCATAGATGTGTTTTTATAAATAAATAACTATATATCTTTACACCCAAGCTCTGTTCCGTGTCTGCTTGTTCTACTGTGTAAATTGCCCTATTTTGTATACTCCACATACTGCCTAACTCTTCTTGAGGGAAGTCTGACTGCTCAGCCACAGCTACCAAGTGAATCTGTGTGGTACAGATTGCTGCCAAGTGGGTTTACTGCCAAACACCTGTAGGCCTAAATCTTTTGCAGTGGTCCCAGAGGGAACTGCACAGGTTTCCGCTTAACAGCAATCCCTGTATAATAATACAAGACACACATATATTATAGGACAGCAATCGCCATCCTATGATTAAGAAAAAAACCATTTGCATTGGCACAGAGGGCCTCAAGAGTACATCAACTCTTGCAAAAAAAGGTTGAAAGGGGTTTTATTAGCAAATTTGTATTGGCAAATTAAAGGGGTTTCCACCAAACGGCTATCCCTCTCTTTCTTGTCTTCAAGTGGCCTTTTCCCTCCGTAGTGCAGACTTCCCTAATGCCCAAGACAGTCACTGGAGATTGGTAGCCCCTACTATCTAGTGCCTGACTGGCTAACATTGAGGACTTAAAGGCAAGGGCTTTTTCTAATGCTCCCCCCTCTGGGATCTTCTAGATGGATCGTAACTTGGGGTCCCACAACAAGTGTAATATTCTTTGGACCAATAATTTGTGACTTTCAACCATACAGGTCTCACTTTTTCTTCTCCTTCTTACTATACTCTCTGATCCGTCCCTTCCACCCACTCCCTATTTTCTCTCCTCTATCACGCTCTGCTCTGTCCCTCCAATATTATTCTGTCTCCCCTCTACCCTGCTCACTCAATCTCACTTAGACCCCCTTCTGTTCCACCCCCTACTCTCTGCTGTCATTCCACCCTGGTCTCTTTGTCCACCTCCTCCTCACCCCATGACCTTACATCTTACATAGCAACCCACACTCTCCCATCCTGTACATCCCCCTTTATCCTGCTCTTCCCTCTTTCCACTGATTCACGAGGTCACCTGGTTTCAGGGACAATCTCTGTCTTACTCTTCTTCAGGGCATGGGTTACACAGCCGAAAAGCCATAAAGCATCCTCACAGCCCCCCACCCCCTTTTCAACGCTTGTCCTCCGGTGTTTAGTAATGACAGTTCGGTGCCATGAATGTCAGTATCAGAGTTCGTAATGTGCTGTGGTGGAACAACTTGATTGCTGGTCCGTGGCAAGCAATTTTCTGCCAGCTCTCTGCTGCATCTCTCACCAATGGACTGCATCTTCCGTCCTCAACGCTAGGAAGTATAGGGTGATAAGAGGTGTTGTGTCCTACTTGTAATACAGCACATAATGAGGGACCAAAGACGCGACCCTTCCAACTCCCCCACTCCACCACTGGGGCAGAACTGGCTCTGGAAACCACCCCGGTAGGCCTCCTGCCACAGGTTGAGAGATATGCCCATGCCCTCTTGACAGGGACAGGTCCCAAACCCTGTCACACAGGTCCACCCTTTCTCCCAAGCCCTCCTCCTGTTTCTGCTTGCCAACTACCTTGACACAGATGTTTTTTGGGACCTTCTCTCCTCCGCACCCTTTGGAATTTTACCTGAAGATCTTTTGAGGCAATGATATGAGAGAAGCCCCCTTTTTCCACAGGCATAGCACCCAATTGCTTGATTCAGCCATGGGGTTATGAGTGTCTTAAGGCATTGATCCTGATGGCACAGGGATTGCATCCACTGTCTGAACAGTTGGATCGTACTGTCCAATGCCAGGTCGCTGGAAAGTTCATGCCGCTCAATTTGCAAGAAAATGTCGACACTATAGGAGTGAAACATGACATTGCTGATTCTTTATTTGTTTTAGTAAATGGTGTTGCCCCAAAAGATAAACACGTTTGGCAACAGCTTATAGACATCAGAAAGGTAAAAATAAGCTTCATAGTTTACACTGATGCAAAATGATTTGTATAATGGCAGTCTTACTGTACCAGATTTGTCTATGCTTGATGTTGAATCAAAAAGCAAGAGCAGTGAAGGTCAGTTCCAACGTCTACCTGTTGCAGAAGGGAATAGTTAGTATGAACATTACACTATTTATCCTCTACACTCACGTGAAGTCATGGGTGACAGTTTCAAATTATACAAGTTGAAACTAACAGAAAGGTGCATCAATCAATCTCTGGGGAAAAAAACATTAGCAGCTTGTTGTTTCCCTATGCTTTTTCCTACTGGAGAAGGACGCAGATTGGATGATCAGAAGGTTCCAATTTCATCTTCAGAATATCTTTGTACATTAATGTATTCTAAAGATTCCCACACCAACGTTGAATATATTTTTCACTTACTGTATGAAAGTGAATGTTCAACATTATGTTATGCTGTTGCTCATACACTTTAGACAGGAACTAGATTTCCACATGCAACATGTAAAGAAAAAAAAGAAATTTTAGAAGGAAAAATGACAAATAGCCTTGCCAAAATGAGAGGAACTAAGGAATATTGGTATAGAAGACACTCAGAGGTCAGATGCATGATCGGAAACGTGTGCCCTCCAACTTGGTTTGTGACTTTAAGTTGCTCAGAGTATGGTTGGGATGATCTTCCAGAGTAGATTCATGAAAGTAATCCACAGAAAGAAGACATAGAACACATGACAAAAGGATAATTCTGTTCCATGGACCCTGTAAGTGTATTGTAATTCTTCCATCACCGATTTGTAGCCATGTTACACTTTATATGTAATAAGGAAATGGTCCACTAGGTTCTGTAGAACATTTCTTTTGGAGAAAAGAGTACCAGGCACATAAGACACCACATATACAAATGTTTTGGATTAAAGATACTCCTCAGTTTGGTAAAAAAAAAAAAAAGTGATGGCTGTGTGATGGAGTTTATACAAAAATAGATTACTTGTTCCATCTCTACTCAGCATGTTAATGCTGAATTAGGGAACAAGGTGGAAAGGTTTCAAAAGCACTTGTATTGTATTGTATTCATCATTTATATAGCGCCCTTTCACGATTTTTATGGCCTAAATGTGCTTTGTGGTTGGAACTCCCTTGGTGACAGCAGTCCATGTGCTGTAGGTTCTAAGAGTTGAAATTAAAGATGCTTGTGTGCATTTTTGCCGGGTTAGGATTTAGGTGTGCTGGCTAGGCTCCAGTAAGCATCCCAGTGACCAGGCACGTTGGTGGGTGCTGTTGGTGGTTCAGGATAGAGTTCTAGTGCTGAAGATTCAATGTGTGCGCAGCTATCAATTATTTTTCATTGGTTGTCGCTGTATACTAATTGTAATAAAGGTACATCTGTACACGCTTGTAGCTTATTAACATAGACTTTATTGTAAGTTACATTAAGCTAACAGATAAGGATAACCACTGGGTCCCATCATCCAGGCTCAACTGACATTACATAGAACCTTCACACAGCATTCATCACCAAACATTCCTCATGACATCACCAGCTCTTACATACAGGGACAAGCACTTTACAAAAACATCTCCTTCCTTTCCAATCACGCACAAACACAAGGAGCGCATCACAACACATCCCCCTCCTTTCCAAAGGCAACACTAACGCGAGGAACACAGACATGAGAAGCACACACGAAACATCCATACCTTGCATCTTTTTTTGAGAGATACAACTCAAATATTTCTGGGACACTATCTCTACACCTTAAATGGGGCACTATCGCTACCATACACACTGAACGGGATGCTATCCCTGCACTTCACCTCAATGGGACGCTATCCCTAGGTACACTATCCCTACACTTTAAATGGGACACTATCCCTACACCTTAAATGGGACGCTATCCCTAAAATACACACTCAATGGAACGCTATCCTTACTCTTTAAATGGGACGCTGTCCCTATACATTATTTTAGTGGGACGCTATCCCTACTCTTCACCTAATTGCGACGCTATCCCCACACTTCACTTTACCGTAGCACCTCTGATATGTTTTACATTACATACCAAGCTTCTACAATGACTCACTTTAAGCATAAAACATTTTGCGTTTCAATATCTTATCACAAATACATCTGCACATCTGAGAATCAACTAAAAGATAATGCTGCTTTCTTGCAGCCTCATTTTTTTAAAGTGTATACTCTTAAATCCTAAGAGTCCATGCCGCGTTCCTGCAGCCTTCTTTTACTTCTCACACTTACACTTTAAACTCTGATCATAAGAGTCCATGCCGCCTCCATGCATCCTACTCTTAGATTCTAAAAGTTCATGTTGCACTATAGAATATTTTCCTGAAATGCCTCAACATGTTATAACTAGCTCAATAACATACTTGCTCTTACTCCATGTCATGCCCGACATACTACATACAGTTCCAATTGTTGCTCTAACACAATAACTGTATTCTTATCAAGTTCCAAAGAGTCCAATATGTACCTGCAATTCCTCAAAGTATTACACTTTACTTCCTCCCACTTCTGCACTTTCGTGGAATTACAAACCACACATGCCCTCTATACATATCACTGCATTTAGCTTCATATCACATACTCCTAATTAGTCTTGCACACTTCTAGCAGCTCCTATAACGGCACATAAGATACACTCTCACATTGCCGTTAATACTGTCTCTTGTTTTCTTAAGAACATATGCTGCATCAAAAGGATACATTCATCTTCAGTGGCGGATCCTCATATCTGCCACTCTGCATCCCCTTGGAGCTGCTGGTGAATTCAAATCTCATTCACGAGGGAACATAGCTGTCCAAGTTAACCGGCATCCAGCATAAACAAACCTTGCCCCAATTAAACTCAAACGTTGTCGCCCTTTCAAACGCCAGCTAACTAGTCTTCTATTCCTCAGCTCTTAAATCTGACATTTCCTTCCACGAGTTTGTATTATTGCCAACACTGCTTCTGGCTGCTTCACTTGCAATGCATTGGATAAGGGACACATTAAAACGCGGAAAACTTGTCTGCATGCAATGTACATTTTCACGTGTACGACGGAGCACGCCTCTTCATCACTATGTTTCTCTGCAACTTCACTTAAACACTGTTCCTCAATGTCCTTTCTCTTCCTGTTTTGGGCAATGCCGCAGGGCCGCCCAAGGCGAGGCAGGGTAACTGATGTTACCATGTGGCAGGCCTGGGAGAGGGGCAGCCCCCACCCCCAACCCTGCTCCTCTCCCTCTCATGGACACGGAGACACGCAGTCTTCAGCATACAAAAGCAAGGGAAGGGTGAGGTGCCCACCGCTCATGAAGAGCGGCTAAATGAAATAGACTAAGCCTCCGTTTGGAGGCAAGGCAACAAAACAAACAGGCCCGCTAGTACGCGGCCGCCCTATCTAGACAGGGGGGGGGAGAGGCTCGTACACCACAATAAGGAGCTCAATTAATTTTGCTTCCAGTTGGAAGCAAGGCAACACATACAACATGGTCCGCGATAACGTTGAGTGATTAGTAAATGCCAGAAAATATAATTTGTAGCCACCAGGTTATATAGTTCAGAGGTGAAGCGCCCCGCCTACAAAGCGGACGACGGCGTTTCGAGCCTCGCGGTCGGGTGCAAAGCACAATTTCACGGACGACACTCAATATTGCTCATTTTTGGTACAAAATTATAACAAGTCATAAAATTTAACAGGAGCACGGGGGCGGCCGAAATAGAAACAGCAAGCCAACATTTGTTTGTGTAAAGGGGCACAGGGATGCTTATACTCTAAAGGGGTGTGTGGGTAAAGCTGCAAAGTTGCAAAAACCATCTGCAGACCCACATTCACCACACCCGGTCAAGTGGCTCAGGGAGTAGAGCGCTAGCGTCAACAGCCCTGCAGAGCCTGTTGATGCAGGTTCGAATCTTGGCAGGGCCTAACTCAGCCTTTTATCCCTCCAAGGTCAATAAATGAGCACCACACGCCCTGGGCAATATTATTCACAATCCAATGAACGTTACAGAAGCCATTGGATAGTTCTTGAAGGGGGTTTTCCATAATATTGAAACTGGATAGCAGATAAAGTGCACAAAGTTGGACGATAGAGGCCCAACAACAGCCAGCTACCCAAAGCACGCAGCAGCATAGACAAGTTTCGTGCATACATAATTTTGTGACACAAACAAACAAGTTGAATGATTAGTCACGTGTTCACAAAGACAGTTAGGTAACCGCACAAAGTTCAAAAGGGAATAAAGTATTTGCAATTCTTTTACTTAAACAGGCAAAGAATAATGGCTCCCAAGTGAAAACCACAAGAACCCACAACACCACCACAGAAGCCCAAATCACCCCACTTGTTGGCGGCAATAGAAGCAGCCGAGCATTATGGATGGGCCTGGGTCAGGGAAAACATATACAGCCTACCTAAAGAAGGGATAAGTGTCAAGATTGGAGGCCTTATCCCCTTCCTCCTCACCTGAATCTTCTGTGGCGGATTCCTTTGGATTAGACTCTGTCTTCCTACGGTCCTTCCTCCTTATAGGAGTCTTGTCCTTTGGTGTCTTGGCCTTCTTTTTGTGTAAATAGGGTCGGGCCCCTCTGGAGGCCACCGTGGCAGAGATAGAACCCTGTCCGCGGGGACACCCAGGGGGCCAGACCTAGATCAGGGAAAAAGCACAAAGGCAGAAAAAACCCTGTTTCCAGATGGGTTCAAATAAGGAGTTGAGAATTCCTTTCACAGGTAATTGAAGTCTGGCTGCAACTGATGGCTAAGGAAGTTGACCTCCAACTCCGGTGGAGAGAGCCAGTTAAGCTCTGCGGTGACAGTAGGACGAGGCACACAGAGGAAAGATACAGGAACCCAAATAAACCAATAAATAAATCTTAAGGGAAGACAGAACAGATAGAAATGCCCGTAAATAACAGTGATAAGATTGTCGAAAAGAGTAAGTATAGAAATAGTGTGCAGGTAAACCATAAGCAGAAAGTAGAAATATGCCTGCAGAGCGCAGTAAGTTTACAAACGAGAAATGAGAGTGCAGAGAAGACGAAAGGCAGAAAACGCCGAACAAATAAACTTAAATGCTTCGGCGGAAAAACAAGAAGCGTAGGTGCAGAAGCTCAGGCGAGGCGGAGCCGTAGAACAGATGAGGAGAGGCAAAGAAACACTCGCAGAAGCAGCAAGACCCAGAAGACAGGTAACCCGGGAAGAAATTATGTTGAGCACAGAAGGTAGGCACAGGGAAGGCAAAAGGTAGCTGCAATGAAGATTGGCAAGGAGGAATTTTCCAAGAACGAAGTTCCACACAAACCGGAGCGATGTGTACAGATACAATGCACCGGTTTGGGGGAGGAGCCAGAATTTAAAGGCACAGCCACCACATTGGGTGAGGACTAGAGCGCTCGCAAGTCAATGCTTCCAGCGCTTCCAAACCTTCCATTCTCCGTTCCTGACAGTATACCCCCGTCTTCTCAGGGGACTCCCCGGTTTGCCCGGATGAAGCCGATGGAACCTCTGCACTAGGCGTTTGGCATGTATATGGCTCACAGGTTCCCATGTCCTCTCTTCCACTGGATAACCCTTCCAATGAACCAAATAGTGCAACCGCCCCTTGTGGTATCTGGAATCGACAAGATGAGACACCTCATATTCTTCAGGCGTAGAGCTCACCTGAGCACGCGTTCTGAACACAGGTCTCTTAAAAGGGTCCTCCTTATGTTCTTTGAGAAGGGAGACATGGAGGACTGGATGTACCTTTCTGAGATATTCTGGTAGCTTGATCTTATATGCAACAGGGTTGATCTGTTGAAGAATGGGAAATGGCCCAAGGAAACGAGAGGAGAACTTCCCCTTATGAACCCATCTGGGTAGAAATCTGGTGGACAACCAGACAAGGTGCCCTATCTTCCAGCTCGGATTGGCAGTACGACCCTTGTCTGGCCATTTCTTGTGTGTAAGTTGACTCGCTTGGTGTGCTTCCTTAGCGAGTCTGTGTATCTCCTGTAGGTCCTGTAGAACCCCATCCAATGCCGGAATTTTGGTAGAAGGAGGGTTGAGCCAGGGTAAATGTTGAGGATGATATCCGTAAGTACAATAGAAAGGACTCATCTGGATCGAGGTATTGAGAGAGTTATTGTAGGCAAATTCTGCCTGTGGGAGGAAACAATACCATTCCTCTTGTTGCGGACTGCAAAAACACCTGAGGTACTGTTCTAGGCTGGCGTTTAATCTTTCAGTTTGGCCATTGCTCTGTGGGTGGTATCCAGAAGAGAGTGCCTTGTGAATCCCTAGAACTTGGCAGAGAGAAGCCCAGAACTTGGAGGTGAATTGGGGTCCTCTGTCCGACACAATGGTCCTGGGCAAACCATGTAGACGGACTATATCCTGAAGAAAGGTTGCGGCCATTTCGGAGGCTGAAGGAACCTGTTTAAAGGCCGAAAAATGGGCGAGCTTGCTAAATAAGTCAACTGTCACCATAATCGTTGTCATGCCATATGACGGAGGGAGGTCTACAATAAAATCGGTAGAGATGTGTTCCCAAGGATGGTCCGGTAAGGAGTCTTGCTGCAGTAGCCCCAGAGGTCTTCCCATTCGGTGTTTGTTAGAAGCACAAACCGAACAAGTGGAAACGTACTGGCTTACGTCTCTTCTTAAGGTCGGCCACCAGAAACCCCTCCGTAGCAGATCCAATGTCTTCCTGATTCCGGGATGTCCAGTTAAAGGGGTGTCATGACACCAAGAAAGTATTTGATTCTGTAGCTTCTTAGTGGGAACATAGAGAGCTCCTTCATGATAATACAATCCGTCCTTATCCTGAATGACAGTTGACGGAAGCTCGGTGCCCATCTGATACTGTGGAATTAGGTCTTGAAGAAATGAAACAGTTGAAGCCAACACCGTGAGATTAGGGAAAACCAAATCGTGTCCCGTGTAGGAGCCAGAAGTATCCCCAAGACTTCTTGACAAGGCGTCAGCCGTCATGTTCTCTGTACCAGGTAAGTATGTAATTACAAAATCATATTGTAAAAAAAAATATGCCCATCTGGCATGCCTGGCATTGGAACATTCCAACTGTTGTAAAACCCGAAGGTTGCGATGGTCTGTTCTAATAGTAAACGGATGAGTAGCTCCCTGTAAAAGATGTCTCCACTCTTGGCAGGCCAGTTTGATAGCCAATCGCTCCTTTTCTATAACCGAGTAGTTGCGTTCACTACAGGTAAGTGTTTTGGAGTAATAAGATATCGGATGTTCATAGTCATCTTCTGACCTTCGAAGGAGAACTGCTCCCACCGCCCCTGTAGAAACGTCTGTTTCTAGAATGTAGGGTCGGTTCTGATCCGGTTGGACCAGGATGGGGGCTGTGGAAAAACATTCTTTTAGAAAACAGAAGGCTCTTTGGGGCCCTTCATCAAATACGAATTTGACTCCTTTCTTCAATAGAGAGGTCAGTGGAAGTACCTTGTTAGAAAAGTTGGGAATGAACCTTCGATAAAAATTAGCCAATCCTAGGAAGCTTTGGAGTTCTTTGACATTGACAGGATTTCTCCATTCTCTGATAGCCCTCACCTTACTGGAGTCCATCTCGATACCTTCTTTGGATAAGATATATCCTAGGTAGGACACGGACGTAGCTTCAAATGAGCATTTATCTGGCTTTACCAGTAGTTGATGGGATTGCAGACGCTGTAAGACTAGTCTGACCAGTGACCTGTGCTCCGATAGAGTCTTGGAAAAAATGAGGATGTCGTCCAGGTACACTACCACCGACACAAACAGCATATCTGCGAAAATCTTGTCCATATACCTCTGGAAAATGGCTGGTGCATTCACAAGCCCAAATGGCATCACTCGGTATTCAAAGAGTCCAAAAGGGGTACGGAACGTTGTCTTCCACTCGTCCCCTTGCCTGATTCTCAAGAGGTGATAAGCCCCTCTAAAGTCAAGCTTGGTTAAGAACACTGCCCAATGTACTGCCTCCAAGATGTCCCGGATCAAAGGCATAGGATACCTATCCCGAATGGTAACCTTGTTGAGCCCCCTGTAGTCTATACAAGGGCGCAGCTCTGCTGAGTCCTTTTTAGGAATGAAGAACAAGGAAGCCCCACAAGCGGATCTGGACTCTTGGATGAGTCAGTTTTGAAGATTTGCGTCGAGGTATTCTCTCAGAGCCTCTGGTAGAGACAAAGGGTACATCTTCCCAAAAGGAACCACCGCCTCAGGTATCAGGTCTATACCGCAATCCTCTGTTCTATGAGGCGGGAGTTGACGGGAACGGCATCCAGGAACACCTCTGAGAATTCTTGATAATGGATGGGAACTGAGGCCACTGTGATCTGGAGTACTGTTTTGGTCATATGATATGGTGTTGGACGTCGAGGACAAGCTCATGCAGTGTGATTTACAAAATGTAGAATTGAAGACTACCTTGTTAGCTGTCCAATCAATTTGAGGGTTGTGCCTCCTTAACCAAGGAATGCCAATGACCAACAGAAAATGAGCTGCTCTGATCTGGTCAAATACCAGGAACTCCTCGTGATGGCCTAACCTCATTCTCAACGGAGTGGTCTCCTTGGTAATAGGTCCAGAAGATAAGGGCTTCCCATCCACCCCTTTCACCGGAATGGGAGTGGCATTGGATATTGTGGGAACAAGATGTTCCGCAGCCCACTTGGAGTCGATGAAATTCCCTGCTGCTCCACAGTCAAGCATGGCGAGTACCTCTGTGGGACCTGCATCAGACAGCCACAAGTCAACTCGAAACACCATTAGACTGTTATCATCCGGAGTGCTTACTGCTCTTGTGTAGTTGCAAGGGTGCTTGTTACTTCCCCCGAAACATCCCTTGCTGTAGATCGGGGGTTGAAGTTTCCCTGTCTTCGAGGTGGCACCTCAGGACAGTCTCTCAATAAGTGCTTCGAAGAGCCACAATACATACACAATCCAGCCTCTCTTCTTCTCCTTCTTGAGTTAGAGGTCCTCGGGCCGCCCCTATCTGCATAGGTTCTTCAGGAGGATGGGTAGTTCTGGTGGGAGGGACAGGAGAGGGGAGGCCGGTTGGCTGTGGAACGCCTCTGGTTCGTCTTCTTTCTAATCGTCTCTCTTGTAGACGGAACTCAATCTGAAGAGATAATGTAACCAGATCTTGACAAGATGCATGTCTAGCCACTCGGGCCAGCTCATCGTTAATTTCATCACGAAGGCCACGTCTGTAGATGGTTGCTGAGCGGAATCAGGCCAATCTGCCTTGGCTGCCAGCCTCTGGAAACGAGACAGATAGGTTTGTACATCAGTGTTTCCCTGGAGAGTGGCATTGTAGGCAGGTCTCCCCTGTCATCACGATGCAACACAACCTGTTGTCGGAGGGCTATGTTCCCTGTTCTCAAAGCCTGGACCTCCATTGTAAGGTTCTGCATCGCTGCTACCAATTCTTGATATTGTTCTAACGATGCCATGGTAGATATTGGGCGTTGTATACTGTCAAGATTGGAGGCCTTATCCCCTTCCTCCTCACCTGAATCTTCTGTGGCGGATTCCTTTGGATTCGACTCTGTCTTCTTACGGTCCTTCCTCCTTATAGGAGTCTTGTCCTTCTTTTCGTGTAAATAGGGTCGGGCCCCTCCGGAGGCCACCGTGGCAGAGATAGAACCCTGTCCGCGGGGACACCTAGGGGGCCAGACCTAGATCAGGGAAAAAGCACGAAGGCAGAAAAAACCCTGTTTCCAGATGGGTTCAAATAAGGAGTTGAGAATTCCTTTCACAAGTAATTGAAGTCTGGCTGCAGCTGATGGCTAAGGAAGTTGACCTCCAACTCCGGTGGAGAGAGCCAGTTAAGCTCTGCGGTGACAGTAGGACGAGGCACGCAGAGGAAAGATACAGGAACCCAAATAAACCAATAAATAAATCTTAAGGGAAGACAGAACAGATAGAAATGCCCGTAAATAACAGTGATAAGATTGTCGAAAAGAGTAAGTATAGAAATAGTGTGCAGGTAAACCATAAGCAGAAAGTAGAAATATGCCTGCAGACCGCAGTAAGTTTGCAAACGAGAAATGAGAGTGCAGAGAAGACGAAAGGCAGAAAACGCCGAACAAATAAACTTAAATGCTTCGGCGGAAAAACAAGAAGCGTAGGTGCAGAAGCTCAGGCGAGGCGGAGCCGTAGAACAGACGAGGAGAGGCAAAGAAACACTCGCAGAAGTAGCAAGACCCAGGAGACGGGTAACCCGGGGAGAAATTATGTTGAGCACAGAAGGTAGGCACAGGGAAGGCAAAAGGTAGCTGCAATGAAGATCGGCAAGGAGGAATTTTCCAAGAACGAAGTTCCACACGAACCGGAGCAATGTGTACAGATACAACGCACCGGTTTGGGGGAGGAGCCAGAATTTAAAGGCACGGCCACCATATTGGTGAGGACTAGAGCGCTCGCAAGTCAATGCTTCCAGCGCTTCCAAACCTTCCATTCTCCGTTCCTGACAATAAGCTTGCCACCAGACCTGGAGAGCGACCCACCCCCAACAAAGAAAAGAAAGCCGACAGAAGGCATAGGAAAAGGTAACAAAAACAAAAAATGGTCTCAATTATGTCTAAACATGAATGAAATGCAACAATTATTGCTTGAAATCAGGGGTCTACAGCCGCCTCCCCCAGGCGGGACCGTTTCCCCAAGCCCCACCACTCCACTTGAACCCAACATCATTATAGACCCCACACCGCCCACAGCAATATTAACAACACCTATGTCACCACCTTTAACAGTGCCCCTGCCGCTCACAACGACAACACCAACAGCAGCCGCTACAGGTCCACTTGCGTCAACATTGGCATCACCAGATCCGACAGGTGCACTGAAAGCATGGGCAAACCCCAGTGCAAACACACCGGGGCAGATGGGGGGAAACAGCAACAACCCAGCAGACATTTCAATGATCAGCAGTGCCCAACTAGACCTAAAGCTGAAATCCTCCCAAACAGAAATCCTGAACAGGTACAAAAGATGCCTGGCATGGAACATTGACATTACAATCAAAGAAGCCATATGGGCAAAAGAGTTCATCGAAATCTTTTCACTTATAGAAGCCCAACGCAAAGGGAGAGATGCTTTCAGGGATCCCAAAAAGATAGACGAAAAAGCCATAGCTAGGAACGCCCAGGTAGAACAGAACTGGGACAACTGGTTAAAATATTTCGCCATCCTAGCAACCATCTATGAGGAAAGATTCCTCAGGGATGGTAGAAAACTATGGGCATACATGGACAAGATCAGAGAAGTAAAAATAGCACAAAGGGGAAATACCTGGCTAGCATATGATATTAGATTCAGGAGGAGTATGTCAGAGAGGCCAGTCATAGAATGGGACGAGGTACAGAATGATCTATGCATGCTAAACGCCGAGCCTCCATCAGAGGAAGAGGCCAACAAAGCAATACCCAAAAACAACAGAAATTCACAGGGCCCCAGAAATTCTGAAAATGAAAAATACAAGAAGGGAGAGCAGCCCTTTCGGAAGAACCAGCCATGGGCGGCTAAGTCTAATGCCCACAAACAGAACAAAAACCACCCCGCCAAAGCCAATATCCCATGCAGGAACTTTGGGAAAAATCAGTGCAACTGGGGGAAGGAATGCTGGTACAAACACACGTGCACCAACTGCAACGGTGACCATGCAGCAAGCAATTGCACCAAACTCCCAGCCAAAAAATGCAAAAGCCTAGCAGCAACACCCCCCCACCAATCCCATTTTTAGAACGAGGGAGAACGCCCATCAATCCTAACAACTTTAGAGATGCACTGAGGAGCTACCCAGATAAAGAGACCAGCAGGGCTATCCTGCAAGGTGTCACCAATGATTTCAACATCCCTTTCAAAAGGGACAGGGACAAAAAAAATCCCAAAAAACCTGAAATCAGCCATGGACAACCCAGAAATGGTAGAGACCAAAATTGAGAAGGAACTACTACTAGGCAGGATTGCAGGCCCCTGGGACTACATGCCCTTTGCGGAGTTCATAGTCTGCCCACTAGGCTTGGACCCCAAAAAAGAACCCGGAAAAATGAGGCTAATCCACCACCTGTCCTACCCAAAAGGCCAATCACTGAACGACGGCATCCAGCACACAGAATCCGCGGTATCCTACACACACTTCAAAGAAGCAGTGGGACTAATACAGGAGTGTGGTACGAACGCCCTTATGGCCAAATTGGACATAGAATCTGCTTTCAGATTACTGCCAGTCCACCCAGACTCTCAGCAATGGCTAGGGTTCACTTTCAAAAACAAATTCTATATAGACAGATGCATCCCCATGGGATGCACAGTATCCTGTGCCCTATTTGAACAGTTCAGCTCTTTTTTCCAATGGGCATTCCAAAAACAAAGACCAGGAGCCAAAATAGTTCACTACCTTGATGACTTCATGGTAATGGGACCAGCAAATTCTGAAGAATGCAGTAGAGCTCTGGCCTAGTTAGAGGAAATGGCTGCACAGTGGGGCATCCCCCTGGCAACAGAGAAGACGACCAAACCAGCCACCAACATAATCTTTCTGGGTATTGAAATAGATTCTGCACGGGGCCTATGCAGAATTCCAAAAACTAAGATAGCAGAACTACTGGAAAAAATACAAGGCCTGACAACAAAAGACAAGGCCACAGTAAAAGAAATCCAGTCACTTTTTTTGGAAGCCTCAACTTTGCAGCCAGAATATTCCCCCAGGGGAAGATATTCTCCAGAAGTCTGGAACTAAAAATCAAATCATACACCAAACCCCATTTACACATCCAGCTAGGCAAGAAGTAAAACAAGATCTGGAAGTTTGGGGGAATTTCCTCAGAAACTTCAACAGGACCTCACTTTGGCGCACGCCATTGAATACATAGACAAAAAGGGTCCTTTTTACTGATGCAGTCGGGAGCAGGGGGTTTGGAGCCATACTTGACGCAGAATGGGTGGCAGGACACTGGCCCAATTCATGGCAAACGGCAGGGTGGACAAAAAACACCACCCTCCTAGAAATATTTCCCTTTTGGCTGATCATACACATCTGGGGCAGGCAGCTAGCTAACACGAAACTCCTGGTCTGGTGTGACAACATAGCGGTGGTAGGCTCCATAAACAGAAGATCTACCAAATGCCATTTAGTGCTGAAAGTACTACGAGCCATTACAGCAGTCACAATGCAGGAAAACATTGTGGTCAAAGCAAAACACATCGCTGGAGCAGACAATATATTGCAAATGCTTTATCTCGCTTTCAGTGGCCAAGGTTCCGGGAGCTAGCACCACACGCCCGAAAACAGATGACGGCAATACCAACGGAATGCTGGTCAATAATGGGAAACTAAGAAAAACAGCATCAACGCCAGTGCCAAAGAGCCCAGGCCAGGATGCCCAACAAGAACCAGGCACCTCAAAAACGGGTGCCAACATCACGTTACCCACAGAGAACATGAACCCTGGCACAGGGTTCCTAACAGAAATGGCCGAGAAGGCACTGGCAGGCACTACCGCAGCTCAATACAGCAAGTGCCTACAAACAATATTCAAAGCTACAGTTTTAAACCATGTAGAATTAATAACGATTAAAGACATAGAACTACTTTTAAAATGGGCTCACAACCAGGGTTTCAAGAGGGACTGGGCAAAAAGACACCCGGTAGCAATTTCATATTTTTCCAAAATACGGGGATACTCAGACCCCACTCAGAACGCTCTGATCTCCTACGCCATGAAAGGCTGGGGCAGAACAGAGGGACCCCAGGTAGACACCCGCCGCCCTTTAGATTTCAACAAACTAGTAAAAATAGCAGAGCAACTGGAGGCCATATGCTGGCACCCCTATGAGACCATGCTATTTAAAACAGCATTTTTTCTAGCGTACTCTGGGGCCTTCCGGGTAGGGGAACTCATCACCTCCAGCAAAAAAGCCAACAATGGGTTAGGCATCATGGAGGCCAGGGTCAGGCAAGACAGCGTCAGCATAGATATCCAACAGTCCAAAACCGGGGCCAAAAGAACCATCAATATCTGCTGCATCGACGATGCAGATAACTGCCCGGTGTGCATCAGCAATCTTTACTACGCTCAAAGGCCAAAAGTGGGGGGGAGGTTCTTAATCCACAGGGATGCCTCGGCACTAAGCCGCTACCAATTTAAAGGGGTGCTGATGAAAGCAATCAGCAAAGCAGGATGGGACCCTAAAGATTTTGGCACCCATTCCTTTAGAATCGGGGCCGCCACCTCAGCATGGCAAGGAGGCCTGGCACCAGAACAACTAAAAAACATAGGGGGATGGAAGTCAGATTGCTACAAAAGATACATCAGACCACAGCTAATATAGCCCCCCCTTTTTCTCTTTCTCTCCACCCCTCCAGAAACAACTGCCAGGGAGGGGACACCACTCGGATCAGAATGGATAGTCGGCCACTCATTCGTCTTCAGGACAGGCCGATGGGCAGAAGAAACTAAAGAGGGTCCACCCTTTAGGAACACCTTAGCTTCCTGGTGGGGATACAGAGGTCTTCTCTGGGCCAACATCCACGACACACTAGCAGAGCTGGTCACATACAGAGACCCGCCAGAATTCCTGATAGTACATCTAGCGGGCAACGACCTAGTGTCTGCAGGAAGGAGAAAACTACTGGAAGAAATTTGCTCCTCCTTAACTGGCAGTTCGCATAACTGGAGGGACACAGAAATCTACTTCTCGGCCATCCCTGCCAGAAAGAAATGGCGGGGGGCCAATTGTTACAAATCAATAGACATTTCTAGACGAAAACTGAACAGGGGGCTGGAAAATGTTTGTATAGCACGAGGCCTGGGTTTCATAAAACACCCGGCCATCACGTTAGGTGACCCAGATCTGTTTCTTAAAGACGGCACCCACCTATCAAACCAGGACCTGGAACATTTCTTTCGAAAAATCACAGCTACCCTAGCCTCCAGGGGTTGCCAGTAGAGATACTTTCGGGGGAACACGGTCAGCGCCAACCTGCCCGTGTGTGGTGGCACGGGCCAGAGGGGGTAACCTCTGGTCCCGGTGCCCAAAAGTATGATGATATTATGATATGTGATTATTGTTATCCATAACCATATCTGCACAATAAAATCCTACAGCCTTTTATTGCCAACACTTGACAAATGTGTGCTCTTGCTTATTACTGGTGAGGGTAAGGGTTCGGGCCATACAATTTGCATGCATATGGGTTCAGCAGTTACAGAGCGCAGTGCGTAACGCAGCACAGCTCCTTTTCTCAGATACTGCCTAGTTTGTCAGAACATGACATTACAAAGCTGCATACTTTTCACTTCCAATGTCACACGTAGCGCAACGCTCGATCACTCTGCATTTACAGCAACGGCTATCGGCGCATGCACACTCCACGGCGTTCCGACCTTCGCCATACTCTGCTGATCCATACTGACGTCATCAGTAGACAAGGTGAGCCCAAGCTCGTCAGAGCTCCCGCACCGAACAGTCATCGCTTTAATACCTGGCGGCACACATTATATGGGTACTTCAGTTTCCTTTCCGCTACTTCATTTTCTCTTCAGCTAATTACTCTGGAATTTAGGCACTGCAAAGCCTCTGACAATAAAGATGTCCCGGTGTCATTTTGGGTGCCTTTTCTGCGCTTTCCACCTGCTTGGAACTTCTCCTTTCTGGGGACCTGCTATTCATTTGGGGCGCTACTTTACTTCCCCCTTTGCTTCTGCTTTTACTTTTAATACTCTGCCCCTTATCTTTGCGCAGGGGCTTCCTTCTGTATGCCTTGGGTTGTGCAGCTAACCCTGCAATGGGTTCTTCTTCAGTTTCTCTATGCCCTGGGTCTGCGCTGGAGCGTTTCTACTTCTAAACCCCTTACATGCTGGGTTGGGCTGCCCCTTCTTCTTGACATGCGCCCTGGGCCTGCACTGTGGCTTTCTTACTTCCTTTAATTCCCAATCTCCTGCGCTCTGCACCTCTGGGTGATGGGACTTACTTATCTTTGGGGGGTAGTGGTTCCTTTTCTTCCTATGCTGCTCCCCGTCAGCAGTCTCTTCTTCTTCTTTGCGCAGGTTCTTAGGAATCCTCGTCGCCAGTGCAATAAAGGTACATCTGTACTTGTAGCTTGTAACTTATTAACATAGACTTTATTGTAAGTTACATTAAGCTAACAGATAAGGAGAACCACTGGGTCCCATAACCAAGGCTCAACTGACATTACATAGAACCTTCACACAGCATCCATCCCCAAACATTCCACATGACATCACCAGCTCTTACATACAGGGACAGGCACTTTACAACACATCTCCTTCCTTTCCAATAACGCACCAACACTTGACACACACCAACAAGCACTTCACAACACTAATGGCAGAGGTGTTGAGGTATGTCAGACATTTCAGTGTGGACGGCTATGTGTGCTGCTAGACTGGACACTTGGACAGAGAAAGAAGATCCGCAGAGTTTGGACTTTGGAACTACTAAGAGAGATTCTGTGACAGATCTGAGAGTCCTTGAAGGGTGGTAGCGGGTGACTTTGTCTTGAAGTAATTCTGTCCCTGTGTTGTGGCTGGCCGGATGGGTGATGCACATTCCTTTAAAGGTAGTGCGTCAGCCAACAGGGAGCCAATGGAAGACTCTCAGTGTTGGGCTGATGTGTTCTCTGGGAGGTAGGTTAATGAGCAGGAGGGCTCCAGCGTTTTGGATTCTTTGCAGTGTCCTTTGCTGGAACGATGTTGCGCCTAAGTAAAGGCAATTTACATAGTCAAGGCGTGAGAGCATGATGTAGATGATGGCAGAGAAACTGTGAGGATAAGCAAGGTAAGGGAAGATACGCCTTAGCATGCGTAGGTGGAAGAAACATGTTCTGGAGACGGAGTTGGCTTGTTAAGACAGGGATAAATCTATGCCCATTGTGCATCAGAGGTTTTTCACCGAGGTGCAGGTTGCCGTGGGGGGGCCTAGGGATTGCGGACAGGGAATAGGTTGTGAGAGGAGTGATGTTTTTCCACAGACAAGGATTTCAGTTTTCCCAGGATTGAGGATGAGATGGTTGGTCGTCATTCAGTAGTCCAATCCGAGAGGCATGATGACAGATCTGGACGGTTGGGGCCTTGCGATTTTGGGATTTTAAGGATGATCTGTGTGTCGTCTGTGTAGTTGTAGCAGGTGAGATTGTGGGGGTGCTTGATTGCGTGCAGAGGGTTTAGACAGATGTTGAAGAGCAGGAGAGATTTGATATGATATGATATGGCATTTATACATTTATAATGCGCCCATACACAAGTGTTTGAAGGGATGCTCCTTGTGGGACCCCTTTTGTTACTGGCCGTGAGGTGGAGGAGAACGGGTGGAGGAGCAGGATTTGTGAGTGATTAGAGATGAAAGATGAGATCCAAGAGAGGACTGTGCCTTTTATTCCTAAAGAGTGTAGCCTGTCTAGGAGGATAGTGCGATCAATGGTATCGAAAGCAGCAGAGAGGTCAAGAAGGATGAGTACAGCGCAGCTTTCTGCATCAGCTGTTCTCTTTAGGTCATCCCAGATGGACACTTGCGAGGATTCTGTTCCTCAGAGCTATCTGAAGCCAGATTGTGCAGGGTCCAGCAGGTTGTTGGCTTCAGTGAACAGGCCAGGCTGCTTGCATGCTGTGCGGTCCATAAGTTTGGCTATGAAGCGGGTGTTGGAGATAGACGGTAGTTCTGGGGGAGAACTGGGTAGGGAATTGGGTTTTTTGAGGAGGGGTTTGATGTATGAGGTTTTTAAGGCTTTAGGGAATGTTCCCGATGTTAGGGAGTGGTTGAGGATTGAGCGTGCAATACTGCCTGTACAGTTTGAGACTAGGAAGTATTTGAGGTGGGTGGGCTGGCCCGGGGTCCTCAGGGGAGACTGATGGGTGGCTTTGTGCTAGGAGCGAGAGGAACTCCTGGTGTGTGATTGGAGTGAAAGAGGTGAAAGTTTGTATTGAAAGGGGGTTTCAACAGGGTTTGGGCTGTGGGTTGGTAGGTGTGCATCAAGTGAGCCATTTAAAAGTGCAACCTTACCAAAAGGAGGCTTCATGGAAAATGCACGTTCCCTGGCTGAAATCGCCATAAATAAAGGTTGGAATCGGCCATAGTGCTTCTGGTCACATGATGCTACATAACAGCTAATCAAGCCCAGCAAGGCCGGCAGTGGGTGGGGGGGAGGGGGGGCAGACAGGCATGTGCCTGGGAGCGTACAACAAAGCAAGAGAAACCATGAGAGGGGAAAATGCATCAAAGGACCCATTTAAAAGTGCAACCTTACCAAAAGGAGGCTCGATGGAAAGAACAAGTTACTTTCTTACCTGGTAACGTTCTTTCGATGGGATGGTCCGACGACGTATTCCATATCTATGACATGTAATCACCACAGCTGTGCTGCTTCGGAAACTTTTTTCGGCGTCTGCGTCCTGCGTCGATGCGCCGTCGTCGAGGACCTCCTCCGACGTCCGACGTCATCCGATGTGATAAGTAGGACGCAGGACGCCCGTAGCCTCAGTTGTAGTTTTTTCCCCCAGAACGTGTGACACTAGCCAACTGCCAGTCAGACACAAAGCCTTGCGGAACGGAAGCTGCAATCGCAAAGAAATTCTGCAGCGGGGAAGGCAGGGCGGGAGCGATATGGAATACGTCGTCGGACCATCCCATCGAAAGAACGTTACCAGGTAAGAAAGTAACTTGTTCTTCGAGGGGATTGGTTCCTCCGACGTATTCCATATCTATGACAGACTCCCAAAGCAGTACCAGAGCAAGGAGGAGGGAAAGAATTTAGAATCAAAATTTAGAATAGCCAATCAAATAGCAGAGCAAAGGACCGCCTTGCCAAAGGCCAGATCCTGTGCTCGGATGGAATCAAGGGAATAGTGACGTACAAATGTATGTACTGAAGCCCAGGTGGCCGCATCACAGATGTTGCGAATAGGAACACCCCTCTGCAGGGCAGTAGATGCAGCCATACCCCTGGTAGAATGGGCCCGCAAGCCAGCTGGTGGGTCCTTACCCGCCAAGCGGTAGCACTCCGAGATGGCCAAAATAATCCAGCGAGACAAAGTCTGTTTCGTCACAGCTTGCCCTAAACGCTTTCCAGCGTAACCAATAAAGAGTTGATCGTCCACTCTGACCCGGGACATGCGTGAAACATAAAAGCTTAAAGCTCTCCTAGGATCAAGCCTATGGAGCCTCTCCTCTTCCTTACCAGGATGCGGAGGAGGATAGAATGCCGGAAGAACAACCTTCTGGGCCAAATGAAATTCCGTCACTACCTTCGGAAGAAAAGAAGGACGAACTCTAAGGACAACCCTGTCCTTGTGAAATACAGTGAAGGGTGGCTTAACTGAAAGTGCCTGTAACTCACTCACTCTGCGAGCGGAAGTAACCGCAACTAAAAATACAGTTTTCAGAGTTAACAGCCTCAAAGGGCAAGAATGTAAAGGCTCAAACGGAGCACCCATAAGAAACTTAAGAACAAGGTTTAAATCCCAACCGGGCACCAGGAACGGTGACGGAGGGAACACATTAGTGAGCCCTTTCAGAAGCTGTGAAATTTAACGGTACCCACTTGCAAGCCCCTGTGGGCCAAAGAAAGTAAAAAGGACAGAACCATGGGGATGTCACATGCAAAAGGATCCACATTCTGAACTCGGCACCAGTCGCAGAACTTACGCCAACGGCAACGGTACAGAGACTTTGTTGCTGGCCTTCGGGCCGAAAGCAACACCTCCATCACGTCTTCAGGGAGGTCCCAATCCTTATACCTCAACCTTTCAGAAGCCAAGCGTGAAGGTTGAAGGATCTGACCTCTGGATGGAGAACCTGACCCCCCTCCTGTGAGAGCAGATCGTCTCGGTAGGGAAGACGACGCGGAGGGCAGATGGACAAGTCGAGAAGGTCTGGGTACCACGTCCTCCGAGCCCACGCCGGAGCAATGAGGATCATCCGGGAACCGAACTTCCGTAACCTCCGCAGCACTTGCGGGATGACGGGGACTGGAGGAAACGCGTACAGCAGCGGGAACGACCACTCCACCACGAAAGCGTCTCCTAAGGCTCCTTTTGGAGGAAGTTCCCACGAGCAAAACCACTTCCGGTTGACACTGGAGGCGAAGAGATCCACTTGAGGGGTCCCCCAAAGGGCGAAGATCTCCAGGAGAATCTCCTGAGCCAACTCCCAACTCGTGTGAGATCGTGCTCTGCCTGCTCAGAGCGTCCGCTGCCACGTTTTCGTCTCCAGCCAGATGAACTGCCGAGATCGAAACTTCCTGCTGGATGGCCCAGAACTCGAGCTGCATCGCCTCCCTGCACAGAGGAAGTGACCCTGCCCCCCCCTTTTTGTTGAGGTAGTGCATGGCCACTGTGTTGTCCGTCAGGATCAGGACACTCTTTCCTCGCACAGTCGGCAGAAAAGCCTTCAGGGCTAGCCTGACGGCCCTCAGCTCCAACAGATTGATATGGAGTCTGGACTCCGACGGAGACCAACGACCGCTGACTGTCAGCCCGTTGGCATGAGCTCCCCAACCCGTGAGGGATGCATCCGTCACGATCGTCACCTCCGGCCAGGGAAGTCAAAAAGGAGCCCCCTTCATCAAGTTGCCTTCGACGGCCCACCACAGAAGGTCCCGGGCGACCGAGGGCGGCACCTGAACCGGGTCCGACATCCTGCCGGAGGACTGCGACCATTGCGTCTTGAGCGCCCACTGCAAAGATCTCATCCGCAGGCGAGCCTCTGGCACCAGAAGAATGCAGGATGCCATGAGGCCGAGCAGCCTCAAGAACACGAACGCTGGGAGCATCTGGGCATGCTGAAACTTGTGCACCATCTGCTGAATGTGAAGAGCCCTCACCTGGGGAGGAAAACACTGCCCCAGGGAAGTGTCGAGCACTGCTCCGATGTACTGGAGCCGCTGTGTTGGCGTCAAATGGGACTTCTTTAAATTGAGGGAGAAGCCCAGCCTGTGAAGGGAGTGGCAAGTGACGGACAGATGATCCAGGACTTGCTCGGGAGAGCTCCCCCTGATCAACCAATCGTCCAGGTAGGGGTAGACGTGAATCCCCCCTTGCCTGAGATGCGCTGCCACCACCACCATGAGCTTGGTGAAAACCCTCGGGGCGGAGGTCAATCCGAACGGCAGGACCCGAAACTGAAAGTGCGAGTCGCCAACCGCGAACCCCAGGTACTTCTTGTGCTTGGGATGGATCGGCACATGGAAGTAAGCATCCTTGAGGTCGAGTGACACCAACCAGTCCTGAAGCTGAAGGGCCTGGAGGACTTGAGATAGAGTAACCATCTTGAACTTGTCCTTCCTGAGGAGTTTGTTCAAACCGCGCAAGTCCATGATGGGTCTCAATCCCCTGTCTTTCTTCGAAATCAAAAAATAAGGGGAATACCATCCCTTGTTCCTCTCCGCTACAGGCACCAGTTCTATGGCGCCTTTCTCCAGCAGGGCTTGAATTTCCTGCGCAAGGAGCGGATCCGGACTCTGCAAAGAGAGGTTCCCCGGTGGATTGTCGCGAGGCCTGTGCCGAAAGGGAAGACAGTAGCCGTGGGTTATGATCTCCAGAACCCACACATCTGAAGTAATGGCTTGCCACTCTACAAGATGCTGCGCCAGCCTTCCCCCAACCGGCGAACCATGGGACATGGCCTCATGACTGAGTGGGAGCGGCCGCGGCGTTACCTGAGGGCAAAGAGGCAACTGCCCGAGCGGCCTTGGCACCACGGGTACCCTGTCGTCCACCTCTGGTACCCCTGCGTTGGCCTCTTTGACTGCCAGCTCCTCTCGCTTTACTGAAGGACGAGTAATAGCGAAAGGAACCACCCCTCCACTGCTGTCCCCTAGGACGAAAAGGCGGAGGTTGGCGAACTGCAGCGCCCAACGACTTTGCTGCAGCTTTCGAGGTCTGCAACCTCTCAAGGCTCTCGTCAGCCTTGCTGCCAAAAAGGTGTTCACCGTCAAAGGGCATGTTGAGGAGCCGAGACTGCACATCAGGAGCAAACCCCGACTTCCGCAACCACGCAAACCTGCGTATCACGGTGCTCGCCGCCATGGACCTACTGACGCATTCAGCTAAGTCCAAACCCGACTGAACGGACTCACACATGGCATCCTTACCATCCTGGACCATAGCAAGGAAACCATCCCGTTCGTCCCCTTCGGGAATATGTTCAGCCGCTAACGCAACACAGTTCCACAGAGTGTGTGTGAAACGAGACAAGGCACAAATGGAGTTGGCCGCCTGAAGCGCCATACCACCAGAAGAAAACACTTTCTTCGCCCAGCCATCAAAACGTTTGTCGTCCCTATCAGGAGGGATGGTAGGGTACGACGCCTGCTTTGCCGGGGCCGTGGCCGCCTGCACCACCAAACTCTCCGGAGTGGGGTGCCTGGTCAAGTAGCAGGGGTCGCTACTGGCTGGACAGTATTTTCGCGACAAGGATCTGCCCACCGCCGGGAGACTCTCCGGAGCAGTCCAAGCCGCCGCCACCCTTCTCTGTACAGCCATATGGAACGGCAGTACCGGATCACTTGGGGGACCAACATCAAGGATATCCGTCAGATCATCCTGCACAAACTCCCCTGGGGGAGCAGACCATCCCAAGTACTCAGAAACCCTAGCCTTAAGGCGCCGGTATGAGGAATCGGCATGAGAGCCAGGCTCAGGCCTACAAAACTCCACCTCCGGAGAGGTGTCCAGTCCACTGGCATCATGCAGTGACTGTCTCAAATCGTCAAACTGACTATGGCCCGAGACAATTTCATCTGGAACCTGACTAGGAACCAGGCCATCAGAATCCTCATCCGCCTCTGAAATATAGTCCAGGTGGCGAAAAGAAGGCACCCGAGAGTGCTTGCTCTTAACCAGAGCCTTCCTAGGGGGTTCTCCCGTGCCACGGGGTACCTCCGACACGAAAGGCGTCGAGCGAATCGGCGCCGGCGTTGGTGTCGAGAGAACCGGCATCAGCGCCGAGAGGATCGGCGTCGACGTCGAGGAAATCGGCGTTGACGTCAGATGCAGCGCCTCCAGCATCGGCGGCGTCGACACAGCCCTGGAGGCCGGAGCCCCGAGCGTGTCCCTCGACGACTTGAGCGTCGACGGCTTCGACGACTTCCTCGGAGCCGGAGCCTCGAGAAAGCCTGTCGACGCCCTCGACGCCTCAGGCGTCGATGTCTTCCTCTAAGACCTCACAGGTGCACACGGTCTCGAACGCGTCGAGGACCGGGACCTGGAACGTGTACGTCGAGAACGAGTCCCCTTGTCCGAACGGGACCTCTCCCGTGACTCGTGCCGACCACTCTTGCGAGCGGTGTCTCTCGACCTCTCACGACCGACCCCACTCGGGGGCGCGGACGGCTTAGTACCCTGCGACTCAATAATCGCCAGCATTTTCTTCCCGAAGGAAGCCCATTCCTCCGGCGTCGCACGGCTGGTGGGGTAAGCGACGTGCCGGGCAGAGTCCTCCGAAGAGGACCTGGAAGACGACCGGTGTCGGCGCTTCCGAGAATGCCTCGAAGAGGCTGAGGAGTGGCGAGACCGTCTCCTAGAAGGAGACCCACGAGACTTCCGACGATGACGCAGAGAGTCACCCCTCGAATCATCCGTCGAAAGCCCCGCAGACTTCGACTTCCTGGGCTTGGACACCCGACCTACCGACAACTTCTTCTTACGTTCGCGTAAGGCTTTGGACGTGAGCGACTGGCAGTCGATACAGTCATCCGTGTCGTGGGCCTCCCCGAGGCACCAGAGGCAGGCGTTGTGCGAGTCCGTCACCGACATCTTGGACCCACACTCCCCGCACATCTTGAAACCCGGACGCGGGGTCGAAGACGAAGTAGAAGACATCTTCACACGAAGGATTTTCACAAAACGAACAGGTTCGAAGAACCGAGAAGAACAGAATTCCAAAGAGTCGAGGCGTGAACCGAGAATCACGAAGCAACACGTTCGCGGAAAAAACGGAACTGAGGCTACGGGCGTCGTGCGTCCTACTCATCACATCGGATGACGTCGTACGTCGGAGGAGGTCCTCGACGACGGCGCATCGACGTCATCGACGCAGGACGCAGACGGCGAAAAAAGTTTCCGAAGCAGCACAGCTGTGGTGATTACATGTCATAGATATGGAATACGTCGGAGGACCCAATCCCCTCGAAATGCACGTTTCTTGCTCGAAACCGCCATAATTAAGGCTTGGATCGCCCGTAGTGCTTCTGGTCACGTGATGCCGGGTAACAGCCAATCAAGACCAATAGGGCCGGCAGTGGCTGGGGGGCAGGCAGACATGTGCCTGCGAGTACACAACAAAGCAAGAGAAACCATGAGAGGGGAAAACGCATCAAGGGAGCCATTTAAAAGTGCAACCTTACCAAAAGGAAGCTCAATGGAAAAGGCATGTTTCCTGGCCGAAAACACCATAAATAAGGGTTGGAATCACCCCTAGTGCTTCTGGTCACGTGATGTTAGATAACATCTAATCAGGCCCAGTAGGTCCAGCAGTCAGTGGGGGGCAGGCAGGGTTGGGCTTGAGAGTGCACAACAAAGCAGGAGGAACCATGAGAGGGGAAAGTGCATCAACAGAGCCATTTAAAAGTGCAACCTTACCAAACGGAGGCTCGATGGAAAATGCAAGTTTCCTGGCCGAAATTGATATAAATAGGGTTTGGATCGGCCCTTGTGCTTCTGGTCACGTGATGCTACATAACAGCTAATCAAGCCCAGTAGGGCAGGCAGTGGGTAGGGGGCAGACAAGCATGTGCCTGGGAGAGTACAACAAAGCAAGAGAAACCATGAGAGGGGAATATGCATCAAGGGGCCATTTAAAAGTGCAACCTTACTAAAAGCAGGCTCAATGGAAAATGCACGTTTCCTGTCCTAAACTGCCATAAATAAGGCTTGGATTGCCCGTAGTGCTTCTGGTCATGTGATGCTAGATAACAGCCAATCGGGTCAAGTAGGTCCAGCAGTGGGTGAGGGGTAGGCAAGCCTGTGCCTGCAAGCGCAGAACAAAGCAAGAGAAACTATGAAAGGGTAAAATGCATCAAGGGAGCCATTTAAACATGCAACCTTACCAAATGGAGGCTCGATGGAAAAGTAATGTGTGGAAAGTAATGTCAGAGAAAATATTAAAGTGAAGAAAAGTACTACACTCAGTGCAGATTTGGCTATCCTAGGCCAGTTACACCAGTTGGTCGAGCAAATAGTCTAATGTCATCTGTTCGACACCATGTTACTGGTAAGTCCCAGAAATACGTACTATTTAAAAAGAGATAAAGAATGCCAATTCTTTAATGATTAGAATCCTGTCATTTCT
This sequence comes from Ambystoma mexicanum, assembly GCF_040938575.1. Lineage (NCBI taxonomy): Eukaryota > Metazoa > Chordata > Amphibia > Caudata > Ambystomatidae > Ambystoma > Ambystoma mexicanum. The sequence continues at coordinate 619,927,025 of NC_090932.1, read as the reverse complement.
CAGCTTTGGAATGCAAATACTGATGTACAGCTGTTGCTCGTTATGTTACAGCATACATGACAAAGGACTGAAAAGAGCAATGCAGCTGAAGCGTGGGCAGACTTATATGCGGACAAAAGTCTTACTCAGAAACTTCTAAGGTTTGGCCTCAAGATGCTCTCTTGTAGAGAGCGTGGAAGCGAAGAAGCTGTATTTCGGTTAACTAGTTTACCTCTGTATGGACGTAGCATTAATGCACCTTATATGGTTAAGTCTTGGCCCAGCTACTACAAGAAATCGGGTACTGAATGCTTTGAGTGAAATTCAGCAGTTAGTTGCAAGAATACCTGATAGTACAGAGATTCTCAAAAACAACTTGATTGATACCTATTATCCAAATAGGTCTGCAGAGTTGGAGGATCTTTGTTCGTATGAAGTAGCAGAACACTACTCATATCGAAATATTGAAGCAACCAATGACACAGTACGGTTTAAAGTACTTGGATGTACTGGTTGTCTAGTGAGACATAAAAATCCAAATCTCATCAACCACATGAAACTGCCTTACAAAACTGCAGAGAAAAGGGAATTATTTATTTTTGCCTTTTGCAGTTAATCTTCCCATGGCATGCAGAGGGTGATTTGCTTGGAAGTTTTGAAACTTTTGAACAATCATTTTTTGCAAAAAGAGGCGTAATTAGATATTCAAAATTTGAACAGTCCTTAGACTGGAACAAGAACTCCATCAAGAAAAGCTTTTGGCAGCTGAATTGGCAAAACAGACTCCTGAGGACAGTCAACCTTCTGCAGTAGGAAGTAAAAATGTCTTTGACGAGCCAATTATTCAAACTGATGTTGAGCTCGCCATGCAAGAAGTAGAAAGTGCAATGCATCAAACTAAAAATGCAGATGCAAATTATGATAGATTAGTAAGTAAACATAAATGTAGAGGAGAAGGAAGTTTATTGTAAAATCAAAACTAGGTTCTTACATGGTTTACAACATGACAATCATGAATGTTCTTGTGCCCAATACAAACCTCTAATCTGGATTTCTTTTTTATTTCATGCATTGAGAGCAATGATACAAAATGTAACCATTTGCTCTCTGTTATGTATTGGAACTGCTCTAACAGGTTTAGCAACATTCAACATAGGAGGTGTTACTTAACATCGATTTTTGAGGCTACCAGTTTAGCATGACAATAAACTCAAAAATACCTTGATTGTAGATGAAGTAAGTCTAACTTGATGCTAGCTTTCATTCACTTGCGATTGGAAGAGGTCTTGAGGAGTGACTGACATTTTGCTTGGACGTAAACATGTCCTTGCTTTTGGAGATTTGTTATTATTACCTCCTGTGAAAGATCAACTAGTTTTCAAGCTGCTGCAATCTAAGGGCAGCCAAAATACTATAGGTAGCATTGGTTATTTCAACCTTTGGATTTGTTTTGAAATCCAGGAACTTAGCATTAATATGAGGCAGTCTGTAGACTAAGATGTGTATAGGTATTCTTGAGAAGAATATGAAAACAGTCTTAAAAGGGAGACTGATTTCTAACATCTTTCATGCAGGTTGAACTGTGCCTGATGTCATGTTGACTCTTCAAGAAAATAATATTTCTTGTGTTGCTTTGATGTGCACAATTGGAGAGTGTGACAAGTTCAACTCTACAATGCTGCTCTCTGAGAATCAAGATATTGTACAGATAAAACTGTGTGATGTTTTAGATAGCCCTCTTATGCCATTAGAGTTAGATGAAAGAGCAAAGGCTTGATTAATTCAATTAGACATTTCAATTTCTAAAACAGCAGGTCTAGAATTAGTTTTAAAGCTGTGCATCAATGCATGAATAATGTTAAAGAGGAACTTGAATGTAGAAATTGGTCTAGCCAATGAAGCAATGGGAAGAGTGGTTGCATTTCACCCTTTTCTTCACAGTACAAATATTGAACATATTCTCGTAATGTTTGATCGTGTAGAGGATCCTCATTTGATTTCTTGTACCTCTCCACGCCTCTCCACGCTTCATGCTTTTTAAGGATACCTTTATGTGCACAGTTTCCATTGTGATCTGCATATGATCTGCATATGCAATTATTATTCATAAATCACAAATGTTGACTTTAGAAGCAGCACTAATTGAGATAGGTCATACAGCATTTAAAAAAGGAATGGCATAAGTACCCCTGTCACATGTACAAAATATTGGAGGTTTCTTTTTAATAAACTTTGATAAATCGAGAGCGACAGCTGATATTTCCTGCATTGAAGAATATAATAGATTATGTGTACTATATGCTTCTCACCTTCACCTTATACCTCTTCCTGCTAAGCACTTAACAAGACAAAATAAGGAACCAGTGAAGCTACATTCAAATAAAGGTGTTCCTCTTAAGTGTGCAAAAGAAGAGAATCTAGCAGTGTTGGAAAGTCAAACAAATATGACAGACTCCCACTGTAGATTTAGTAATCAAACCGGAGTTGAATGCTATTCAAATGCAGCTTTGTGCATGTTGTTTCAAATGACACCACTGATGCAAGAAATAGCTTCAACAGTAGAGAAACAGCTTTGTGTGGAACGTTCAATTCTTTATGTATCTGTAGATGAAAGACCTCACAACACACATTCAGCAATGTCAATCCGAAGTATATTAGCTGGTGCAAGTGGAGGTGAATTTTCTTTTCCAAATATACGGGAAGATAGTCAATAATTAGTTATGACTATTTATGAGGTGCTACTGCAAGAAACAGTGTACAAAGACAAGTAGGAATGTATTTTGAGTGGAAGCATGAGTGTCCAATAATATTACAAAAAGTAAATTATTCGAGATGGTACAAAAAGGTTTTTATACTTCCCTGTTCCTGGTCAGAAAAGTGTAATTTCTTTTGATCTCATAACAAAAGCTTTCCATGATATGCAATGCAGTGACTGTGGTTGTAATGTACAGTCAACACTGCAAAATGTAGTTTTTAATAGGTATCTTTTACTAATGATTCAGAGATATGGTGTAGATGGTCAGAAACAGCATGCTGCTTAAAAATGTCGTAAATAGTCAGGTTTCTATTTGCAACAGCATGAGGGAGCATCCATTCACTGTGGACATTTCACGTACAGAAGTAGATTGGCTTTTCTGCAATGACTTTATAGTCATACACCAAGCTAGATTCCCAAAGGGTTTAAAGAATGCTTACGTAATGTTGCTAGAAGCAAAGTTTTTGCATATGTTATATATTCTTTGTGAATATAGGAATGCAAAATTGATGTTTGAAATGCAAGAATAGGTAATAAGTGTTTTATGTAAACTAAACGATAGACATGTATTAGGTTGCAATATAAAATCACTACACAATGAATGTATGAATATTAGATTGTTAAGATTATATACATTATAAGAAAGAGCAGCATTCTGCAATCTGTTGCTTCTGTTTTATTGTGTAATACACCGTATATTATAATATGTTCAAACATTCTCTATAAGTACTGGGTTGTATAAGTGGTTCCATGTACATTATTTTGAGTGCTTGGGAGTGTAGATGTTAATAACTCTTTACATCTGAAACAAGAAAACAGTTGGAGGTAGATATAAAAGAAAAGTACACAGTTGTAAAAAGAAATCAGATCTGACCACTAATTACAATTTTATGGGAAGATTTAGGTATATTGTCTTTTACTTCTTATGTGGACACACACAAAGTTTACGGGAAGTATTATAATTAAACTAAAAAGTAAAAATACAGCCTATATTAAGTACTAGTTGGTGGATTCTCTAACATACTTCTATGTCAAGAGTGGTTGTTTCTACCAAAGTCTGGGAATGTGTTCTGTGATTACACTGTGGACAGTTTTTCAAAATAAAATATGCTATTCTTTGAGAGAAATATCAATACATTTTTATACAGTAGATTGAACAAAATTGGTATTAACTTTGTATGCTTGTAGGTCGCCAAAAAAAGGACGCATACAGATTTGAAAACAAGTATTTTAATAAAAATTTAAAGATAATTAGAATATTTGAAAGTGAACTTGGTTTAATAGAAAAAAAGGGATTCCACACTGCAAACAAGCTTCTGTGCAAATAGTATAAAATAACAATACAAATTTTTCAAAAATGTCAGAGGTGATGTGTAGATTCTGGAATTTCATTATTAACTTCTTATGTGTGTAGATGGCCAGAAGAAGGATACACACAGATTTTACAAGAAGTATTGAAATGATATCTCGAAGGGATTGTGTCCTCTGACGTATTCCTTATCTTAGATAATTCGTCTCCAGCTTGCTGGCCTCGGAAAAATTTTCTCTGTAGAGGGTGCTGCGCGTCGACGTCTGCCGAGTTGGTTCCCCTCGACAGCCACCGTATCGGCGCCGACGTCATCATGCCCATAAATAGCCACGCGTGGCGCCCGTTGCTCAGTTCCGTTTTTCCGCACTTCGTGGGGCCTCGGAATATCGTTGCTCAGTTCAGTCAGATAAACCTCTTATATTTCCTCGATAAAACCAACTCGTACTCAATGGCTTCCTCATCCGAACCGACGACTCTGCGGTGCGGCTTCAAAAAATGTCGAGACTGCAGAAAGAAAATGTCGCTAACGGATCCTCACAGGATCTGTTTGTGGTGCTTGGGAGTCGAGCACCATTGTTCGGAGTGTGAGGACTGCATGTCCATGAAGGCGAAAGCCTTGAAGGAGCGCAAGGGGAAGCTCGAGAGAGGTAAGTCAGTCAAAACCTCCTCGAAAGTTTCTTCGGCTGAGTCTAGGCATTCGTCTCCTCGTCGTCGAAAGAATTCCCATTCTAGGTCTCGAAGTAGCTCCCACCACTCGTCGAGATCCAGACACTCAAAAAAGAGACGTTGAAGATCCCCTTCCTCATCATCTTCTGTTTCCCCAGAAAGGGTCTCCTGCCCCACAAAACACAGCTCTCAGGCTGAGTGGGAGGAATTCAGGAAAAAGATGCTAAGCGTTTTCGAGAAAGCGGCCTCAACCCCCTCGAAGACAGCTGAGGGTGATACCCTGGGTGAAAAACCCAAAAAATCGAAACGCCGCGAGTCATTGCACCTGGCGAAAGAGTCCACCCGAGAGCGCCACGGGCCATCGGGTAGGAAGGCACCATCTTCACCGCCGTCGTCGAAAGTCCCTTCGACTCATGGATCGGCGCCATCGACGCCGTTATCGAAGGGTTATTCGACGCATCGGTCGATCGAATCGACGCCATCGTCGACATCGACGCCGATAAAAGAAAAAACCATGGCTACTTCACAGCCAACAGTTATACCCAGAGCCTCCAGCACGACGCTGAGAACGTCATCGACATCCTCGAGCAGGATCCCGATCCTCTCGAGTTCCTCGAGGCCTCTTCCAGTTTTCTTGACGCCTTTCTCGGCGCCTTCGAAGCCTTTCACATCGGCGTCAACGACATCGACTTTTTCTCGGCCAATAATGACAAGTTTGGCTCCTTCTGCTTTAGAAATTTGTTTTACACCATTTCCGAGGTCAGAGTACCCCAGATTATCTTCAATCTATGAAGAATGGGAGGATTCTGATCAAGAAAGACCCTTCGGGCTGCAGAGGACCAAACCACCTGTTTCAGAGGATTTTACCTCTGAGGAAAGAAGGTTGAAAGACCTACAGGAATCCTTACATGAGGCAGGTGGGTTGGACATTTCCCCAGAAGTGGAATTTGTCAAACCAGACCCAGGGGAATATGCCGGAACCCCCTATAGAATCCTGATGGCAAGAATTATTGAATTAATGGGTTGGTCTGCGCCTTCAGCTGTTTTTCAACAGGATGACCTTACAGACATACTAGATAAAGGTCCACAGGAGGATCCTGTGGTCCCTTTCCATACAGCTTTACAAAGGAAAATGTCATCAAATTGCGAAACTCCTAAGGTTATCCCTGCAGTCAATAAAAAATTGTCAGCCAAGTATAGGGTAGCTGCGGCTGACCCTGAATATTTATCAAAACACCCGACTCCAGAGAGTCTGGTGGTTCAAGCGGCAACTTCATCAAGCAGCAGATCCGCTTATCCTACTGTTCCACAGGACAGGGATGACAAAAGGTACGATTCTATGGCAAAAAAAGTCTTTTCTGCTTGTAGTATGGTGTTGAAATCCATCAACGCCACTTGTACGCTCGCCAGGTTCAGTAGCACACTGTGGGAGTGTGCTGCATCAGCGGCTGACTGCATACCGGAAGGAGATGAAAGGGAAGCCTTCCTTAACATCATTAAAGATGGCAAAGATGCCATGTGCGAATCTCTTCAAACTGGCATCGATTCCGCTGACAGTATCAGCAGGGCCATGGCGGCAAGTACTACAATCCGCAGGCATGCGTGGTTACGAAAGTCTGGCTTTGCTCCGGATGTACAGGCCGGACTTTTGAATATGACCTTTGACGGCTCTTCTTTATTCGGTAAAAAGGCTGATGGCAGTCTGGAAAAGTTGCAAACATCTAAAGCAGCAGCAAAATCTTTAGGAGCTGCAATCTACCAAACTACTTTTCGCCCCTCAGGAACCTCTGGGAGAGGAAAGTCCTTTCGCTATTATTCCGCATTCGGGAAAGGCAGAGGACAGCTGGCTCAAAGAGGCCAAAGGAGATCCACCCGAGGTGGACGGGTCAAAAGTACTAAGGCCGCAGCAGCAGCAGGTGCCTCTTTACCCTCGGCATCTGCATCAGCTGCCCCCAAACCACTCTGAGGTCTTTCCACACAAAACACCTGTAGGGGGCAGGTTAACTCACCATCTGACGGAATGTCAGGCTATTACGTCAGATGCTTGGGCATTGGAGACAGTTGCCCAAGGTTACTGCCTACCCTTTCTAAGCATCCCTCAGAGTCATCCACCGGGGCACAGCTCTCTAAAAGTTCCAGATCCGCTCCTCTTGCAGGAAATTGTAGACCTGCTAGAGAAAGGTGCCATAGAACCGGTAACTGTAGCGGAGAGGAACAAGGGCTGGTACTCGCCCTACTTTCTCATACCGAAGAAGGATGGAGGACTGAGACCTATCTTGGACTTACGAGAATTGAACAAGTTCCTCAGGAAGGACAAGTTCAAGATGGTAACTCTCTCTCAGATCCTTCACGCCCTCCAGATCCAGGACTGGCTGGTATCTCTGGACCTCCAGGATGCTTAGTTCCATGTGCCAATCCATCTCAAACACAGGAAATACCTGAAGTTCGCAATTGGCGGCTCTCATTATCAATTTCGAGTTCTGCCATTTAGGCTGACCTCCGCCCCGAGGGTCTTCACCAAGCTAATGTCGGTAGTGGCTGCAAGCCTAAGGAGGGAAGGGATCCACGTCTACCCCTACCTGGATGATTGGCTGATCAGAGCTGTATCTTCGGAACAAGCTCATATCCAGCTAGATTATGTCTGCCACTTCCTTCACAAACTGGGCTTCTCCCTCAATTTAAAGAGGTCACAGATGATACCATCACAGAGACTCCAGTTCATCGGAGCGGTCCTGGACATTTCCCTGGGAAAAGCCTCGCCACCAGAGGTGAGGGCTCAAGATATTCTGCAGATGGTCAACAAGTTTCAAAATGCCCAACATCTCCCAGCCTTCGACTTTTTGAGATTGCTAGGCCTCATGGCATCCTGCATCTTCCTTGTGCCAGAGGCTCGCCTGAGAATGAGATCTCTCCAGTGGGCACTAAGAACCCAGTGGGCACAATACTCAGGAAGAATGACAGATCTCCTCCGGATTCCGGACAAGGTAGCCCACGACCTTCAATGGTGGGCCTATCCAGAGAACATCTTGAAAGGAGAACTGTTTTGGCAACCATGGCCGGAGATAACAGTAGTCACAGACACCTCACTCACGGGGTGGGGAGCCCATGCCAACGACTTGACCATCAGCGGTCGTTGGTCTCCATCGGAGTCCAGACTAAACATCAACCTATTAGAGCTGAGAGCGATCAGACTAGCGCTGAAAGCTTTCCTACTATCAGTACAGTGGAGAAATGCCCTGATAATGACGGACAACACGGTGGCCATGCACTACCTCAACAAAAGAGGAGGCGTAGGGTCACTGCCACTGTGCATAGAGGCAATGCAGCTCTGGTTTTGGGCAATTCAGGAAGGAATCTCTCTACCGGCAGTTCACCTAGCCGGAGAGAAGAACTTGACAGCGGACGCTCTGAGCAGGCAGAGCACAGTCTCCCACGAGTGGGAGCTAGCTCAGAAAGTCCTTCAAGAGATCTTCGCCCTTTGAGGAACCCCTCAGGTGGATCTGTTCACCACCAGTACCAACAGGAAGTGCGATCTGTTCTGTTCAAAGGAATTTCCCCCAAGAGGAGCTCTAGGGGACGCGTTCGTAGTGGACTGGGAGTTTCCACCCCTTTACGCGTTCCCACCAGTCCCTGTTATTCCTCAAATGATCAGGAGGTTGAGAAGATTCCGGAAAACAATGATCCTAATTGCCCCGGACTGGGCCAGGAGAACGTGGTACCCGGACCTTCTGGATATGTCCATCTGCCCTCCAATCCGTCTTCCACTCAAAGAGAATCTTCTCTCGCAGAAGGGAGGTCAGGTTCTCCATCCAGACATAAGAACCCTCAACCTTCACGCTTGGCTTCTGAAAGGTTGAGGTACAAGGATTGGGACCTCCCTGATGACGTCATGGAGGTGTTGCTTTCGGCCAGAAGGCCAGCAACAAAGTCTTTATACCGCTGCCGTTGGAACACATTTTGCAGCTGGTGTAGAGAGGACAATATCGACCCTTTTTCATGCGGTACACCAACGGTGTAATCGTTTCTACTCAACTTGGCAAACTCAGGCCTTCAAGTTGGCACTCTAAAAGGCTCGCAGCGCTATCAATCTTCAAGCGCACTGCGCAGGAACCATCGTATTTCAAACTACCCTTAGTAATACAATTTCTCAAGGGATTAACTAATGTCTATCCTCCAAGACCATTCCAAGTTCCCTTATGGGACTTAAATTTAGTCTTAAATTTCCTAATGGGTACTCCCTTCGAACCACTCCACTCTTGTTCACTGAGATTTCTCACTCTTAAAACTGTCCGATTAGTAGCACTAACATCTGCTAGTAGGGTGAGAGAATTACAAGCTCTATCTTGTAAACCCCCCCATACAGTTTTCCATAAGGACAAAGTTGTCCTACAGGTGAAGCCTAATTTCCTCCCAAAGGTGGTTTCTGAATTTCACATCACTCAGAAAATGACCTTAACTTCGTTCTACCCTCCTCCCCATCCGGGGAAAGAGGAAGAAAGGCTACATAGGCTGGACCCAAGGCGAGCTCTAAGGTTTTACATCAGCAGACTGGCTAGGATTAGGTAAGCAGACCAACTGTTTGTAGGCTACTCAGGTCACAAGTTGGGACTACCCATAACAAAACAGACCATTTCCAGGTGGATTATTTTGGCCATTCTGGAATGTTACAAACTGGCAGGGAAAGAGCCCCCTCAGAATCTTTGGGCTCATTCAACCAGGGGTATCGCAGCCTCTTCTGCCCTCCAAAGAGGGGTACCTGTCCGAGACATATGTGCGGCTGCCACTTGGTCGTCCGCACATACATTCACAAGATTTTACATACTGGATTCCTCCGCTAGTCAAGAGACCAGATTTGGCAAAGCCGTATTACATTCGGTTCATTCCTAAAAGGGATACATGACATTCTTACTCCCACCTCCAATTGGGATGTAAGGATAAGGAATACGGAGGACACAATCCCTTCGAAGAACAAGTTACTTCTTACCTGGTAACGTTCTTTCGGTGGGATGTTCCTCTGACGTATTCCTTATCGCCCCTCCCATCCATCCCCGCAGTAATACTTCCCTTGTGGTTGCAGCTCACGCTCCTTCAAGGTCAATAGCCAATTCATGCAAGACTTATCTTATGCTACAAAACGGAACTGAGCAACGGACGCCGCGTGTTGTTATTTATGGGCATGGTGACGTCGGCGCCGATACGGTGGCTGTCGAGGGACACCATCTCGGCGGACGTCGACACGCAGCGCCCTCTACAGAGAAAAACTTTCCGAGGCCAGCAAGCTGGAGACAAATTATCTAAGATAAGGAATACGTCGGAGGAACATCCCATCGAAAGAACGTTACCAGGTAAGAAGTAACTTGTTCTTCTAAGATACTTAGGGTAGCTTGTAATAATTACTCATTATTTTAAATAATGGAATGACAAGACATTAAAAAGATTTACACTCAAATAATTGTCTACGGTTGACATTTCTGTATTTTTTCAGTCAAACTGATGACATAGTTATGTTATATGTCTCGGTTTCTTGGTTAACGTTGCATAAACTGCTCTGTACATTTCATACGTTTTAAAATGAAAGAAGTTTGTACGAAAATGAAACATAGGCTTTGTGTATGCAGTTATATATTTTGATGATACTCTTATTGTGTATTTATAGGTTACTGGTGCAAAACCATGTTCATAGTTACCTGAATGATTAGTGTAGTTGCTGTCCTTTATTAAGAAGATTCACACCCAGGGAAGGGCCCGAAGCCATTGAGGTGGCTGGAACAATGATATGATATGAGATGGCATTTAAAACGCGCCTATACACAAGTGTTTAAATAATACATATTCCCCACCTGCTATCCCAGCCACCTTCGGCCCTTCCCCAGGTGACACCATTTTGTTTTATTTTCTGGGGAGGGAACAGGGAGAAAAGTGAGTTTTTGAATTGAAGCTTTGTTTTGTGCCACAGAGAAGGTGGCGTGTGTAATAATTTGGTGTATTATTCATGGAACCTATTATTTAATAAATGTATATCCTTTCTGTACCCTGGCCTGGTGCTTGGCTTATTGGTGGAACAGGGGGCGGCCTCTACATGGCTCTATATGAATCACAGACAGGTCTAGACTATAAGACAAATTATATATTGTGTGGCACCTTAATAGGGGGTGAACTCCCCATGTTAAGGGTAGTCTCTAAATATATTGTTACAGGAGACATTCCCCCAATCCCATTGACTAGCCAAGATAAACCTGAGAAAGGCCCAGGAAGGTTGACATCCCCCACAACCATAGTAGACAGTTAAGAGAAGCCTGAGAAAGGCCTAAGGAAACAAATCCATTTTAATTTTGTTATAAGTGTGAGAGTTAGAAGTAAGATTTCGACACAGGACAGTGGACTTTTTAGTTATGGACAATCTGGCATTTCCTTAGTTTTATTTGAGACAGGGAAACCCCTCTTAGAGTTAGGGTTATGGACAATCTGGCATTTCCTTAGTTTTATTTGAGACAGGGAAACCCCTCTTAGAGTTAGGGTTAGATAGGTGTTTTTCTTTCTTTTGGTACTAAATAACAGTCTTCGCCCAAAAGCATGCCTCCTGTGTGTCAGTCTCCTCCATCCAGACCCTCATATCACATAGAGCAGGAAGGGTGTACCTGTAACTAGGGCCACTGGCATTTTAACAGGTCCCTTGTCCACTCTATATTGATTATCTTAATTTGTACTTCCTCTGACGTTTGGGGCGTTGAGATTGCATCCCAACAATACTCAGACCTCCCCTTGGGGATAATGGTGTGTGAGATAATTATTCAGGGATTATGACTTGTTTGTTAGGATATGCGGGCAGTCCTCGGATTTCATTGTGGACCCTCCTGTTCCCCTCATGGCTCTGCGCACCAGGCTAATACCTGTTTTCGGTGTCATCTTGGACTTCGTGTTTACCCATGAGCTCTGCTTGCTCCATGGAACAAAGCTGCACCTTTCGTGGGGTTCCCAAGCCCCAGCACCCTCAAATAAGTGTACTTGCACACAGATCTCGCTAGCACTGGACTGGTAAGACCTGGTCTTCATTGCTTCCCTCCAAGGCAGTTTGTTGGCATATCTCAGGGTCAATTAAAGTGTGTGAGGAATCTGGGGGGATCCTCACTTTTTTCTCCAATAAATCCTCATCCCAAGTGGCCAGGGAAAGATCTTGACCCTGGGGGGTGGATAAGCGAGGGAGGATCACCTGGGTAGAGGAGACTTGGGGAGTGGGGATGAGGCACCCTTGGGTGAGACACGGTTTCCCTCATTTCCCTTTTCTAACCAGGCTAATATTCCCCATGGCTTTGCAAGGTATTACCAGCCCCTTCCCTCTCCTTCTAATAGATCACCTCCCAGTGAACATCACTCAGGTACTGGGACGAGGATGAGACACACCAGAGCCATACATCCTCTCTTTATTGACTCTTACACACACACACACACACACACACACAGACACCACCCTGGTACTGGGACGAGGAGGAGGGATGCTGAGTACCAAGTTTGTTATGCAATGAATGAACACTGCCTGTACCTGAAGCCAAGGGGGCGGTATAAATGGCCTGCTCAGGTGAGGCCATGAGCATGGTCAGTAGAGTGCTTGTCGGAGAAGGTGGAGGTGAATAAGCCAAGTACCACAGTGAAGCTGAAACAGTGGAAAAGTGTCTATGAGGCAAGTAACATGTGTCGGTTGCGTGACCTGTCATGGGTGGACTGTGTGGTCTGATAACTGCGCCTAGACCGAGTACAACCACCTAAGGGAATTCCACGTAAATCACACAAAGGAAAACCTCTGCAATTTCAAATTAAGGAACCCAAGGAGTGTTGTGTTGGAACTGTTGAAAGACGTGAAAGCTTGGGGAAGGAACCCCCTCTTTTGTAAATTAAACTATTTGAACCTTGGGGAAGGGAATGCCCCATTTTGCAAACAAGAACTGGAAGAAGCTCTGAACTTTTGTTTTCAACCGCTCTCATTTTGATGCTGGTATCCCTACACATTGTGTATGGTTAAATGTGAGGGCAAGTATAGGTTTTGGACACAGACATTTGCTTTGGACCTCCTGACAAAGACTATCATTAGTTTCATTTAGGTAGTGAAATCCCACCTTAGCATAGGGCAGGTTAGGCCTTTTCTAACCCTCCTTTTATTTTAAATAGAATGTTGTAGCCCAAACTGTATTCCGTTGTCTGTGTCTACTTCATGATGCCTTCACAAATGGTGGCAGAGGTGGGATGCGGCTCAACCGATACAAGTTGTGGAACCCTAAAGTTTGAGAAGTTAAGTCCCAGAGACTCAGACTCAGTAGCCACAGAAGGATCTTTTGGGTTTAATATCTGCAGCAGTAGGGATGAAATCATTCCCCCAGTTGAAAGAAGACTAATACCCACTGATCTGTTCTTGATTCCACCCCCCACAGACATACATCAGATTGGCTCCCAAGTCAGGATAAGAATGGAAATTTGGAATTGATGTGTTAACCAGGGTTATCGGCTCCGACTCCAGGGGAGATATATAGGTGTTACTAAAAAATCATGGAAAAGATCCCTTTCAGATCCATTACGGGGATAAAATTATACAGCGGATACTCAAAAGAGCAATGTTTCCTAGGGTAAAGGAAGAGGCTGGGAAGGAAGTAACAGAACGAGGTACCAGAGGCTTTGTGAAAGCTGACGAAAACACAGGACACCCTAAAAAAACCCAAAACCAGAAGGGTTATAGAAGAACCTGAAAATCTTCTCAACCTAGCCTTGGCCCAAAGGAATGACCCATTGTTAGCTGAAGCCTTCCTGCAAATCATACCAGCACAAGAGGGCCATGAAAGAGGAGGACCCTTTTTCTTTTTAAATCATGGGCTTATCTGCAGGGGAGACACCACTTCAGAGGGCATGGTTAGAACACAGTTAGTTATGCCGAAGGGCAATAAACAAGTTGTCCTGAAAATAGCCCACTCCCATCCGATGGGCGGTCACTTCGAGCAGACAAAAACCCAGGCGCAAAACCTTAACAAATTCGATTGGGCCAGAATTCATGCAGCTATTAAGAACTTTGTACAGTCTTGTGCAATCTGCCAAAAGACCAGTGAACATGTGCCACCACCAGTACCCTTACAACCACTACCAATCATTGAAGTTCCGACTCTCTAGCAAGTTGAAAAATGCAGAAACCCAGAAGATCAGTTGGCATGAACAAGATCAGACAACCTTAAAAGAAACCCTTTGCCAAAGCCCCATTAGAAAAGTAGCCGATTTTTCAAGAGCGTTCATTCTTCAAACGGAAACCTCTCTAGCGGGTCTAGGAGCTGTTCTTTCGTAAGACGACGATGGTCTGGAACATCCAATATTCTACATAAGTAGAAAGCTATTCCCTAGGGAGAAAAATTATTCCATCATAGAACTCGAAGACCTTGCTATCAAATTGACCATTATCTACCTCAAATACTATCTGTTGGGGTGGAAGTTACCACTCACCTCTAGTATGGATAAGGAAAGAGACAAACCCACGGGTTATGTAGTGGTTTTTGGATCTTCAGTCGTACTGTTTCACTGTGGAACACGGGAAGGGTCGGGATCAGGGTAATGTTGACTTCCTGTCTCGATTCTCCTGTGAAACATATAGATCCAACCCACCTAGGGGAAGGGTATGTGAGGATTGTGAGGGCGTCATCACTTCTTTCCCCAATATTTCCTCCTCAGAGGTGGCCAGGGAAGGCTATCACTATTGGATCCTGACTGTGGGGGTAGGGGGGTATGCAAGTGAGGATCACTTGGGTGGAGGAGACTTGGGGAGCGGGGATGAGGCACCCTTGGGTGAGACACGGTATCCCCATTTCCCTTTTCTAATGAGGCTAGAATCGCGCAGGCCTTTAGGCTATTATCAGTCCCTTCCCTATCCTTCTGACAGATGACCTCCCAATGAACACCACTCAGGTACTGGGACGAGGAAGAGACACACCAGAGCTTGCTGCAGGAGCCACAATGCCGCTCAATACAACTGGGCACTCCACCTGACGGGAACAGGAGAGCGCTTCAGTGCTGGGTGGGCCCCCAATCTCAACCCAATCCACTCCTGGCAGAAATCTGAAAGTGGGGGGCAAATGGCGGTGCTGCCTCCGTATATATGCTCCCGCAGCACTGATGCAACCGCCATCTTGGGACACACCCTTGGTGCCGAAGGGAACCAGCTTGTTCACACACGCATTGTCGGAGAAGCAGGACCACTGGTAATGCAAGGAGGTTGGCGACCAGCACAGCGCAATGCGGAACAGTAACAGTTACAGAAAGCAGGTATCAGAGTGAGAGGAGTTGTGGTGGGTAGTGCTGCGATGAGGCCGTTACTGTGTTCCGAGCCCCGGCTGCAGCCCATTTACCCTTTCTGTGCTGCTGTGGCACTTGGAAATGCGGCTGCCATCATGGAAAGGGAGCCATAGCAGGACTTAAAAGGGACGCACTTCTTTTGCGTTTTAACATTTTTACTTTATTTTAACATCAATAAGAGCAAATATACATACTTAAGCAATACAAACAATGCAGATCAACGATAGAACCATACAAACCTAATGGATAAGCTATTTGTATGAGAAAACGTTTGTGAACACAAAGTGAGAAGAAAAATAAAACTTCAATCACATAACATGTTGTATCAGTGTCACGCCTACTACCCACCCAACAGGATACTAATGTTGAAACAGCAATGCAACCAAATCATATTGACGATGCATTTCAGGAGGCATTTTAAATTACACATATTTCATGAAGCATTTCTTCACTGAGGGTTCTGTCTGTTGGCCTGTTAATATAGGTGATCATAGCATTATTTCAGCTAGCCACTGCTACTCAGGGCGTGGAACTCTCTAATAATTTGAAGATGTTCTTCCTGGCAGTGTTGGACTAGTGAGATACTGCAGGGTGTGCTGAGAGGGCTCGGTCTCCTATAGAAGCAGTTACCCTTGTTGCCGGTCTACGGGGGAGGAGGGGTCAGGTGAATTTGCCTTGGAGGGGCCAGATCGTGGAAGGGGAACCGTGTCTCCGTGGAGCTGAACTGACAAACACTGGAGGGTTTGCCAAATGTTATTGTCGGCGAGAGAAGAAGTGTTTGTTTCCCTGGACGTGTCGCTGAAGTTCAGGTGTCAGAGGGGCAGAGAGCAGACCCCGACCCCAGTGCTGTATGAAAAAGAACCTTTGCAGAGGAACACGGCAACCAGTGAGTTTCAAAGAGGCAAAGAAACCTGGTGCTCGTGTGAAGTGAAAGCTAATTGTTAAAAGGACGCGTGCGAGCAGCACACATGAAAAACATTGTAGCAAGCGGCATGAAACAAAGTAAAGTATTGAATCTCCCATAAGATCGCTGAGTGAAAGAAATGCTGCTGAGGGGAGCTAGTGATGTGGGAGCAAAATCGAAAAGATTGATAAGAAAGTGAAAAACAAAGACAGGAAGTTGAAATAATGTTAATGGACATAATGAGAAAGGAAAGAAGAGGGTTAAGGAGACCCGAAGCAAAAACGGTGTGAGGAACCCAAAAGGAACCGAAAGATAAAGCAAGTGAAAGGGTGCCTGGGGCACGTTATGGTGGAAGTTACAGTATCGAGTGGTCCCGCATGAGGCGCAAATAAAGTGCACATTCGAAAGTCTCTGATGGAAATGATTGTAGAATTGAGAAGCTGAGTGCTGGGGGCATGACCCCAAAGGTGTGAGAGTGGTCATGCATAGAACGACATGGTTCATGCGCATTCGAAAGTCTCTGACACGAAGAGTGGTGAATAGAAAAGTTGTGAAGCTGAAAAGGGGAGAAGAAATCCCTGTTGAAAGGAACCAAGAATGAACTGTATGAAAATCTGTTCCCAGACTAGAGAGCATTATGAAAGTCAAGTGGCAAAGTCAAGAGGGCTGCTGAATCTGGGGAAGAAAGGAAAACACGGAAAAGCCTGAAAGGAACTTAAGAGAATTGTTTAATCCTATGGAACTTTTGTTATGGAGCTTTTCATAATGGAACTGTAGTTTTGGAACTGTAATGACCCCGAGTTGAGTCAAGCTTGCGGAAGGGAGTTGTGGGACCACTCTGGAATTGCTGAGGAAACTACTGAAGATAAATCCGATAAAAGATTTGTGCAAGTGAAGTTTGTGAAACATAGAAGTCATAGTTGTGAAAATAAAAGTTAAAAATCCAATTGATGAAATAAAACTTGGAATTGTTAAAAGAGGCCATGAATCTGGGAGAGAGGAAGATCCTGAGAAGCCTAAGAAAAGATATGAAAATGTGGCTGTTGTGAAATATTTGAAACCTTGGTTAATTCTGCTGAACTTTATTTTTGAATCCAAATGAAAATTTGCTTTGAACTTTGGCTAAGCTTTGAAAAGAACGTTGCAGAATTCTTGAGTGGCCTGAGTGTGTTAATCTTGGGGAAGGGAATACCAGAAAGTTCCATTGATATCCTCACATTCCTTTTACACATTGTTTATTATTTTGACTTTAATCCCAGCACATTGTTTTTCTACAGAAACTGAGGGCAAGCATAGGTTTGACAGACATCCTTTTTATGTTGACAGACTAACTTTGGACTATTTTGCTTAGGTTTATGGTCGAGACTACTCCCACTGTAGAGATCGTGCCAGTTAGGAATTCTCCAACCCCATTTTTGTTCAATAAAACTCTTGAAACGTGTATCCTTGTGTCTACCTCTTCGCACAATGACAATCTCACAGGCTGCAAGACTTATCCTTGGCCTCAAGTCCAGGGACTGTATCTCTCCAGCCCTAAAATCTCTCCATTGGCTCTCCGTTGCTGCAAGGATTAAATTCAAGACCCTCTGCATCGTCCATAAGGCTTTGTGGGGCCTGGGACCACACTATCTGCAGCTCTTTCTCACTAAATACTCTCCTTCAAGATCTCCTCTGGCTCCAGCCCTCTGCTGGTCAAACGCTTCTCCAAGCAGAGAGCTGGTGGCAGATCTCTCTCCTCAGCTGGCTCCCTCCTTTGGAACAATCTCCCTCTCTCTCCGTCTTGAACCAGATCTCAAGTTCTGCAAGCACCTCAAGACCTTTCTCTTGACCTCTTCTTTCCCTCTCTCCCTCCCGTAATAACCATCTCCTACAGTCGCTGAGATTGGCAGCCAGGTCCCTAAAGAGCCCAATTGGGTCCTGGCCATCTGCCCAATCGCCACCAGCATCTGTCCCCCTTGCACTTGCCTTTAGGTCCACATATTCCAGTTGCGTGATTGTCTCGGTATAGGGGATGGAAGCCAGTGGCTGAAATGTTCGAGGGAGAAAAACCTTTTGGTCTTTTCTCCCCTGAACATTCCAGCCACTGGCCCTCATTACGAGGTTGGCAGAATGGGTTTACCGGCACCGGTAATGGTGCCGGTGCCGGTAAACCCATTCCGCCCTATTACGAGGTCTCCTCACAGGACCCGCAATGGGCGCCTGGTAAAACCAGGCGTCCTTACCGGGTCCCGCGAGGAGACTAGGGAGCTAACAACGGGCCTGTTATAAACGGCCCCGTTTTTAGCTCCTTCCCCATTCCCATTGAGCCCTATGCAGGCTCGAATGGGAATGTGGATGGACCGGGTCCGGGTTCCTCGGACGAGGAATTACCGGGTCCACCAAGGTTGGGATGGCCCGGTAAGACCTCATTTGAGGAACCCGGACCCGGTATGCGGTAAGGAGGCAACCATGCCGCTAAATGCGGCATTGTTGCCTCCAACCTCGTAATGAGGGCCACTGTCTTCCAACCCCACCCCCATACTTACCTTGCAGCGGCACACTTCATTGTGTGCCGCCGACTCGCTGTGCCCCTGCAACGCCTGTTCCCTTTCAGTTCCGTGATCGGGAACCAGCGCCGCAGGGTCCTTGCCTTTTTTTGTTTTACTTTTTATGGGATCGGCTGCGGGGGACACCCCCCTCAGCCTCCATTCACTGTATAGTCAACAAAGGTGCGGGGGACACCCCCGCAGCCCTTGTCACAGAATGGGGGATTTGGTCAAACTTTTCGGCCGTTCAGAATTTTTCGAACGGCCGAAGTTTGACCAAATCTCCCATTCTGGCTTTTGATTAAGGCTTTTTGGATGATTCCATTGTCGCAGGTTTGCACTTTCCTGGTGGGTGTTTGACCTCCCTTCTTACCCGGGATGTCTTTGCCTTCACACTTACCTGGCCTAGTAGGACCATCTGTTGTCATTTTCATGCATGTCTCTGATTACTTATTCCCTTTTGCCTTGTGTTGTATAAGTGCCTTATGAATGCAAAATAAATAAATAAATAAATAAATGTCTCTCGGCCTGCCAGTGTGATGGCTGTGGGTGAATGAGTGAATGAAAAAGGGCCCTAGTAATCCAGTGTAATGACGATGGAAGAAATGTGTCCATTCATCGGGTGTTGATAGCAGAGGCGAGTGGATGGATGAAAGGTGTTCCTGTTGTTAAACGTGATGGCAGAGGGTGAATGCCCTGCGTGGTTTCGGCAGGTTGCGTAACGTTTTCCGTGTGATTTGTACCACTGGTTTTTCTCAGCAATTAGCGAGCAGCAAAGACAAGTCCCTCTTCAAAAACCGACTGTGCTGCACACACTCAGTGAAGCAAGTTTCAAAAATAAAATAACAGATTTGTCTTCTCTGAAATGTTAGTGTCGGCACTGCCAGATTTCCATAATGTATGTAGCTTCTGATACAGGCCACGCTCTCAGGGAGAGTGCCATTCAAAGCCAAAGCAACCAAAAGAGCCTCTGCTTTCTTTACACTTCTCTCAGGAAAGTAGGGTGAAGGTAGGAGGGAAGTGGCACTTTATCCACGTTAACAATGCTGGTGCTGGGGATATTGGAGTGGAAAAAAACAAAATAAAACAATTTCGAATTCTGTGTTTTTCACTGGAAACAGCCCATGGGTGGCCTGCAGACTTTAAAAGAGCACTACTGAGGTTTGCAGGCTGGTGGAAGGTGGAGGGAGGGTTCCCAAATGATAAAAAGAGGTACCTTGGGGGAAAGCTTAGCTTGTGAGGAGGGCTGGGAGCCTGGTGTTGGGGGTATTGGGGTGGGGGAGACTGACATGAGCAAAGGAATGAGACGTCTGCGGGAAGAGCAAAAGGTAAGAAAGTTGGGCAGAGGAGGTTCTGAAGTTGACGACGGAAAAGACAGACCAAGATAGAGGAGGCACCCCGATAAACAGGGCAGGGTCCTCATCCTCCCTGGGTAAGGGGGAGGGATAAGGACAAAGGCACCAAAAGCGCTAGGAAAGCACGCAAAAGGGCAACAAAAGCAAGGGGCGGGCCAAGCCCCACATAAGCGGTGGGCACCAGCTGCACAGACTACAGCTTGCAGCAGAAGGACGCCTGCCGAAGACAAGAAGGATTTGAAAGTCTAACTAAGGAATAGAAGCTCTACTTCACCCGTCAAGAACGGCGCTCCCCCAGCATGGTAACTCCTACAAAGGCAGGCAGAGCAAGGATAAGTTGGTTGGGGAGCTTTACCCGGATAAAATATGGAGGGAACTTACTGCGGGTGAAGCATGACGAACAGGTTGACCGGACAGCTGGGTTAAAAGCAGGAGCCGTTGGATGAGCCACTGCAAAACCGGAAGGGTCATCACTCTTTAGGACCAGCGCCTCTTGGGACTCTAAGCGGCGGGGGATCTGGTGGTAGCAATGAGGACTCAGCTTCCCCCCCAACAAGCAGCGCTCTCTCAGCCCAGGGACACCTGCAGGGGGAGGTGGGTCTAAGACAGGAAGGGCTGGGGGAGTGGTGCCTCTTATGGACTTTGGAAAAAGGGGGAAGCAGGTTTTGGGCACAAAGTGCTCTAAGCTCCTGGAACTAAGAAAGAGGAAAGGGGGGAGCCGCGGTGGTGTTGTGGCAACCAGTGACAAGAGACAGACTCTGAATGAGCCATTGCACAGCCGGAATGGTCTTCGCTCTTCTCGGACCAGTGCCTCTTGGGAGCCTAAGCGGCGGGGGCACCTGGTGGTAGCAATGAGGGTTCAGCTTCCCCCGAACAAACGGCGCTCTCCCAGACCCGGAACACCTGCAGGGGCAGGCTGGTCTCAGGCACAAAGGGTTGCGAGAGTTGGGACTACTTTGGACTTTGTTGGGAAAAGGGGGAAGCAGGTTTTGGACACGGAGCAGTCGCTGCACCTTTGGAACTATTTTCACAATTGTTTGCTGTGTTTTCTATTATGTGTGAAAATCAATCTGCAGCCTTTTGATGCCAAAAAGAAGACATGTCTCATTCTGCACCTTACTGATGTGGAGAAGAAAGGGGCTGAGAGGAATGACCAAGAGTAATGTATATTGGTATAATAATGGACAAATGCTCAGGTTATGAAGGTGACGACGGAAAAGACAGAACAAGATAGAGGAGGCAACCCGATAACCGGGGCAGGGTCCTCCTCCTCCCTGGATAAGGGGAAGGGATAAGCCCAAATGCGCCAAAAGCGCTAGGAAAGCCTGTGAAAGGGCAACAAAAGAAAGGGGCGGGCCAAGCCCCATATAAGCGGCTGGTGCCGGCTGCACAAACTACAGTCTGCAGCAGAAGGATGCCCACTGAAGACGAGAAGGATTTTTCGTTTTACACCCACCCACCCTGCATAAGGGGCAACTATGGCGAGGCCTGGCCGTTGATGTTGCAGGACGGTGAGGCAGTGTTGTGGCGACCAGTGACAAGAGACAGACTCCGAATGAGCCATTGGACAGCCGGAAAGGTCTTTGCTCTTCTCGGACTAGCACCTCTTGGGAGCCTAAGTGGCGGGGGCGCTGGTGGTAGCAATGAGGGCTCAGCTTCCCCGAACAAACGGCTCTCTCCCAGCCCAAGAACACCTTCAGGGGCAGGCTGGTCTCAGGCACGAAGGGTTTCTATTATGTGTGAAAATAAATCTGCAGCCTTTTTATGCCAAAAAGAAGACATGTCTCATTCTGCACCTTACTGATGGGGAGAAGAAAGGGGCTGAGAGGAATGAGCAAGAGTAATGTATATTGGTATAATAATGGACAAATGCCCAGGTTATCCGTGCAGCAAGAGACCGTTACAAATTAAATAACACAACACACTCACGAGACCCATTACAAATCTGGTAACATAACAATCTTAACATGCTTGCTTGGGCAGCGTCTTGCACGGGCAAGAAACTGTGTCCGCCGTGTTTGGGTGCATCGCGACAGATGAGGCATACAGGCAGGCCCTCGTCTATACATTAGAACTTGAGCGGCTCGTCCTACTCGTGGCATCGGGAGGCAGCTCCAAGCTCTGTTTCCTTTTTGCCCAGACTCTCCTTTGCCTGCTGCACCAGATTCCTCAGAAGGTGACTGGGCTTGTATGTGTGTTCCGGGCAGACCCGGCAGCAGTGCTAACATGAGCAAATTCCCTGTCCAGCCCATGTTTCACTGATGCACTTTTGGCAGAATTAGTGCTTGCAGGGCAAGCTTGCAGAAGACCTCCAGGCAGATTGGGCACAGGAGCTCTAATTTGTTATGCATGGTGCACTTTTTCATTGAGTTATCTAAATCTGTGCAGCAAAAAACGTGCATTTGAAACCTTTTAGTCACGTTTCAGTCATGGTGTCTGAGTTACATGTTGGCAATGTGGCCAAACAGGGTAGTACGCAACAAACACAGTGGGCCTCATTACACGGACGGCGGTGGACCAAGGTGCTATTAGCACCTTGGTCCATGCCGGTAAAATACCGGCACCGCCTTGGAGGAAAGGGGAATTACCGCCCTATTCCAAAGTTGGTGGGGCGGTAATTCCCCCTTCCCCCATTGCCCTTCCCCATTCCCATTTTTGCCCCATAGGGCATAATGGGAATGGGGAAGGTGCTAATTACGGCACCGCAAATTGCGGTACCGTAATTAGCTCCCTGGTCCCTTTGCGGGTTGGTTTTTAACGCCTGCAAAAAGCAGGCGTTAAAGTCTCCAACCCGCAAAGGGACCTCCTAGTAAGGCGGTAAGGGTTAACGGTCACCGGTACCATTAACGGTGACCGTTAACCCTTACCGCCGTCTGTGTAATGAGGCCCAGTGTGTCATTGGCTCTGCCAAGATGGAAAAAAAAACAGAACATGCAACATGTTTGTCAGAGCAACAACAAAAAAACAAGCTCCCAAAATGCAAATTACTTTAGCTATTTTAAAGATGCATGGTATGTTTCCTATTCAAAGATGGCTGCTATTTTTGGTTTGTTTCCAGAGAGCTTCCTTAGAGAAGGTCATCCAAGATGGTTGTCTCCATCAAAGAGCTCTGAGCTTAAAGAGTTCTGTGATGGGCAGAAATGGATGGGATTAGCATGGCTAGGGGCAGGGAATGGGAGGTGAATGCATAACCAAACAACACCAAATACATTATGTATCCCTCCTCAAATGTCATCTCCACTGAAAAGCATTACACACCCTCATTCAAAGCCCATATCATATTTGAAGGTCTTATGTTAAAGCTCTTATTTTAATGACAATAGTTTCGGCTTAAAGGTATTGCTTTCAGCACCACATAAAACGCACACACACACACACACACTTAGTATGGAGGAATCAGAAAAAACAGCGATTGAGACTTACTATCAGCATCTCTCATTTTTTATTTTCATCTGGATAAACTTAAATATTCCTGTTTAGTTAATAAATAAAGACAACTAAATACATGTGTTTTGTTTAATTATTAGATCATTGTCTATTCAGGGCAAAAGTAGGGCATACACATTTTTCATTAAAAAATCTGTAAATAAGCCATATTGAGATACAATTATTTGTGCAAGATCACACACTTCATTCAGCTACGTGTTGCAGCCGGGATTTTAGACCAGTCTGCAGCTTAAGCACTTAACAGCATATCTTCTCAGGTGTAGTTATTAGGAGTATATGCTAATGTTGAACTTTTATTATTATGTATTTGTTTAGTTCCAAAAGAACTTTGCAAAATACACTTTATAACCATTTAATCATCATAAAAATCATCCTAATACCACATTCACCAATTTAGAAGATTTATAATACACATTTTGCAACACCTATAGTTAAAAACATGTCTACAGTTATAAAACAATTATAAAATCCTGGCTAAAATCTAAATTTAAATACTCAATGTACTCAAATACACCTAATCCACTGAATTCAATATGTTAATAAGCTGGTCAAGTGTCACAGCGAGTAGAGCGCTCGCTTTAACAGAATCCCGGCGGGGCCAAACTCATCCTTTCATCCATCTGAGGTCGATAAATGAGCACCACACACCGTGGGTAATATTAAGCAGCTGAGGGTTCGTAGCGCTATATAAATGCCAAATTATTATTATTATTAATGTTAAAGGACATTTGTACCGCGCACTATCACCACCGGAGTGGTCCCCTGGTGCTCTGATA
This sequence comes from Ambystoma mexicanum, assembly GCF_040938575.1. Classification (NCBI taxonomy): domain Eukaryota; kingdom Metazoa; phylum Chordata; class Amphibia; order Caudata; family Ambystomatidae; genus Ambystoma; species Ambystoma mexicanum. The sequence goes on along the minus strand of NC_090932.1, from coordinate 619,902,989 downwards.
TAAAAGTACAAACTACAAGGCACTGAGTTCCTAGTGACCAGTGACCCTTCCACCTCTATAAAAGGGATTTACAACATTTAACGATTCCCTTGTTCCTGTTCCTTCCCTATATCAGTCGCTTTTTAGTGGCGACTCACAGTCGATACATGTCGATGTGGACACTCTAGTCTTAGTATTCAAACAGTAGGTCCCAAAAGCATCATCTTTAATGGAATCATAAGGGTGGACACATCTGCCCAAAATAGTCATATATTCGACCCCCAGGGCGGCACATTCCGTTAAGAGATTTTTGTTTAGCTTTTACGAATAAGATGTGTGATAAAAATGACATGAGTGATACAGAAATCCTCATAAAACAGCTTGACAAATATATAAATAAGAACAATCAGTGTAATTGTAGCGTTCACCCGCTCACACCACAATGAATGTAGGAATACAGGTTTCAGAATGCTAAGGAATGGTAGCCTAAAAATAAACGTTAGGTTTTGCGATTGTGATTTCAACACTTAAAGCCACATAACAAAACATCAGTCTGATTTATCTGTAGTGCTAAATTATGCATAAATGCAACACCTTCTTTGTGTGTGTCAAATAAGAGCGCATGATGGCAATGAGACACAGTTTAAATGGTTTTTCCTTGAAATAAGGAACAGACTTCCATGTTTATCTGGAGCTTTATTTTGGTTTTCTAATGCAAAATAGCTAATGCCCCCTCCATTTTTATCACTGGCCATTGACAAAGGAGTTGTTAAGTGTTTAAATACCCCAGGGGGAGCCATGTGGGCTTTGCTGACTGAGCAGCTAGTGTACCCTGTCTTCACAAGCATCCTTTGACCTCTGCTGAGTGAAGGCACTGCATTTCATTGCAGGCCCTTACAATTCCAGCGGTTTCAAGCTCTTCCCTCGTTAACCGAAAAAGAGCATGAAAACGCGCGAAGCTCCATGACAATCCCAGAGGTCACGGGAATGGGAATGTTGTACTCAGGGGTGTTGCTAGGTCTGGAAAAGACCCGGGGCTACGCAGATGTCAAAACTGTCGGGAATGGGGGCTAGCTAGCCTTTTGGTTGCAGCTCCTGTGATTCTATCCAGGGCTACAACCAAATGATCAGGGGCTATAACCCCCTAAGCCCCCCCCTAGCAACGCCTCTGGTTGTACTCCACACTTGTGGAAGGTGGGCATAACAGAAGTAAAAAGATAGGTCACACTGTGAAAATGATATTTTTACACATAGAGAATTCCATTTTAATTTTAAAATTAAAATATTTGAATTTCAAAATGTTAAATGATAGCCGGTAAATTAGCTCAGCGGGTTAAGCGCACGCTGCGATCTGTGTGTCATATGCAGGTCTTAGGTTCGAATCCATGAAAGGCCAACTCACTTTTCCATCCTTCTGTGGTTGATAAATGAGTACCAACTTCAGCTGGGTGATAATTGTATGTATGCTATATGTATTCTATGTAGTGCGCTTTGGCGAAAGTGCTTTATAAATAACAAATCAATATATTTAAAAACAGTTTTTATTGTAACCCATACTCTCTTTGTGCCCAGTAAAAACCATACAGTAACTGATTTTTTAAAAATCGTATAGGCTCTCTTCAGATCAGGTAAATGTTCCAGAGAGGAGGCAGGTCCACTGGGGGCATGCACTGCTGAGCAGGCAGCACCTGCCTTTCACCTACTGTATGGATTTGTGTTTGCTTTTAGTATGTAGTAATTTTAGGGGGAGAAAAAAAGACGTGTACACCTCTTATCTGGGAGCTGGTGAGATCCCCTGCGGATTAATACAGTGCATGTCGTCATACCTAATCAATGCATGTACCAGCGCCTTGATGCCTAAGGGCTGTAGCGCTCTACAAATCCAAATAAATAAATAAATGTAACTGCTAAATGCGCGCATGTGCTGTAAACAATACATACCTGCGAGTACACAGAAGCACAGGTCACACTGAATAAAATTGTTATGGGGTAATTCACTCTGCATTGAAAAGATTGTGATCCTGAACAATCACAAATTGCTCCATTCTCCGCTATTGCAACGTCAGTACACTGGTAATCGCTCCCACAACAAAGCCCCTCCCCCGCCCCATTTAATGTTTCATTGCGTCCCTCCATTTGAGCGAACACCTGGATATCTCCTCTGTGCGCACTGGCGTGAGCAACAAATATGGATGCTCTGAAAGGGACTTATGTAAAATGGTTCTAAACTTTGGTTGAACCTTTAGCACAGCTGCGTGCCTGCATGGAGGCAGCATTTCAGAGGCGCTCAATGACATGGTGTTATAGATAGTCAATTAGAGAAACAATGTAACCAGAAACTATTCCCTTACAAGGGTGTCTGAGCCAAAAGAAAAATCCACATAAAGATGCCATCATCGCTTTTCAACAGCGCATTTCTAATGTGTATACCCTTGTCTCTTTGGTGCATTGCTAATTTGTGTTACAGCGTTTAAGAACTATTTTGCAACAGTAAAACCCACAGTCAAATTATAATCAACTTGGTGTGTACATACGTACAATGGCGAAGGATTTTAGGATTCTTTTTTTCATTGATTTACATTAAGTATGCATTGGCAGGGAGTACAGGCCAATAGGCACAATCGAGCCCTACAAGAAGACACACTGGAAAATCCGAGTGCACCCTAAATTAGCAGAAGGAAAGCAGACGAAGCAAGAGCATAGTCAATGTGCATCACCGGGTCTTAGTACAGCAACAAAGGGAACCAATGGCGTTCACCTTTCTTTTACTGTTGCCATCTATTAAAACAAGCATTGGCAAAGCCAGAATTTGCTTTAATATAGGGATAGGAAAGCCATTTTCCAGGCACTGCCATACGGGTACTATCTGGCCATTATAAGGGAACAGCTATCAAATGGTGATAGCACCTCAGTATATTATGACAGTACCTGGCTAGCTAATGCCTGTTCGAGAACCAGAACGATTGGCTTTGTCAATACTTGTAATTAACAGGAAGTCAGTTCAAGAAACAGATGCAAGGGCACATACATTGATTATAAATCCCGTGTCCCAAGGCACATGTGGTTGAGACATTTTGATTACAGCAGGAGGTGGTTTATAGTTAAATACGTCGCATAAAAACAGAGAACTAGCTGAAAGACCTCCTAGTGAAGGGCGTTAATTTCTTCCCTGGGTGGATATGTATGATTAATGAAAGTAATACAATCACAAACACACTCAAATACATATACACGCACAAGCGCACACATGCACGCAATTGCTCACAGACACAAACACACAGTTGCACACACAGACAGGACAGAGAGTGTCATGATTTTTCTAGTTTTCTACTGTTCATGTATCTTTTCTGTTAAAAAAATGAAATCATGGTCAAAGTGTCATAGTTGGCTCTAATTATGAAATTATTTTCTGATAGACACACATTTTTACATTTCGTTTGTTTATTTTGGAATACAATTCTATAAAACATACATAAAAGCAATTAATATAAAAAATAGTACAAATATAACACACAAATTACAGGTTAAAATACAGATTACTTTGGCATATTACTTGTAAAATTGAAATCAAACGAGGATTTTATAGAATGTGCTAATACAATATTGTTCCTTATTTTCATGGCCTGCTTCAAGTATGATAATAGTGTGCATTCCATGAGCGGCCTGGCAGCTTTCCATAGATAGTATAGTGCGTGGAGCCGGCCTTCCTTAGGATGGGTAAAATTGTTCTTGATCTCGCCTGGCGGCATGTCTTGCAAAAAAGTATGTAATGTAGATCTTCACAAGGACATCAAAAAACAGGGCAGCTGAATTCAAGACTACACCCTTAGAGCTTGTAATGAACCAACACAACTAGAGTCTATTCAAACATAACTACATTGCTTTTTATTTCATATTTCATATTTTTAAATTCTTAAGGAGCTAGATACATATTGCAACTTACATCCCGATCATTATCCATGCAATATGCAGTTATCACCTTAAGTGGAAGATTATTAAAGCGCGCCCCTGTAACTAAATGGCGTAGATGCCTACGGGCCCGATGCGCACTATAAATGAATAAACAATTACTATAAATGAATAAACAATTACAATTAAAGATCTTTTGTTTAGCCCATTGGTACAAAATAGTTTGGGCCTGATTCATGGAATTTGTGCGCCGAAAAACTGGGATTTGTGTGCCATTCTGCCCGAAAAAAATCCCTCTTTAACAAATGGGGATTTGCGGGCAGAATGGCGCACAAATCGCTGTTTTTCGGCGCACAAATTCCATGAATCAGCCCCTTTATCTTGTATTCTGTTACCAGCAAACACTGCATATCTTCGGTTTGCTGGTTTCTGCAGTTCCATATTCTCTCGACTTTCAAGCTAGAAGGTTTTTAGTTTGTTACGTAAAGCCAGTTTTGCCAAGAGATGTAATGCTCTAGCCATGTGAAAAAAGATGCAGCATTCGTTGCTGCTAAGGGCTCTTCACATGCTTGAGCCATGGAATAGAAAGGGCACCAGATTTGGAAAGCATATTTTTAATGATGAACTGCGTTCTTGTTGTTTTGGGAGTTTACCATAAGCGTATGCAGTGGAGGGCCGGCCCTATCGTTAAGCTGTCCTCCAAATAACATTTTACCAATTCTCAGAGTGCTGCATAATTGGGAGTGGATTTAGGCAGGAACACGTTCGCTAGCGTTTGTAGAGAGGAGACACTAAAAAATCCCCATAAACTGGTCCCATAGCTTGCCACAGCTTTGGTTTTCATCTCATAGATTTTTAAATCATATTTAATGGTTGAGATTTGCACATCCTCATAAACCCACATCCTCATGAGCACCACACACCGTGGGTAATAATAAGCAGCGCTCAGATACCTGAGGGTTCGTAGCGCTATATAAATGCCAAATTATTATTATTATTAAACCGAATAATACCACCAAGCGTTTGCTTCATTTTCAATGATTGTTTGAAAATATAAGGGGCCCCCATGAGGGTTGTTGAATGCCTGAAGCCAAGATAATCGAATTCTGTCACCTGGGGGATTGGCGATTGGTTGACTTACATCTGGGGTATTTGCCCATGCCTCCTTTTTACAGAAAATACCAATATTGCAGACTTACAATTGTTCACTTGAATATCTAGAGAATTCATATAGGTCGCATACTCATTGGGCCTCATTACAAGCATGCCGGTCTGGAAACAACGGTGCCGGGAAGCTTACCGGCACAGTTTCTGGACCAGCATACGACGACTCTACGGGCGGGAGCCGTACTGCCCGCCCGGCAGGTCTGACCCGCCGGATGGGACGGAACCCGCGTGCAGAGTTTTCACGGAAGCACAGGCACCGTTAACAACGGTGCTGGTGCTTCTATGGTCTCCATTCCCATAGAGTCCCATAGGAATGGGGACTTACAAACATGACGGCGCATGACTTCCCGGCCGCCGGGTTTGTAATCCCGCGGTTTTACCGGGAAGTCAGGTGCCGGTAATTAATTACGGGTCCAGGAGCTATTTGCCGGTCGCACCGGTCCGGCACGGTTACCGCCGGACCCGTAATGAGGGCCAATGATAAGTTGTTCAAGCACTTGTGGGGGTCCTAGCAGTGAACACTGTATTGTCTGCATAAGCCAACAGTGGAAAAGGGAAATTCCCAATCTTTGGTACATCTGTACCCGTGTTCACGAGAGCCTTTTCCAGTCCATTTATATGTAAGGAGAACAACAATGCGGCCAGTACGCATTCCCTGACGTACTCACAATGAGGTCTTAAAATAAGGAGTGCAGTGGCCATTGGTTCTATTTCTAATACAGGCTTTAGTGTCTAAGACAATGTTAGCGAGAGTATTTAAGATGTCCTTCAGGCAGTTAAGTGACGTGAGCACTAGCAACAGTTTATTACAATTAACTTTATCAACGGCTGTACTCAGGGCCACGAAAGGCAAATAGAGTGGCTCTTGTTTTATGAAAATAGAATGGGCAATTATTAAATAAATATTGAGGGCTTGCTCAGTAGTCACAAAAACTGGTGCTCTGATCTATTATCTGGTTGGTAGTAGTGGGGAGAGAAACTACTGGTTCAGCCTCAAATATGCATTTCGTATTCTTATAAAGGTTTGAAAAATGATCAACCCACTTGTGATCCTGCACATTGCTTTCTAGGCCAGTCAGTTAACGCTCATTGAGGGGGCCATTTGTTAGAATATCTCAAAACGTTTTTTTAATTATTTTAGTTATAGAGGGCTCAAGAAGTACCTCCCATAGAACATTATCTAGTTCAATTCAGCACCTTTTTTTTTATTTGCCCGTGTCATACTAACCTCTGCTTTAACCAGTACTATATTTTTTAGAGCTGTCAAAGGGTTGTCTTTGGTCAATCTACAATCTTTATTGACACAGACTTTACAATTTAATTTAGTGGCGTGAACCGTATTACTATGGAACATCATACATTTTTTTAAATTACAGGTTCAAATAATATTTCCCTTAAAAAATAGATATAATTAGCCAGTAACAATTGATGCTGGAAAGTTCGCACCATTTATTTGGGTGGACTGATTCATTTTATTACATTTGATGCGCTGCTTACAGATTGAGGTTCTGCCTACCTCTGCTGAATGTTGTAATACATTATTTCGGTTACCCTCCACAGGACATTTGATTTGTAATAATATTGCGTGGTGATCACTGAATACGTCTCGTCTCACTCAAAAAGATTCAATAGCCCTGCTTCAAAGTGCCCTGATGCCCAAGAGCTAAGGCGGGTTTGCGGCCATTCATTGAGCGAAGACCCCTTTCCAACAACCAGGGGAAAAACAAACAAATCCCATTGAACAGGTACCGACATCTAACATTATGAGATTTGTGATTCCCAAGACCATGGGCCTCATTACGAGTACAGCGGTAACCCGCCGGTGCTACCGGCGGGTTGCTGCTGTACCCGTAACACTGGATCCGCTACTTGACTTCCCGATGCCACAGGGACATTACAAGTCCTGGTGGAGCGGGAAGTCAGGCGGGGGATTCAGTAAGTCCCCATTCCCGTGGAGTCGGACTCCACGGGAATGGGGACAGAGTCCTATAGAACTCCACGGGAATGGGGAATCAGAAGCATTGGCACCGTTGCTAATGGTGCCAGTGCTTCTGTAACAACTCTGCCTACCGGGGGCGCTGTGCCCAGCATGGTCAGACCTGCCAGGGGTGCAGCGGCCCCAGCAGGCAGACTTCTAGTGTGGTGGTCTGGAAACAAGGGTGCCGGTATGTTTACCGGCACCCTTGTTTCCAGACCGCCACACTCGTAATGAGGCCCCATGTCCTGTGAGGAATCAAAAATATCATGTGGAGGGCAATTTCCTATTTTCAAGTTACAATCGCCCACGATTAAAACCATTCTGATTGAAGGGATGTCTCTTAGGACCTGATCATCTATAAGATGCTTAAGAGACAAAAAATAGCCCATGTGTTCAGTACTTTGAGCGCTATTATAGGAGTTCACTAAGGCTATTGTCTGTCTATTAACTAACGTCATTTTTAATACCTGGACAAAATTGTGTTTGGTAGCCATTGGTAGATTTGAGCAATTTAAAGAAGATTTAACAAATATAGCCAGACCACCAAAGCATCCCCCATGTAACTTTTTTGATGCATTAACTAGAAATGCAGTCTATCCATTTAACACAAGCTCTTCTAGAGACCAGATTTTTTGGAGTAAGATTATATCAAAACTTCTAAGGTGGTTGTTTGTCTACTTACATAACAGCTTCCGTTTTGCGCCAGCTATATTCCAAGAAATGAAAGATAATGTCAACATCGGAATGTGACTAGGTATAGTGTTCAGGGACGGAAGGGAATCTGCTGTAATAGTGATTGTTAGTTCGGTGACCGCTTCCTGTAGAATTGGACTCATAGGTAGTCCACTCACTTCCTCAAGTATGGATAAAAGGTTGTATCTATTTTGGGTAAGAATGGACCCTGATAACGGCTCTTGATGGAGGCTAGACTTTGATGCGTTCTGATAAGTTCCAGTGTGGGGAATTACACAGCATCCAGAGGGGTAAGAGGATCTAACAGGCACATTTAAATAAGATGGTTTCCTAATAGATAAGATATATCTGCTATTTCTAGATACTGTGCCCTGCCTACTGAGCGCCTGGAGACCATGGAAAATGGCAGCGGTGGGCGGTTCAAGTCCCAATAACAATAATAAAACTTACAATAGGGATCGGTGTGGGGGATGAAAAAAAGATAAAGGCACAAACCTCATGCCCGATGACGAGCAAGCAAGTCTCAAATTTGAATTCAGTACATGAGCAGCAGTTCTAGTAGATGCAAATGTATCCCATGATACAGTCCTCCTTAAGTGACTTTACTGCATTTCTCATCCACCTTATTTTCCTTGCCATGAGAAATTGTTGTGGGTTATTAGTTGGGCCGATCATACAGGCATTAGTCTAATGGGATGCCTGTTTATCAGTGAGACCGTGGATTCTGTTTCACCCAATGAAAGTGGATTGGCCCTAATAATTACACCCACTATAGGAGCTGCCATTGGAGGCAGATTGAGAACATCATGAACTTGAGTAACACTGGTTGCATTTGCGTCGTCATTTTGCACAGATTCAATGTGGGTGATCTTAGTGATTTCAATACCTAGATCAGCTTTTACACTCAAAGGTAATATCTCCTTCTTATTGTCCGTAGTTTTGGGTATAGATGTATTAGTGCATACTATATTTGATTCGGGATTGGAGTCAGCATTTAAATAAAATAAAATATTTATTTTATTAATTGGGTATTTATAATGTGCCTATACAGCAAAATGTTTTTCAAGGTGCAACAAGACAAAAAGAGGTGGATGGCGGGGATAGGGGTGAAGAATAACAAAAACTGTACTACTCAATCGGATTGTGCAAGTGCAGTAACAAGAGGTGCAGGGGAGTGGGGAGGAGGGGGAAGTGCCAGTTGGGATGGAATGAGCTAATGCTAAGGAGGCAAAGGAAGTGCAGGTCAGAGTGGAGAGTGCGCAAGTGCTGGGGGGAGGATGGCCCCTGGGCTAGAGGAGTTCTAAGGGGATGCCAGGTGGACAAGTGCCAGGGGAATGCAGAGAGTGCAGATGATTGAAGGTCCACATCCTTAGTGAGAGGACTGGGCTGGAAGCGCTCAACAGGGGCACAGGACCAGCCAGGCTAGATCAGAGGGATGGTAGGGCAAGTGCAGGTTAGAGGGTCGGTGGGTCAGGGGAGACCAAAGTCCTGCGGGAGACTTGGAGATGAGGACCTGGTCCCTGTATGAATCAGAAGGAACCAGGCAGCGAGTCAATGCAGCAGAGGGAGACTTTAGCAGGGGAGGGGGAGAGGGAAGGAAGAAGTGAAAAGGAGGGTCCTGAGAAGCTTCCAGAACTTAAGGAGATCCTGCCAAAGTCTGAGAGGGGCAGGGAGGCCATTCCAGAGGGAGGCTGCAACAGAAGAGAGGTATCTACCACCCACTCTCTGCTTGGAAACGTGTCTGATCTGGATCTAGAAGACCAAAGGGCTCTAGCAGGGAGGTATTTAAGGAGAGAGAGTTGGATGTAGAGGGGTCCCAGGGCCCAGAAAGCCTTGTGGATGATGCAGAGGGTTGAACTTTTCCTTGCAGCAACCGGGAGCCAGTGGAGAGATTTTAGGGCTGGAGAGATGCAGTCCCTGAGCTTGAGGACAAGGATAAGTCTCGAAGAACTATTCTGGATTAGTTGAAGGGGGCGAAGGGAGGATTTAGGTAGATTGAGGAAGGGGCTATTGCAGTAGTCCAGCTTAGCGAGGACCAGAGCTTTGGAGACACTGAGTTTCTGGATTTCTGTGGAAAGGTGAGGAACAGGAGAATGCCTCCGAGGAGGGGCAACTGAAAGTGGGCCTTCTTGAAAGGTCTGTGATGTGAGGCGAGAAGGAGAGAGAGGAGAGGAGTTGAAGATGACACCAAGGTGTTTTGCCTCACAACAGGGTGAGGGAAGGGGCCCCTGGAGGGCAGCCAGAGAGTAGGAGGGAATGAGTGTTCTGGGGCACCAATGAGAAGGATCTCAGTCTTGCTGGCATTAAGGCATAGACCGTTAGCAGCACACCATGCCTGAATGGCAATCAGACAGTCAGGAATGAGCGAAGAAGAAGAGGAGCCAGTGGAAGGAAGCTTGAAGGAGAGCTGCATGTCATCCGCACAACACTGGAAGTGAGGAGTGAAGGCGGATATCAAATGGGCTAGTGGGGCAAGGTAGATGTCGAAGAGCCACGGTGAGAGGATAGAGCCCTGAGGGACGCCACAGGTGGAGGGTGTGATGGAGGAGAGAAAACGGCCCAGTTGAACCTGGGAAGGTCAGTCAGAGAGAAAGGAGGTCAACCAGTCCAGTGCCAGGTCCGTGATGCCAAGGGTATCACAGAGCCGATTTATAAGGGTGGCATGATTGGCCGTATCAAAGGCAGAGGAAAGGTCAAGAAGGATAAGAACGGACGGAGAGTTGGAATTGAAATTTGAGAGCAAGTCTTCATGGGTGTTCAGGAGAGCAGTTTCCGTGCCTCTTGCTGCTCTGAAGCCAGACTGGTGTTTGTGGAGATAACCAACAGATTCAGTGTGGTGGATCAGCTGGAGATGACCAGCTTCTCCAAGAGTTTGCCCAAGGAGTGGTAATACGTTTTGCGCTCCTAATTCATCAATTTGCAAATTGTTGTTGCAACTACTGAAGCTTCCTTTTATTACCTCCCTAAGTATATCATCCATAATGAGTAGAGTTAAAACAGATTTCTTTTAAATTGGATAGAAAATCCTTAATAGAACTAATTTTCTCCTTCAAGTCAATGGCTGTAGTTTCAGAATTTTATGGAGGTTAGCCAAGGGTTGAGGAGAAAAAGGAGCTGCCATTGGTATATAAATATGTGTGGATATATGGGTTGGCTTTCCAATCACATTGGCCACAATTAGCTCTAGGTTTGTCCATTCCGTCGCTGCTGATTGTTCCAGGATGTTCAGATGATTCAAGTAGGGACTACTGGCAGCCATCTGAAGTGGGGTCACATGGTACTGGTACAGTGCTAATCGAGGAAAACAAATCAGTTTTAGTGACTTCTAGAGCATTTTCAGCCACCAAGATTATTTTGTCCAATTTCCCCACTATTTCCTGAAGATAGCTGTCCAGAAGAGATTTCAAGTTGGTGTTGGCTTTGCTAGGTGTGAGGAATCACAGGATTCAGTTACTTTCCCCAGGGCAAAGCCTTTCCCTATGAGGCTAGGGAGGTGAGCCCACTACGTGATACCCTCCCTAGAGGTAAAGACAAGCGAGCCCTCACTGGGAGAGACTCCCCCCTTGGGGACAAGGACTCCCATTCCAAAGAGGAACTCCCTGAATCACTGACCTACAACCCTCCAGTAACAGCTTCTATCAGAATAAGAAGTGAGGAACAAGCTAACGGTTATCATTGAGATGCAGATACATTAAATCAACACAAGGAAGAATATTTAAGTAATACTGAGAAGAAGATTGTGCAGGGAATACAGAGTACTCAGAAAACAAAAAATAAGGACTTTGACGTTCCCCAGGGGAAGACCCAGCAATGCGTCATAAATCAAGGAGTAGGAGGAGTCCTGCTTGAAAAGAGAGAGAATCCTGGTAGTTTCGGATCAGCTGCGCAAGGAGAGCTGAGTGAGACCGGGATGTGCAGCTTCCAAGCATGGAAGGAAGCTGGCGTGCAAAGCCAACACGGCAGAAACCAGCGAGTGAAGCGGAGGGAAGGCAACCTCAGGCTAGCAACCGAAAGGCTTGGTGGTGGCATGACCGCAAAGCGGTGGACTGTTGAGTCCACCAACAACGCTGAGACCACAGACATGTTCACACAACAGAGTGGCTACAGTGCGCGAGAGATAGAAATCAAGAACCACAAAGCCGAAAGGGGGAAAGGATCCCATCCTGAAGGCAGGCCCAGTGACCCTAACCCCAAGAGAAAGAGGTATCAGGGAAGGCGAAAGACCAAGGAGGGATACCGAATATAATGAATTGAAGAAGCAAACTCGTCCCAGTGCGGGATCGAATTTAAGATTACCAACAAAGACTGGGAAGTTATATGAAACCACTCATACTCGTCTCAGTGAAGACGAAAAAACAGAGAAAGCTGAGAATGATTTGAACCCTGATGTCTGTACTAATACAGAAAGAACAATAGAGAATGAAGAGAATCATTACTGCAATATTCATACTCGTCCCAGTAAGCTCAAAGAGGGGGAGAAAAGTGAGAATCATTACTGGAACATTCATATTCATCCCAGTAAGCCCAAAGAGGTGGAGAGAAGTGCAAATGATTATGGGAATACTCATCCCAATAAGAAAAAAGAAGCGGAAATAAGTGAGAATCATTACTGGAACACTCATACTCATCCCCGTAAGCCTAAAGAGGTGGCAAGAAGTGAGAATCATTACTGGAACCCTCACACTCGTCCCAGTAAGAAAAAAGAAGACTGGGAATAAGTGAGAATCATTATTGGAACCCTCATATTTGTCCCAATAACTGTCAAGTGTAACAGGAAAGAGAAAATCCTTTTGGGAATATTTCTATCTGGGGCACCCAGGGAAACGGCTGGACATTGTATAGAGAAAAGGTGGCAAGTGTCATAAACAAAGAGTGAGAGAAGAATAATGGGGGAACCAAGGTGTCAAAGGCACGATAGCTTTATGAACAAATTAAAAATTTGCCAAGAACTACCTACAAATAAGTTACTAAAGTGACTGTGCTGAAAAGCAGACCACAGGATAAGGTAGTCGTACTCCTATGCCTTCGTTTTGATAGTGGTAGAGACAGAATAGGTTAGTTTTGGACAGAGGACAGATCTTCCTTTTGGACTCACCAATGACTGACAAGCACCCTAGTTAGTATGTGTTAGTTAGGGAAAACCTGTTGAGTTTGCACCTTTTAATTTGATAGTAAAGTTTTAAAATGGAAGATGCAAGTTTGTCCTTCTTCTGACCCGCCACATAGGCATGAAAGACCTTTTCCAGTTTTTTCCCTATGCTCCATTATGTGAACCATTTGCATTGCATTTTCCCATTGCAGAATGTAGTGTAAGGGTGTCAAAGAAGGAAGGTGACACAAAGGTGGCATGGTTTTGGCTATGAACTTTTATTTCTCAAATAAAAGACCTTACTGTCCCTACCTCTAAGAGGGGTTTCCCTGCCTCGATCTAAAACAAAAGGAATTGTCAGAATGTTTGTCAAATCAAAGTTGATCAAAATAGACTAACAGAAAGTTCATCTTCCTGGAGAATGGTTCCCTTCTCCTACTTCTTGAACAGTGTCCAACAATCGGCTTGTTTCCACAGAAAATGCCAGTGGGGAATGTCTCCCTTCCCCTAGCTTTCAGACTTCATCCAGTCTTTATCCAATGTCCAGGAGAATAACTCCCTTCTCCAGGTATGAGTTTGTGCAGTTACCAATAGAACCAGGGGGAATGACTCCCTTCCCGTGGTGTCTTCAGTATCACGCTGAGCCCAGTGCCAAGAGAACATCTCATTTCTCTTGGAGTTACTTTGTATAGTTTACCAAAAGGCCAGGGGGAATGACTCCCTTCCCCTGGTGTCTTTAACAAGAGTTCTGGGCTTGCACCAGGAGAATGGCTCCCTTCTCCTTGTGGGTGCTTGGTTCAATTCACAATATGGCCAGGGGGGAATGACTACCTTCCCCAGGCATCTTTACCACAGATCTCTGCCCGAAAGGAAGCTGGCAGAATGACTCCCTTGCCGTGGCGTCTTTTTCACAGCTATTTGTCTCATACCAGGACATTGGGCCACATTACAAGTGTGGCGGCCACAAATGTACGGTGCCAGTAAGGGGCCGGCACCGTACATTCCGGGCCGCCACATTACAAGGTCTGCAGCGGGTCCCGCTGAGGACGTCTGGTAAAACCAGGCATATTTAGCGGGACCCGCTAGCAGAACAGGATGCTAACAACGGGCCTGTCATTAACGGGCCCGTTGTTAGCATCTTCCCCATTCCCATTGAGCCCTATGGGGGCTCAAATGGGAATGGGGATGTACTGGTCCGGGTTACAGGAAAGGGAATTACCGGGCGCTCCAAGGTCGGAATGGCCCGGTAATTCTATATTTCTGGAACACGGACCCAGTACCCGGTATGTGGGGAAACCCTGGATCCCCTTCAGTTTTCATGCACCTCCCTTTACCTCTCACAGGGCTTTGGTACCTTGCCAGGAATTCCTGGGACCGGGGTACATTTCTCTAGCTTTGCGGGCTTCTCTCCCCTGCACTAGTAGCTTCTCTTAGGAAAGATTTCGAGCAATTTTCTCTCCAGTTGTGAACCTCACCATCTTTTTGCTGTTGTCTGACCATCCTAGCCTGACCTTTGCCAGTGGGGCACAGCCTTCTGCTATACTCCGCTGAGCTTTTGCTCATTTGTTATGGGAAAACTGACATGCCTTTAAGACTGTCAGTACTGGGAGACTTTGTTTCCCTTAGTCTTTCACTTTGTTGCTATTTCTTGGTAACATTGTATCAGTGCACAATGTACCTTATAGTACAGTGTGCTGGGGTCCCTTTTTCATATTTAAGGCCCTAGATACCCTCGAAGGATTTTTGGTGAATGTACGAGTGTTTCCTGGACAGAGCTGGTGGCAGCTCTTACTTTTTATGTATTTTCAACTCTTTTCTATGGCCCATCGGACCACCTGTTTCTGATCGTACCTAGAAGGTCAGCAAAGGTGCTTCGACCCATTGGAATAGTGGGACCAACTATTCTCGGCACCTCCTGCTTAACCTGTAAACCAACCTTTTTGGAAGTGTTCCTGGACCGCCTAGTGAACTGACCAGCTTGTAGAGGACCGTTGCCCTGGAACCGCCTAAGTCTCGAGTTTCGACTTGAGCCTTTGGAGACTGTAAGATCTGGGAATAAGACACTCTACCGCTGAGTTTTGTACACCTAGCAATCCTAGGTCTGGAATTAGGCGAGTATGCATGAACCCAAGCATACGCAGTCACTGTGTCGCCCAGCTGTGGTGACGAACTTCTTGGGTGCCTTGCTGCTTTTCCCCCCTGTGCCCTCAGATTCGGTGCATTGAAACTAGCCTGAGGCCTTCACCAGGAGCAGAGAAATCACCACTGTCCCGCCACGGAATTGATTCCGGAACGCAGCCCCTGAAAGCCGCAGAGCGGCGCAACTGCAGGATTTGAACCTGCGACCAAAGTGGACTCGAATGCCGAAGTTTGGCCTGGAGAGCGGTGAGGGTCGGTCATTGGTTACTGTATATATGTTTCATAGTCAGTGTTGTGTTGGTTTTGTTAATACTGTTGAATATCTACTTTGTGTTCAACATAAAAAGGCCTTTAATAAATGTATATGTATTTGTAATATATACACCTGACAGAGTAATTTGTGGTGTTGTTTACAGTGTATGCTCATTGTGGGCTTTCGGTCACCCTCACCCCTCCTGAGACCTAGTCTTGACTGCCGCAAATGCTACTTTGGTTGGTCTGACTTGTCCAGAAGGTTACCCTATTCCAAGAAATTACTCTGGCCTACTGAACCTCTGCCCACCAGGTAAGATATCCAGATTTGCTGCGTCTTCCTGGCTTTGGGATGAGATCCACCTTCACTCGGCAGGCAGAGAACATCCTTGGCGTCCTCTTGCTGCTCTACACTTCTCGAGAGCTTTCGGTCAGCATTCGAACCTCCCACACTGGAGACTTTGGGTGCTGGCTGCTTTTCCCAACAGGACTGGATACCGCTGCTCCTGCCACCACTGTGCTTCTCGTTATGGATGCCTTCAGCTCCACGGCCGGGGCTCCTCTAATCTAACAGTCTGTAAATGGAGGAACCAGAGACCAAATTGCCTTTAACAGAAATTCCCTTTATTCGGGCTCAGAATGGACAAAACAAAAAGTCGCCACACTCTTTCGTATTGTTCCTTCTGAGGTAGGTGTGATTTCGCGGGGTCTTAACTCTGGAGTCCTTAATACGCCCGAGTAAACCTCCTAGAATAGTTCTTCAGCGTCCGGTCCCTTTGAAGTGGAAAACAGAAAAGACTCATTGTATCAGTCTTGTTTCCTTTTAGTCACCACTTCCTTCCATCTGCCAATCATCCCGTTCCTCATCACATGCTGAGCGTGCTCCATCCACTCTGGCCCCTCCCTCCTTCAAGGATACTGGTGGGACCAGACTCCAAAATACCACCTCCAGTGCCTGTGCCAGGCTCTGTGCAATGGAACCGAGGAGCTACTCCACAACCTGCACTGCGGGGTCCTGAAGTTTTTCAGGTTCTCTGCCTCCTTGATGCGTACTGTGAAACGTGAATTGCTTCCATCCTTTCAATATAGGTAGGTGTGCAACCTTGCTAGCCTGTTCGCTGGCGTTACTATCGTGGGTGCTATGCTGTTGTAGCCTGTTCCCCGTTGCACAGACTCAGACACTGTTAGCATGTCCCGTTCTGTCCACAGCCCCGGAGGAATCACGTAGTCCATCTACCATGAGCCCTGTCGGTACTGTGGGGTCCCGTTCTGGAGGGAGCATCACAGACTCGGAGTTACACAGTCCTTCATTTATTTTTATACTTTGTAACCAGTTCCTCCCATGCAGGTTACACAAGTCCTTCTTCTTGTTATAGGTTCAATCTTTATGCCTCCTTTGGGCCACCTTGTACTAGTGTTATCATAGTTCATGATCTTCATGCCTCCTGTGTGCTTCCTCATCCTAGTACTTTTGGGCTAAGGCCCTATTTTGCAACAATACATAAGTTTGTTCTCAATGTAGTGGCTCTGGACATTAGGGAGGGCTAAGGAATGTTTGGCAATGGCAACATTCATTGGGCGAAAGTCCTTATCCCCGCAGGCGGAGTCTCTTCCAATTAGGTCCTCCTGCATTAACTCACCCCTAGCAGGACTATTGGGTAGCGGCCACACCTCCCTAGTCTCATGGAAAAGTGCTCCCCTCTGGGGAGAAGTGACAACTCTGTGTGAATCGTCACAATAGTAAACGTGAGGGATGGTTTCAAAGGCTGTAGCCCGCAATGACCACCCAAAACACGCAAAGGCCAATTAGTAAAATAGT
The DNA here is from genome assembly GCF_040938575.1 of Ambystoma mexicanum. Lineage (NCBI taxonomy): Eukaryota > Metazoa > Chordata > Amphibia > Caudata > Ambystomatidae > Ambystoma > Ambystoma mexicanum. The sequence goes on along the minus strand of NC_090932.1, from coordinate 619,885,964 downwards.
CAGGTTATTAAGGACTGTGTCTGTAAAAATATGATTCTGTAGGTGGCTCAATGTTACAACTCACAACCACCACTCAGATATTGCTATTGTTATCAGAAGAACCTGCTGTGGAAGGGTGCAAACAGTGTCTAGATTTATAATTGAAGTATCAAAATGGAAAAGTCCAGAGATTCACAGCTCCCCTGCCATAGTCCAAACACACAATATTGGATGTCTGTCTTATATGTCAATGTGGAAACGGAGACTTCTAAAAAACAGTTATTTGCCAGTATCCATGCAACAAATGCGCAAAGTGCGATAGAGCATTGTGCGAAGGTGCAGAATAATATGTGCAAACAGCTTCATGTAAACAATGCCTTGCAGTCTATCACACAACTTGATATAAAACAGTCTTGAGCACAAAGCAAGCTAAACGAACTAGCCCTAAAAAAGCTAAAAGGGAAGGGCTCAGAATTGCTTCAAAAGATGACAACAAAATAATTAAAAGTACCTTACAGGAGGCAAATGTTACTCCCTGGGAAGTTTTTAGTTAATTGTTCCAAACCTAGGTGTTTGAAATTCTTACTGTGTCGATGTTTGTCAAAGCAGTTAGAAAACCGGTGAACAACAGATGAAGCAGATAAAATAGGAGCATTCCTACCACGGAACTAAATGCCATTAATAAACACAAGAGGAAGCAGTATCGTATTTCACACTCAGCACAAGGGCAGTGGCCACAGAAATGAAAAGCAAAAGTCCCAAAGTCCTACAGTCACTCCGTCGGCTCTCGCTTTGCCCCAAACCTGGGGATATGCAAAAAGCACTATGTCCTAGCGCTCCCCAATGTATTGGGCAACCCTGCCAAATCACTTCCCAAACATAGGCTACAAAACAGTTACATCATAGGGCCAGAGTTGCTCATGTGGTGCTTCACTTGCGGGTAAGTATTAGGTTAGAAAGGTTGCAAGGTGAAACTGGAGACGGAGTGCCGTGATAGTAAGGTTCCCTCGGATGCCTGTGGGCAGAGGCGTAGACAGGGTAGGTCATGAGCAGGCAAGACCCACCCAAAATCTGTAAATACCCACTCAGCAGCGCTTTGTGGGCATTTACAGATGTTAATTTCACTGTAGTGGGCCCAACTACATTATCTTCATGACCCACTTGATGGGCAATCCTGGCTACGCTTCTGCCTGGCCCTGTGGGGAACATTGGGAAACAGCCTGTCACGCTACCCACTCCACTTTGTTCAATGTGTGCTTTATGAGAGGCAGTGACAACGTTACGTCTCCGAGCGCCTCCTCCTCTGCGCTCACCCGAACTTCGAGGCCAACAGTGGGCAACAGCCTACTCGCCTCATTTAGTTAGGCTGTAAAATTCAATTTTTAAATATCTATTGTGGTACTGCGGTGCACATCATATTTCCTAACAAAAGTGTTTCTTGTTGACTCCAGTAGAAGACATTATTAATGTCTATCAACGCACATTACAGGCAGCTGTTAATGTGCTTGCTCCATTATGCAGCAAGAAAGTTACTAGAAGATAAACTAACTTATGGTTCTCTCCAGATATACAAAAGCTGAAAAGTGATACAATTAAAGAACTATATAGGTGGAAAAGAACACTTGCTGAATCTGACAGAGGGCTGTATAAAATGACAGTCCAAAAATTGAAATCTGCTGTTTCAGCAAAAGAATCATATTTGGTTGACCGGATCTCCAAGGCTCAATCCCAACCGAGAGAACTTTTTAAAGTTCTAAAAGAGCTAGAAACCCCTGAGCAAGATGATTCTGAAATAATCATTAGAGACACCAAATGGTGTAACCTAGTACAAGATACCATGGACTCCAAATTAAATACTATCAAGGAGGGGATTGCTATATCAAAAGAAGCAACTTCTATGATTCCCCTTGATATTGGAGATGACAAATGTAGAACCTGGAAAGCTAAGTAACAATTGACTTTTAAATCAATAAGTGAATCCGAGATGGCCTCAATCATTAAAAAACATAAGCCTACAAATTGAAAGGGGGACGTTTGTCCAGCCCTGGCCATTAAGACATGTTCACCTACGCTTATTCCAACACTATGTAGGTTTGTGAACGCCTCATTCAGAGACTGTTATGTCCCCAGATGCATTAAAAACTCATGGGTTACGCCATTATTGAAGAAACCTGGCCTCTGTCCGAGAGACCCTTTGAATTATCAGCCTATGTCAAACTCTCAGTTTATCCTTAAAATACTACATCGTGTGGCTTACACTCAAGTCCTCAGTCATCTTAAGACATATGACATCTTGAATCTATGGCAATCTGGCTTTAGAGAAAGTCATGGAACCGAGACGGCGTTGCTAGAGTCCAGGCTGCTTCATCATATGGACCAGGAAAAAACATCAATGCTTATGCTGCTTGACCTGTCCGCCACATTCGACCTGGTCGACCATACATTGTTGGTTGCCAGGTTGGAGAAGGTGGCAGGTTCTGCTACACCAGCAGCCCAATGGGTCAAATAATTTCTTAGTGAATGCCAATGGAGAGTGAGTAGCACTTTGGCAGATGCTGAACCCAATAAGTTGTCTCAAGAAGTGCCAGAGGCGGCATGTTTGTCACCTATGTTTTATAACATATTTACAGCCCCTTTCCTGGACTTCCAAGAAGAGAATAACATCGAATTTACCAAGTACGCCGATGATACACAATGTGTCATCCCTTTCACAGGCATTTTTGAAGAAGATGAGCAGAACATTAATAGATTTATGGCCTAATCCAAAGATCAATCTGTCTCAACTCTCAATACAGGAAAAACAGAGTTGATGCTCATTGGGACGGAGGCAAAAACTTGCAAGATGATGTCAGAATATACTCATTTCCAGATTGAAGGCTGTACAATAAAAATCAAAAACAAAGTTAAAACCCTTTCGGGTTTACTTAGATTGCAATTTAAACATGAAGGCCCAAGTGTGTACTTTGGTGTTGTCGGTCTCTTACTACATTAAGTTGTTAACTCACGTTCTTTTATTTCAAAAGATAGTCGGGAAACTGTGGCAAGACAGGGCCTGTTTCTGCACATGAGCAGAAATAGAAGATCATGAATGTTTTAAAAAGTGTAAAATGTATCACGCGCGCACACACCCACACATTCACGTTGTACCTACTTTGTGGGAACTATGTCGCACACACGAAAAAAAGCGTCTTTGTTAAATCCTGACCAAAAACGGGGCCTCTGCATCGGTGAAAGCATTTCGAGTTGGTCTTGTCTCTATAATGTAAAGTCCAGATTTCACCCTTTTTTAACGATGCTTCCATGTCCTGCCATGATTCGTTGAGTTGAACAGTTTAGCGGCAAACCATCGCGTATCTAAGGGCTATGCCTGTTTGGCCAATCATTTTTGTTGCATGCTTTTAGCCACTATGAAACGTGCAGATGTGGTAAGTGCATTGCTAAATGTGTGCTGGAGGAACCCGGAAAACTTGGAAATAAAACCGCAGCTTTAAAAACGTTGTATTTATGTTTGCGGTCGCTTTTGAAGCGATCGCAAACATAAATACAACGTTATTGTGTTGGAAAACGCTGCTGTTTTTCTTTCCAAGTTTCTCAGGCTGCTCCAGCTCGGAGGAGCCTGAGAAACTCAGAAAGAAAAACTGCAGCGTTTTCCAAAACAACCGCGTTGTGTTTCTGCCTGCTGTGGCTATCACTTTGGGTCTCCGGTAGCACCGGAGACCCAAAGTGAAAGCCAAGGCAGGCAGAAACACAACATAGTTGTGTTTACATGCCGCAGTGTTTCTGCCTACAGCCGATTTCCCATTTGGGGTTCTCGGGCTCCCCATGGGGAGCCCGAGAGCCCCAAATGGGAAAGCAGATTCAGGCAGAAACAACGCGGTTGTTTTGGAAAACGCTGCGGTTTTTCTTTCTGAGTTTCTCAGGCTCCTCCGAGCCGGAGGAGCCTGAGAAACTTGGAAAGAAAAACCGCAGCATTTTCCAACACAATAATGTTGTATTTATGTTTGCGGTCGCGTCAAAAGCGACCGCAAACATAAATACAATGTTTTTAAAGCTGCGGTTTTATTTCTAAGTTTTCTGGGCTCCTCCAGCCCGGAAAACTTAGACAAAAACCCCAGCTAGTGCTTACTTTTTTTAAAAATAAATAGCACTTACCGAGATTCAGCTGCAGCTTTCCTGCTCTGGTCTCCGGTCCCCGTCCTCTGCGAACAGCACTAATGAAGGGAAAGCCACCCAGCGGTAGCTTTTGTTTACTACAGCTGGCTGGCTTTTCCTTCATTAGTGCCACAAAAGCAAAAGCCAGCACAGGAGGGCATCCATTTCACAAAATGGATCCGCCCATGTGCTTGCTTTTGCGAATTTTGAGCTTGAATAGCTCAACATTTTACATAGGAAGTTTTAAAAAAGAGAATGCTAGTATTTTTTTTTTATGTTGCCTATCTATTTTTTAAATAACATTTTTTACTAGATCATGCCTTTAACGTAGCTCTCATGGCTGGGCACATGAGCCCAGAGTTAGTTTAAGATGCAATGTGTCCCTATGCTTAAAAAATGGAATTCTGGGTTAAGCAAAGACCATTGCATATGTAATATGAAGAGAAAATAAAATGAAAACGAACATGTGTGCTGACTGGAAACGGAAACTATGCCTTTGTAAAACGCATGGATTTAATGTTGTAGGGGGTTGGAGGGATTATCTTTTTTATATGTCATGCTATGCCGTCTGGGTCAAGTAGTATGTATGTTCATTTATCTAACAACGGTGGGACTTTAGTCCCTTACTCCCATTTCTGTCTTGGTAGAAGAAAATATACCATTCACCTATTTTGGTGTCTTGCCTTATATATGCGAATGGAGTGTTTTGGTACTGACCTCCAGCAGGGGGGACATTGTGGTTTCTAAGGAGATTTTGAGCATTCTGACAGCTAATCCCCCTCTGGGTACAAGGACTTGGTATGGGCCGCTAGTGAAAGGAGCCCCAGAGGGGAGAGCTGAGGAGGAGAACAGAGAGGAAGCCCACAGGGGCTGCAGAGGCCTGTCCAATGCCTTGGTTGTAGCCAAGTTTGTTTTTCACCCTATCCCCTGGGAGCATGAGGGGAGCAAGAGGTGGACGGTTTCTCGAACCCTGGGAGTGTTCCTGACAGGTCAGTTCAGCCTTTCATATATAATTTTCCCTCAAATGAAAAAAGAGCGCAGAAGTGAGAAGAAGATGAGGACACCAGCCCTGTGTCAGCACCACTTTTACGGAGAGGTAAGACATGCTCTAGGCCTAAGCCTGTCTGACGTGCAGCTGTGGCATGCTTGGGGGATGCGATCAGTGTTGGTACACCAGAGAAGAAAATGGGACGAAGAAGAGCCTGCCCTCCAATGGAACTGTCAGCTCATATAAGGTATGTTCTAGGCCTCGTCGTGAGAATGTAGTCACTAAATCACTTTGGGGAGTTACAAGGAACGAAGAAAGCGCCGGCTGGCACCGGCAGGCAGACAACACAGATCTCCTGTCAAATTGTGACAGCTCAGGCTTCATAGGCTGACAACCACTGCCTGCCCTGTCAGCCGGAAAAGAAAACAGAACATGTGGTAAGCCTGGGCGAGGCGAGACGGTGTTACCTCGCCAGGTGAAGGTAAGAGGCAATGGTTGACTTTCTCTCTCTGCGGGCATATTTTCACACGAATCCGAGCGATGAAATGCTCTCCAAGTCATGGTATAATAGCCTCTCTTCATGAGCCAGGTCACAGTAGGGCTGGCAGCATCACATAAAATAAACCTTCCATCACAGATTACTTTTAGAAGTGAAACTATGTCCGGAACATTTAAGCTCACAAACTAACAAACTAACAACATAGTGTTAGGCAGAATCCAGTGCAGTGCCCTTAGGGACCACTACACACGATTAAGACCACAGGTGGCAATACAAGTTTTACCTTTGGTACAAGCCTGTACTACTAAGTTATAGTGGTAGCAGTAGCGGAGCAGCCAGGCTTATCTCAAGAGTATATGAGCAGTAGCAGAGATTACACCAAACGACCACAATTACTGTGACTCAAGCAAACACGGACTCAAGGTTTCAGGTAGAAAATATAAGTACATTTATTTTTAAACCATTTGTTACAAACACAACACTTCTATTAAACTTAAATAAAAACCACACGTTAAATATACTACAACTAACCAATTCACTTTGTGCAATAAGTCTCAAGGTAAGTACCCTGTGTTGAATGCACCGGTGTTATGAACAAAAGACGTTACCGCGAATACAATTGCGATCACTTTTTGACAGTTTGGTCTACTAACTAAATGCGTATCCGTGACCTGAAATGCTACCGGGGTAAAAACACACTTAGCACTTGAGATACCCAGAGGGAGTTGGAGGCAAAAATCACAGGCAATATTTTGGTTAGGCAGGCAGAATCAAGAAACACTCAAAGACAGGAGTTCAAAAGTCAAAGGGCCGGAGCCAGGGTTGAGAGACACAGGGGCCTGTTGCCGAGGATCACACAGTCAGATAATTCGAGATTCACCGTAGCCAAAAGTACTTCGATATTGTCAATGTTCGGAAGCAAAAGTTATAAGTAGGAGGGAAGACAAGGGCAAGCCTTGGAAATGAAGAAAAGGGATTCACCCAGTTTCCTCAAGCAGAACACAGTACTTTGTTCCAACGGTGCAGCTGGTGCCCTGGCAGTTGTTCCTAGTGGTTTCCCACAGACCCACGATTCCTGGAGCTTCGTTGTGAAGGGGGACGTCTGAAGGGGGTCTGCACCACACAGGGATGAGGCCGGCAGCAGCGACACGGAATAAAAGGTGCGCTTCTTAAAAACAGGAGAGGCTCTTCAGGTGGCTATCTAGACCACTACAGCTATGTGCAGCGATTTCGACCAAGGAAGAGGATCCTCAAGCTGTGGAATATGAGCTGGTTATCCCCACCAAGCTCAAGGGAAGAAGACTCCGGACTGGATCTTCTCTGAGTCGTTGAAGGTAGATAGCTCAGGACTGCAGCAGGGCTTCACTGGGACGGGGTAGTTGCAGCAGCCGTCATTCTCTCCGCTTCTCGTCCGTTCCTTGTAGTTCCAGTGGCGACTCTCTGACTTCTAGCCCAAGAGACCTGCCTTTTATGCGCAAAACCCCCATTCACACAGCCTGGCTGTCAATCACTCAGCAGGGGGGTTGTCCAGCCCGGACAACCACCTTGACCAATTGTGACAAAGTGCGACTTGGGTTTCCTAGGATACCCTGTGCAGGCGTGACTACACCCCTCCCTCACATTCAGCCCACCTAGACACCCAGGCGCCTTGAGGAGGGCTTCTAGGTAGAAGCCTGCCAAAAGACAGCGAACAAAGAAGGCAAACCTGGTTTGCTGCGCAAAGCAAAACACAAGGAGTTTAACAAAAAGAAATGGCGAATAAACCGCACCAGAGACAAAAGAAAAAGGATTTGGTCAAGCGGGTTTAAGTTTCTAGGCTAACACAATAGCCTACAATATTACCACGGTTATATAAGATAACTGCGGTAGAAAGTTAGGGTAGATACCATTGCCACCAGCCATGTCTAAATGTTAAAAGAGCGAAACAGTGCTCTAGGAGGTACAGATAAAAAGGGATACGAATTAACCATTTCCAGTACTCCACGGAAGATGGTGTGTTCTGGACCTGTGGTAGATTGACTATGTAAAGTTAATGGTAACTTTACCCTTTTCTGGGGGACAGTAGTCGGTGGGAGTCTGAACGACAACCCTGTGCCGGTTACTGGTCATTTGGTCGAAAAAAAAAAGGTCGACAGGACAAATGGTCGATGCAATTTGGTCGAAAGACAAATGGTCGATTTATTTTTGTATTTTCACTTTTATTTTGTTTTTGGGGGTGGGGGGGGTCCCCCAACCCCCTTTTTTGCTTAAAAACCCTTTTTTTCTAAACGAAAACCTGAAAAATATATATAAAAATAAAAAAAAAATTCGACCATTTGTCTGTCGACCAAATTGTGTCGACCATTTGTCTGTCGACCAATTTTCTGTCGACCAAATGACCGGACAGCCCCTGTGCCACTGCACAGAAGGTGCTGCGTGACACACACAAAGAATGGGGCTACTGAAGTGGTGTACGTCAGAGCCCACAATCACAAAAACAGGTGAAAACACATAGCAAAACACATGTAAGAGTGGGGGGAAAGCTCTCACTCTTACCAAGTGGAAAAAAATAAACTCCAGAAGTCTAGCAAAGCTGCTGGGGGACTCACTAGGTGAGGGAAATTAGCCATAGATGAGAATTGTCCCTAACACATAGCCCTTAAGACCCCCCATGACATCAAAGCTCATTATGTGAGATGAACTTTAGGAGAAAAAGGGTCATGGGGAGATCCTTCACATCAACGGGAAGACTGTGAAGTGGTACATGGTCTGGAGAAACGCAGCGCAGCGAAGTGAAAAGTGGCATCAGCCCCAATTAAACATTCGGCTCCTCTCTGTTCCCATTTAGGGCCTCTCGTTCCGTTCAGTAACATATACCACGCCATATGAGTGAGGCGGAAATCATATAGTGACATCTACAATCTTGCGTATGTTACAATTTCTACAAGGATGGTATCAAGTAACGAAGGTGTTTAAACTGGGCATTCGCTTCATTATGACTCTGGAGAATATTAGTGCAGCTAACGCACTAAGGGGTCAAGGAAAGCACCGCTCCAACATATGCAAAGAGAATCACCATCTTCAAGCCACTCTGTGGGGGTTTTTATATTTTCTGTGTATATGTTGACTCAGGGTTTCCTTACAGAGTCAAGTGGAGCCTGGGGGAGGCTATTGCATTTTTCTACTGCCAGTATTTGTTTTCCTTTCCCCCTGCTTTATGTCTGCGTGTATTTTCTTTTCTTTCCCTGGGTTTGTTAGTTGTTGAAAATGCTTTGTTTGTGGTAGACTGCAGCTACCAGTGGGTCATCGATCATTACCATAGGCTTGTGGAAGTGTTTTCACACTTTGTTTTTTATATGCATGCACAAGCTTATATAAAATGGAGGTATTGTATTATACATCATCATAGGTGCGGCTCAGAGTCACCACAGGGGTAACATTAGATGAAATTCGATGTCTTATGCCATGATCTAGTACCTTTTATGTTTCAGAGAGGTACCGCCCTGACCAACTATGCATTAACTAAGGAGAGGTATTCCATTTATGCATCCATTATTCAGCCGCACTGCCAATAGGTGTTGTTATATTTAATTATTTAATATTTATATATATACACAGAGAAAGTTTACATTGATTCAGAGTTTCATTGGTAATTGATTTCAACAGCGGGTGAGTTTATGCCTGTGTCGTGGTATGTACTTTGATCCAACTATTGTTCAGATGGTTACTAATATATGTTGACGGTATTTATGCATTTACATTTTATATAATAAAAGCCCCCTTACCCAGAGGTGATACATTAATTTGCGAGCATTTACATTTTGTTTCTTTCCGCTAGAGAACATATATGTTTAGGGGTCGATTCATGGAATTAATGTGCGCCGAAAATTCCCGCGCAGAGGTGCCAAAACGTGCAAATCGCAGTGCAAGTGCGAAAATCGCAGTGCAAGTGCGAAAATCGCAGGAAAACCAGCGCACATCGATTCATGGAAGTCCGTGCGCGAGAAAAACATTGGATGTGCGCTAAAAATGTGTGCCGCGCACGCCGGCGCACAGGTCTTCCAACAGCGTGCGCCAAGGCCACTGCGAAATCGCACATAGCGCGGCGCACATCACAAAAGTAGGCGGAACACGGGGCGTACCACTCGGAATGGGGAACAACGCGTGAAAATATGGGCGTCACGGGGGAAGTACAGGAGGCAAGTGCGCGGAACGCCCACACGCTCGCCTACAACCCGTATTCATGGAATCGAATAAGGCAAACCAGCGCACGGTCAAAGACGCGCACAGGGCCAAACAAGTACGCCACAAGAAAACAGGCGATAGCGCCCCTGCGACAGAAAAAAATGTGCGCCAAAATGTGCGCTAACAAAAAGCACCCATATACAGCCATGATGAATGGGCCATACAGTGGCCCTCTAGGACAAATGAGGTGCAAAGGGGCACCGACAAACACGGACACCCGCTGTGTGAAAAATAGCATGTGCGCGTGTTCCTGGGTGCGCGGGAAGTTCCACACGCGATTAGCCTGGGTACGTGTACTTCGGGGTGCGCGGGAAGCTCCACACGCGATTAGCCTGGGTACGTGTACTACGGGGTGCACGGGAAGTTCCACACGCGATTGGCCTGGGTAGGTGGGGGTGCGTGGGAAGTTCCACACGCGATTGGCCTGGGTACATGTACTACGGGATGCGCGGGAAGTTCCACACGCGATTCGCCTGGCTAGGTGGGGGTGCGCGGGAAGTTCCACACGCGATTGGCCTGGGTACGTGTACTTCGGGGTGCGCGGGAAGTTCCACACGCGATTGGCCTGGGTACGTGTATTCCGATGTGCGCGGAAGATTCACACGCGATTTCTGCAGGGTACGTGTATTTCGGTGGTGCCGGGGAATGCTACACGTGATTTGGCCATGTGGGTCCCCCCAGGTGTTCCCTCTACACCCTCCATGGCCCCTGCAGGCAGCCCACACCACAGGGTACTACCCTGCACCCCTGCTCATGTCCCACAGGCAACCCATCCACCATGGCCATGCCCACCAGCCAACCCACATGTTACCTTGCACTACTGATCACCAACACATGTCTCCCACCACCCCCACCCCCAGCCACCAGGGGCAGCCTCCACCAGGCCCCCACTCATGTCCCCTATTACCCCACCCCACAGCAGTGCAGGGGCAGCCTCCACCAGGCCCCCACTCATGTCTCCCACCACCCCCACCCCCCAGCAGTGCAGGGGCAGCCCCCACCAGGCCCCCACTCATGTCCCCTATTACCCCCACCCCCCAGCCACCAGGGGCAGCCTCCACCAGGCCCCCACTCATGTCTCCCACCACCCTCACCCCCAGCAGTGCAGGGGCAGCCTCCACCAGGCCCCCACTCATGTCTCCCACCACCCCCACCCCCCAGCAGTGCAGGGGCAGCCTCCACCAGGCCCCCACTCATGTCTACCACCCCCGCACCCCCCAGCCACCAGGGGCAGCCTCCACCAGGCCCCCACTCATGTCCCCTATTACCCCCACCCCCCAGCAGTGCAGGGGCAGCCTCCACCAGGCCCCCACTCATGTCTCCCACCACCCCCATCCCACAGCCACCAGGGGCAGCCTCCACCAGGCCCCCACTCATGTCTCCAACCACCCCCACCCCCCAGAAGTGCAGGGGCAACCTCCACCAGCCCCCCACTCATGTCCCCTATTACCCCCACCCCCCAGCAGTGCAAAGGCAGCCTCCACCAGGCCCCCACTCATGTCTACCCCCACCCCCCAGCCACCAGGGGCAGCCTCCACCAGCCCCCCACTCATGTCCCCTATTACCCCCACCCCCCAGCAGTGCAAAGGCAGCCTCCACCAGGCCCCCACTCATGTCTACCCCCACCCCCCAGCCACCAGGGGCAGCCTCCACCAGGCCCCCACTCATGTCCCCTATTACCCCCACCCCCCAGCAGTGCAGGGGCAGCCTCCACCAGGCCCCCACTCATGTCTCCCACCACCCCCACCCCCCAGCAGTGCAGGGGCAGCCTCCACCAGGCCCCCACTCATGTCTTCCACCACCCCCACCCCCCAGCAGTGCAGGGGCAGCCTCCACCAGGCCCCCACTCATGTCTACCACCCCCGCACCCCCCAGCCACCAGGGGCAGCCTCCACCAGGCCCCCACTCATGTCCCCTATTACCCCCACCCCCCAGCAGTGCAGGGGCAGCCTCCACCAGGCCCCCACTCATGTCTCCCACCACCCCCATCCCACAGCCACCAGGGGCAGCCTCCACCAGGCCCCCACTCATGTCTCCAACCACCCCCACCCCCCAAAAGTGCAGGGGCAGCCTCCACCAGCCCCCCACTCATGTCCCCTATTACCCCCACCCCCCAGCAGTGCAGGGGCAGCCTCCACCAGGCCCCCACTCATGTCTACCCCCACCCCCCAGCCACCAGGGGCAGCCTCCACCAGGCCCCCACTCATGTCCCCTATTACCCCCACCCCCCAGCAGTGCAGGGGCAGCCTCCACCAGGCCCCCACTCATGTCTCCCACCACCCCCACCCCCCAGCAGTGCAGGGGCAGCCTCCACCCGGCCCCCACTCATGTCCCCCTGCACCCCCACCCCACAGCAGTGCAGGGGTAGCCTCCACCAGGCCCCCACTCATGTCTCCTACCACCCCCTACCCCCCAGCAGTCAGGGGCACCCTCCACCAGGCCCCCACTCATGTCTCCCACCACCCCCACCCCCCAGCAGTGCAGGGGCAGCCTCCACCAGGCCCGCACCCATGTCTACCACCACCCCAGCCACCAGGGGCAGCCTCCACCAGGCCCCCACTCATGTCTCCCACCACCCCCACCCCCCAGCAGTGCAGGGGCAGCCTCCACCAGGCCCCCACTCATGTCCCCCTGCACCCCCACCCCCCAGCAGTGCAATGGCAGCCTCCACCAGGCCCCCACTCATGTCTACCACCACCCCCACCCCCCAGCCACCAGGGGCAGCATCCACCAGGCCCCCACTCATGTCTCCCACCACCCTCACCCCCCAGCAGTGCAGGGGCAGCCTCCACCAGGCCCCCACTCATGTCCCCACTCATGTCTCCCACCACCCCCTATCCCCCAGCAGTCAGGGGCACCCTCCACCAGGCCCCCACTCATGTCCAACTCATGTCTCCCACCACCCTCACCCCCCAGCCACCAGGGGCAGCCTCCACCAGGCACCCACTCATGTTTCCCACCCCCCACCCCCCAGCAGTGCAGGGGCAGCCTCCACCAGGCCCCCACTCATGTCCAACTCATGTCTCCCACCACCCTCACCCCCCAGCCACCAGGGGCAGCCTCCACCAGGCCCCCACTCATGTCTCCCACCACCCCCTACCCCCCAGCAGTCAGGGGCACCCTCCACCAGGCCCCCAACCATGTCCAACTCATGTCTCCCACCACCCTCACCCCCCAGCCACCAGGGGCAGCCTCCACCAGGTCCCCACTCATGTCTCCCACCCCCCCACCCCCCAGCAGTGCAGGGGCAGCCTCCACCAGGCCCCCACTCATGTCCCCTATTACCCCTACCCCCCAGCAGTGCAGGGGCAGCCTCCACCAGGCCCCCACTCATGTCTCCCACCACCACCATCCCACAGCCACCAGGGGCAGCCTCCACCAGGCCCCCACTCATGTCTCCCACCACCCCCACCCCCCAGCAGTGCAGGGGCAGCCTCCACCAGGCCCCCACTCATGTCTACCACCACCCCCACCCCCCAGCAGTGCAGGGGCAGCCTCCACCAGGCCCCCACTCATGTCTCCCACCACCCCCACCCCCCAGCCGTGCGATAAGCCTGGGTACGTGTACTTCGGGGTGCGCGGGAAGTTCCACACGCGATTGGCCTGGGTATGTGTACCTCGGGGTGCACGGGAAGTTCCACGCGCGATTAGCCTGGGTACGTGTACTTCGGGGTGCGCGTGAACTTCCACACGCGATTTGCCTGGGTACGTGTACTACGGGGTGCGCGGGAAGTTCCACACGCGATTAGCCTGGGTACGTGTACTTCGGGGTGCGCGTGAACTTCCACACGCAATTTGCCTGGGTACGTGTACTACGGGGTGCGCGGGAAGTTCCACACGCGATTGGCCTGGGTACGTGTACTTCGGGGTGCACGTGAACTTCCACACGCGATTGCGCCTGTGAGAGTGGGGTACATGTATTCCAGGGGTGGGCGGGAATATTTACCCGCGACTGTGCCTGTGAGAGCGTGCTACGTGTATTCCTGGGGTGGGCGGGAAGATTCACACGTTCACCTACGACATGCCGAAAAATGGTCCAATCCTGAGACACGTACGCCAGCATGAAGCAGGCGTACGTCGACCCGCGCAGCATAAAAGTGCGCGCAAACAACAACCAAGCTCATACGCCAGGATGAATATACCATTCCTAGCAGCAGTGGCCGTGGGTTACCAAAGGAGGAGGAGGAGGATAGTAAGGGCCCGAATTTTCCCTCCCAGAACCAGCCTTTTTGGGATGCCTGATGACCAGGTGTATGGGAGGTACAGGTTTCCCCCACACATAATACTGGACCTGGTCAGTGAGTGGGAGGATGACCTCACATCACCCACCCTGTGCTCCCAAGCACTCAGCCCCCTGGAGAAGGTCCTCAATGTACTGCACTTCTTGGCCACAGGATCATTTCAGCGGACAAGTGCCATAGTGGGTGGGGTGTCACAGGCCACGCAGTCACGGTGCCTACACCAGGTCTTGAACATCATTACTGCACGCCCATCAGTCCGTAGGCACATATACCTGCCCAGGATACCTGCAGAAAGGCAGGCTGCCACCCTCAATTTCTACGGTGTGGCACAAATCCCAAAAGTGCTAGGTGCAATTGACTGCACCCATTGTAACGCTTACCTCAGAAACTCTGCGGGAGCACTTCTCTGGAATTCTGTTTGGGAGCTATTCTCAGGGTGCGTAGTTAATCTATGCAGTCTGGTGATCTACAAAAGGAACATTCAGTAATCCTTAGTCTACTAGTCTAATGCACCCGTTCAGGAATTATCTCTCATACCCATCGGGAGGCGTTACCTGTCGTTTGTTTTTTGGGAGCTCTCCATCCTGCTTCTGCGCAGGGGCGCTAGTTCTGAAGAAGGGAAAATGAAATGCGATTTTCTGAGGGAAGGAAGGATGGCGGGAGTGCGTGACTAGTAAATAATGGGGATGCTAGGAATTGATAAGGAATAGGATACTATTGATAAGCTGTTCCTCTATATTGACGTGAATGAACACCTAGTCACATCTAATCCAACTATGAGAAGCAACTCAATCTGCGTGTGAACAATTGGACAGAAAAATGGTTAACTGCAGAGATAAGTAATATTTCTTTGTCACATTTAACGTGTGGTGTATGCTAGCTTGTGAAGAAGACTTTCCACAACCAACGACAAAGCTCTAGTAGTTTAGCTGACTGGAAGCAACTGTAACTTTACCCCAGAATTGACAACTAATAACCTTGTCACCAAATCGTAACCCTACCTAGCATGTGTGGAAGGGCAGACTGACAGGAGAACAGCTTATTACTGTAGTTACAAAACAAGAAAACTCCGCTGACTGAAAAGGCACGCTAAAAACAAGGGCGCAACAACATAACAGCCAATACTTGCGGTAACTGTCGCTTGACGAAAACAACACAGCTTCGAACTGCTGAAGGAGATTTGCGAATGTTCCGCTGACAGGAATGAGCGCGGTAATTGTATGAGGTAACTGTGAAGGCAACTTACTAGAATGTTGCCTAAATTCTAACGCCAGGGAAGTACTGTGGAAGTGACGGAAAATGTATTCTAACTACAGAGGGAAAACTATGGAACTATGACAGGAGATCATATGAATGGGCTGAGGTAAACTGTGACGAGAACGGAGCCGCGGTAAGCGTACACTGCGAAGCAGACGACGCAAAGCGCGGAGCAGGTGAGAGAAGGGACTTATATATGCAGTGAGTGTGAAGCACTAGACCGTGACGGTTACTTTCCATAGAACCCCTTAAGCCGCCATCTTAGGTGATGAGGAAGTGTCTTTCCCCCATAGCCCAAACATGGTTCTTTCCGTGTTACGGACCAAGCATGATAAGCCATGGTTCACGAATTCTTAGAGGCTAATCTAGGGGCATGACCCAAGCTCATGACAGTATTCCCCCCCAAAACCCCTCCTAAGTCAGCATTCCCCTTGGTGGGCTTGCACGGGTTATTTCTATGAAAGGCTCTCAACAATCTAGGCGCATGTATATTCTCTTGGGGTTCCCATGTTCTATCCTGAGGACCATACCCCTTCCAGTCCACCAAATAGAACAACTTCTTGCGCACCACCTTGGAATCCAGAATAGCCTTGACTTCATACTCTGGCTGATCAGTCTCAACTTCCACTGGGGGTGGAACTTCAGGAATTCTGGTATTCGGGCTGACTGGCTTCAACAGGGAAACATGAAACACTGGATGGATTTTCAAATTTTTTGGAAGAGTCAACTTCAAGGCCACAGGATTAATCGCTTTTTCAATTGGAAATGGTCCCAGAAATCTTGGAAGGAATTTTCGTGACCCCTTCAATGTTAAGTTTTTGGTAGACAGCCACACTAAATCTCCAACCTTGTAATCGGGAGGGTTTTTTCTTTTGAGATCAGCAAATTTCTTCTGGGCCTCTTTGGCAGCTAACAGATGCTCTCGTGCGTTGACCAATGCGGTGGCAATTTTTTCATGCAGGGTTTTCACAGCTGGCATTTCTAAGGATTCAGGAGGATCATAGGCAGATGTCCAAGGGTGCCGGCCATCTAAGGTAAAAAATGGACTTAAACCTGTAGAGGCGTGCACAGAGTTGTTGTAAGCGTATTCAGCTACCCAGAAGATATTATACCAGGTGTCTTCAGACTGATGCAACATACATCGGAGGTATTGTTCCAAGGTTTGATTAGTTCTCTCGGTTTGACCGTCCGTTTGGGGATGATGACTGGTGGACAAGCGAATCTCCACCTTGGCCAGTTTGCAGCATTTTTTCCAGAATTTAGAAACAAACTGGCTTCCTCGATCAGACACTATTATTGATGGAAAACCATGGAGTTTTACTACATTCTCCAAGAAGGTTTTAGCCAGAGCCGATGCTGTAGGTAACCCTTTCAAGGCTACAAAATGCGCCATTTTTGAAAAAAGGTCTACCACCACCAAAATGGTATCAAATCCCTCGCACATGGGTAGATCTGTGATAAAGTCCATAGAGAGAGTATGCCAGGGAGCAGGTGGCACACTCAGCGGTTGAAGAAGACCAGCAGGTTTACTCTTTTGATTCTTGTTTTGAGCACAATTTCCGCAAGTGTTCAAGAATTGGACTACATCTTTTCGCCATGTGGGCCACCAATAAGATCTTTTCACTTTCTCCAGGGTCTTGGCAATTCCAGGATGACCCTCCAGCAAGGCTCCATGATAGTTGGAAATTACTTGAACTTGCAGCCTGTGCGTGGGCAAATACAGGCGATTCCGATAGAGTGGCAAACCATCCAGAACACTAAAATTTTCACCCTTTGCCTCCCATTTCTGCAGCTCGTCAGTGTTCATGCTGATTTTGATTTCCTCTCTCAGTTTCTCCCAAGACAAATCTGTTGTACCCACAACTCCAAGCACCTTTTCCCCAGGAATAATTTCCACAGGAGTGGGAGGCACATAAGCTTCTTCACCTTTTCCAATACGAGATAGGGCATCCGCCTTTCCATTTCGTACCCCCGGCCTAAATGTGATGACGAAGTCGTATTCGGCAAAGAAGAGGGCCCAACGTAGTTGACGGGAGGATTGTGCCTTAGCCGAACTGAGGTACTGCAGGTTGCGGTGGTCCGTAAAAATGGTAACGGTATGTCTTGCCCCAAGGAGGTGATGTCTCCATTCCTTAAGGGCACACTTGATGGCCAACAATTCCTTATCCGTAATTGTATAGTTGAGCTCTGTAGAGGAGAATTTTTTAGACCAAAAGGCCACAGGATGCAATTCGTGGGAGTCCGGATTTCGCTGTGATAACACTGCTCCCATGGCCACATTTGAAGCGTCTGTTTCCACCACAAACGGAAGGTCCGGCCGTGGATGCTGGAGGACAGGGGCTGCGGTAAATCTTTCTTTTAATTTTTCAAAAGCCTCATCTGCCTCTGTAGTCCAATTAAATTTTGTGTTCTTCTTGAGTAAAGATGTGATGGGATGAACCAATTGTGAGAAATCGGACACAAACCGTCGATAAAAATTTGCAAACCCTAGAAAACTTTGAATTCCTTTAACTGACGTGGGTGCAGGCCAGGTGAGAATTGCATCAACCTTTCGGTTGTCCATCTTGACTCCTAGCGCCGACAATATGAACCCCAAGAACTCAACTTCTGGAACGTGGAAGTGACATTTTTCCAGTTTAACATATAGAGAGTTTTCCTTGAGTCGTTGGAGAACAGCAGTCACATGCTTGACATGTTCAAGAGGTTCATCAGAAAAAATTAGAATGTCGTCCACATAAACCACCACAAAAATATCCAACATATCTCTGAAAATGTCATTCATAAAGGATTGAAAAGCTGCTGGAGCGTTGCACAGCCCAAAAGGCATCACCATGTATTCAAAAAGCCCGTATCTGGTTCGAAAAGCAGTTTTCCACTCATCTCCCTCCTTTATGCGAATTAGGTGATATGCCCCTCGGAGGTCTAGCTTGGTGAAGATCTGCGCCCGTTTTACTTGGTCCAACAATGTAGAAATGAGTGGAAGAGGGTAGCGATTCTTTACAGTGATTTGATTTAGAGCTCGGTAGTCTATACACGTTCTCAATTCTCCTTCTTTTTTGGGGACAAAAAATAGGGGCGATGCTGCCGGGGACTTAGATGGTCTGATAAATCCGTTAGCCAGATATTGATCCAAATAGGTTTTCAAATGGACATTTTCCTTTTCTGTCAAGGCATAAATTCGACTGCACGGAAGCTGAGATCCTGGAATTAAATCAATTTGACAGTCGTAAGGTCTGTGAGGGGGCAATACTTCGGCTTGTTTTTCTTCTTGGAATACATCTTGAAATTTCCGGTATTCATGGGGCAAGGAGCCTATAAGACCTAAGGTAACTTCTGTGGATCCTTCCTGTGGCATCATCTTCACTGAACCTTCCATAGAATGGCAAGAGTTTCGGCAGTCAACAGCAAAGGTCAAGGTTCGTGTTCGCCAATTGATCAATGGGTTATGCTTTTCTAACCACGGCATTCCCAAGATAATCTGGAATTGGGGAGCTCGAATCAGGTCAAAAGAGATCCTCTCTCTGTGTTCCTCCTGGCAGAGCATAATAAGATTGTTAATGCATTGTGTAACCGGCCCTGACACTAAGGGAGTGCCGTCGACCCCGGATACATTTTCTGCCTTTAACTTATCCGTTAAGGAAAATCCCAATTTGCTAGCCAGGTGAAGATCCATATAATTGCCCACAGCTCCACAGTCAATATATGCAGTCAACTCATGTCTGATTGTGGGAAACTCAGGACTGAATAGGATGATTGGAAACACAAAGTGGGAGGTCATTGCAACCTTATTCACGCTCGACAAGCTGACCTCTAAACTTGCCGGGCACTGGAGTTTTCCGAATTCTGGTCCTTCTGATCTTCCCCCACACCTCCCAGAGGTTTTCGTGCCGGTTTCACTGGGCAGTCCTTTAAAAAGTGACCCGCCTTACCACAATATAGACATAGCTTCTGTTGACGTCTTCTCTCTCTCTCCGTCTGGGAAATTGGGCCTCGAATTCCCCCCAACTGCATGGGTTCGGAGTGAGTTTCTGGGCCCGATCTTGCAATTGATTCTCTAGGGCGAACCACATACGCTCGACTGTCTAGGCGAGCGCGATCAGTTCTACGATCTTGTAGCCTGTGGTCTAACTGAATAGTCAGATCAATGAAGTCATTGACATCCTCCGGAGGGTTCACCACTTGTGCCAAAATGTCCTTTAATTCACTGCGCAGACCTCGATAAAATAAAGTTGTTCTTTTTTCCGTAGGCCAATTGGTTTCTGCCACTAACCTATTAAATGTGGCCACATAGGCCAGCAATTCTTGATTGCCTTGCTTCAATGACAACAACTCACCATCCAATGCATGCCCTTGAGTGTGTCGAGCAAAAAGTCTTTCCAATTCTTTCTGAAAATCCTGGAAGTTTTGCAACACCGGATCATCCCTATTCACCAGGGGTATGGACCAGTCGGCCGCATAGCCGCCCAAATAAGATAAAACGAAGGCCACCTTTGATTGGTCTGTGGGGAACACAGCCGGTCTGCACAAAAAATGTAGTCTGCATTGATTTAAGAACACAGCAAATTTCTTTGGATCTCCGGTGAAGCGCTCAGGAGGAGCTAACGGAACATTTCCAGGAATTACCACTTGGACTGGAGCCTGGGGCACCGTAGATGCAGAAGCCTGGGAATTATTTAATGGTAGCGGTACCTGACCTGCTTGAGTCTGTAATAGCTGACGAGCCAATTCTTCTGTTCGATCCTTATTCACCACCAGCTCTCTTCTCAGGGCATTGGTTTCTGACCGAGCTGCGTGGACTTCAGCTCGTAATTCCCCCAGAAGTTGAGTTAACTGATCCATTTCTGTATTTTCCATGAATGCTCAGGCAGAGTATAATTTCAGCACGGCTTCGCGTTCTGTAACGCTTACCTCAGAAACTCTGCAGGAGCACTTCTCTGGAATTCTATTTGGGAGCTATTCTCAGGGTGCGTAGTTAATCTATGCAGTCTGGTGATCTACAAAAGGAACATTCAGTAATCCTTAGTCTACTAGTCTAATGCACCCGTTCAGGAATTATCTCTCATACCCATCGGGAGGCGTTACCTGTCGTTTGTTTTTTGGGAGCTCTCCATCCTGCTTCTGCGCAGGGGCGCTAGTTCTGAAGAAGGGAAAATGAAATGCGATTTTCTGAGGGAAGGAAGGATGGCGGGAGTGCGTGACTAGTAAATAATGGGGATGCTAGGAATTGATAAGGAATTGGATACTATTGATAAGCTGTTCCTCTATATTGACGTGAATGAACACCTAGTCACATCTAATCCAACTATGAGAAGCAACTCAATCTGCGTGTGAACAATTGGACAGAAAAATGGTTAACTGCAGAGATAAGTAATATTTCTTTGTCACATTTAACGTGTGGTGTATGCTAGCTTGTGAAGAAGACTTTCCACAACCAACGACAAAGCTCTAGTAGTTTAGCTGACTGGAAGCAACTGTAACTTTACCCCAGAATTGACAACTAATAACCTTGTCACCAAATCGTAACCCTACCTAGCATGTGTGGAAGGGCAGACTGACAGGAGAACAGCTTATTACTGTAGTTACAAAACAAGAAAACTCCGCTGACTGAAAAGGCACGCTAAAAACAAGGGCGCAACAACATAACAGCCAATACTTGCGGTAACTGTCGCTTGACGAAAACAACACAGCTTCGAACTGCTGAAGGAGATTTGCGAATGTTCCGCTGACAGGAATGAGCGCGGTAATTGTATGAGGTAACTGTGAAGGCAACTTACTAGAATGTTGCCTAAATTCTAACGCCAGGGAAGTATTGTGGAAGTGACGGAAAATGTATTCTAACTAGAGAGGGAAAACTATGGAACTATGACAGGAGATCATATGAATGGGCTGAGGTAAACTGTGACGAGAACGGAGCCGCGGTAAGCGTACACTGCGAAGCAGACGACGCGAAGCGCGGAGCAGGTGAAAGAAGGGACTTATATATGCAGTGAGTGTGAAGCACTAGACCGTGACGGTTACTTTCCATAGAACCCCTTAAGCCGCCATCTTAGGTGATGAGGAAGTGTCTTTCCCCCATAGCACAAACATGGTTCTTTCCGTGTTACGGACCAAGCATGATAAGCCATGGTCCACGAATTCTTAGAGGCTAATCTAGGGGCATGACCCAAGCTCATGACACCCATATGGCACTACGTCCCCCCAGGGCATCTGAGCACATCTATAGGAACCGCAAGCACTGGCATTCCATCAACGTGCAGGTAGTATGTAATGCTAAGGGAATCATCACCTCAGTATATGCCAACTATCCAGGGTCCACCCACGACAGCTTCATTTACCAAATGTCTACCCTAAGCCGGGACCTAGAAGCTGGGCGGCATGGCGATACATGGCTGCTTGGTGAGTATGAATGCCACTGCACATGCATGCATGTCAGATGCAGAGTTATGTCACTACCCCACTAATGATACCCATCACCTCCTCACCAGGGGACAGTGCCTACCCTCTGAGCACCCACATGATGACGCCAATTCGGAACCCCATCACGCCTCCAGAGGTAAGATACAACACAGCCCATATTGCAACCCGGGGAATAGTGGAGCGCACATTCGGAGTGCTCAAGTCACGCTTTCGCTCCCTTGACCGTTCTGGCGGGCAGCTGTTATATGCGCCCCCAGTAGTGTGCAGGATCATAGTGGCAGCATGTGTCCTGCACAGTGTTGCAACACGCCAGGGCCTGGCCGTGGACATGGTGGTGCCCCCACATCCCCAACTACATGCACGCCCGCTGCGCATTGGAGGGGAGAGGGCACGGGGTGAGGCAGCCCGTACGCAGCTGGTGGCTAATTACTTCACATAGAAATCACACCCCAGTGGAGTGCACACAGGCCTGGCACATACCATCTGATAAGCAATGATGACTCGACCTGACAATTAAGACGAACAAAGGGACTGTCAACTGTCAGAACCATAGCAGCCTGAGATTGTTCATGTGGAAGTGTCATAATGTGTGCATTCCTACCTACACAAACACCACCAATGCAGTGTCATGAAAAGACACTTCCATGCTGCAGAAATGAATACCCACTTCCAAAATACTACATGAAAACAGTGCCATGTCACCCACCCCCTCCCCGGCACGGCCACACAACACACCATGGCATGTCATGCAATGTGAGAGGAAAGAAATTAATCCACACAACATGGCCCAAGTGTCAGCAGCTACAGTGTCCCTAATGGAAACATGTCCACACATGAAATGCTCACAGTAATGCAGGACCTACAACCCACATTACCAAATACTTACCAAGAATACCAATCACCTACACAACCTCCAACCTACCTTAAACATGACATTACAGACTTAAAAATTAGCTAGCCTCACCACCTGATGATGACAGCCCTCCAAACACTTCCAAGTATACAGTGTTAGCGCCACGCAAGAGTGTAGGTGCACTGCTTACAACATGGACTCCAGTTCCAAGGTGGACCGCATTGTGAAGACATGAGGAATGGACCTGCAAATATGGAGGATGAGATGGATGCAGAGGCACATATCAATACACCACGCAGTGTACAATACAACAACAATATGCACTATGAATGTATACACAGTATTGACTACAGACTGCCCACACAGCTCATGGGAGTCCAATGTCAACATGTACATCAATGTCACTTGGGCACACCCTTTGCAAGCCCATGGAAACGGGAAGCAGGAGGGGTGTGTGTGACAAAAACCCAAGAATCGGAACCAAATCCATGACAAGCCTGCATGTACCCAGCCACAATGCAGCGTATGCCCACGGGAGCCACACAAGGCAACACGCTGTCCCAAAAAAAAAAATAATAAATAAAAAAAAATAAAAAATGGCCATTAATGGGCCCGGGGGGGTTGGGGAGGCCACCCAGGAGGTCCGAGGACAGGGTCCACACCAAAACCCACCTGTGTGGATCTTGGGGAAAAAAACACCTCCATGGGCTCATGGCCTACACGGCTACCCTATTGTGGGAGTATCACTGCTGTCGCTATCCTCACCCTCTGCAGCTGCATCCGAAGGTGGTGGCACTATGGGAGGCAGCCCACGCAAAGCCCTAGTCTGTTCCTCCATGGCTGCAAGCATGCGGGTGTGGTAGGTCTCGTTCTGGAGGATAAGTGTGCGGAGGTCCCCATGCAACAACTCACGGGATGCCCAGACCTCCGCCCTAGTTGCCTGCATCTCAGCTGAGAACGTACGGGTGAGACGCTCCAGCTGCTGTTCTGTCCTTCGGTTTGTTGAAGCCTCAAGCTCAACAAGAGCCGTCCTGAGGTGAAGGAGTTCCAGCCTCAGGGCTTCCCTGTGGCCCTGGGACTCTATGGAGATGGCTTCCTGCAGAGTCGCCAGTGCCGCCCGCCTGTCCCTGTCGGACGCCAACATGTCCTCCCTGTGTGACTGGCAGATGGAGTCGGTTGCCTGCTGTAGTCGCTCCATCAGCCTTTCGGGAGGGACAATGGAAGTGGCCACCCTATCCATGGCCTGAGCCATCATCTCTGATGATGCTGCCTGTTGGGTTGCCATACCGTAAATGGATTGCTCCCATGCGGTATTGCCAGGTGGCGTACGGCCACCACGTCGGCGGGCACCACACCTGTCTGGGGCAAGGCGAACTGCGCCTTGCTGTGCCGGCACTGCCTGAGGCTGCAGGACTGCATTCCCCCTCTGATCTGCTGGCCCAGGAACAGGATCAGATGTCGCGGAGTGTGACCCTGCATCCGTAACCACCAAAGGCGTACCTGCCAACACTGACATCCCCATTGAGGGTTCTAACCCTGGTGCAGGTGGGTCGGACAGAACAGAATCCCTCCCAGGAACACTCACCTGCGACGGCACGTAGGTCTCATCATCCGAATCAAACCTGAGTACAGCTCGGGGGAGGTGCAGCCAGAGACACCCCTTGAGAGCACGACCTGCAGCAGTTGTGGGTTCTCACCCACCACCACACCACGTCCCTCACTGGTGGTCGGTCGGCCCTCAGACCCCTCCTGGGTCTGCACCATCTCCACAACCCCAGCAGTATCAGGTGTGTCTTCCCCTGCAAAGACATAAAAGAAAACAAATGGAAACAGGCATTAGCACTATGGCACACAATGAGGGCTGAGAGGCTACAGAAACAGTACTTGATTGACACATGTCCCACATGACTAAAACACTCCCATGCATGCACCGTCACTGCGTGTGATGGGGAGGCAGATGGCACACATTGATGACACCAAGATGGAAGATGAACACATTTGCTGCATGCTGCCTAGCAGTGGCATCACACATTGGCCAGTGATTGGCAGGTCAAATACACATGCCATCACACAGATGGCATGTACCCTAGACATGAAGTGAAGAGGGAGAGGAGGTCACCAATTGTTCATTCAGTCCAGTTTGTTCATATGATTGATTATTTTCATTGTAATGGTTCAAATGTTTAACCTGCAGCTGCCAGTCAAAAATGGTCCTACAGCACAGGGACATGTCCAAACTAATCATGTCCACGAAACTGAGCTAGTCCACTGTACCATAGCCATGTCAGACATGTGACAATAGGACTGAGAAATCCCGAGTAAAAGTGGTGGTATGCAAACAATCTGCCTGAATAAACAGAGGTAAATAAGCAACAGTGTTGTGGCAAGATGACACTCCAAGGGCAACTGGCGTGGTGTTGGGCTGGATGTCTAATGTTGGCCGAAGGGATGCTGCTATACCCAAATGCTGTTGCCAAGAATGTATAGGAAGAGGCACATGTGTGAGCCGAACCACTCAGGCACACACACCCGCCCCTGGCACCCAAACAGAAGCCCTCCCACACACACCATGCACATGGATGACACACACATGCATGTGCACTCACCGGACAATGCCTCGTAATCTGCCACTTATCCCACGCCTTGGATCTGTTCCTCCGTGACGTCGGTCCCAGCAACCTGCTCATGTGGATGAGTTCTATGTCGTCTGCTGGAGACCCACCTCCAGTCACTAGAGTTGCGGCATGACTTGAGGCCAGCTTATTCTTTGCCCTGCGCTTCAGGTCATTCCAGCGCTTGTAGCATTCATTAGCTGTGCGCCTCACGATTCCAAGGGCACTTATGATGTCTGCAATGGTCTGCCAGTGTGCCTGACGTTGTGCAGGTGTGGTCTTGGATCCTGCAACAATCACCATTTCGCGGTCATGTGCGGACACATACTCTACAAGTGCATTCAGTTCGGCCTCATTGAAGCTGGGCTTCCTTGACGGGCCGGACTGTGTAGCCGTGTCTGGGGCGTCAGCCTCTACTGGACGAGCACTCTTCCTCTTCCGCTGGGAAGGTGGTGGGGATCCGGAGTGTCCTGCGCCGCTCTGGACACTAGGGGCAGGAGCGTGGGATTGCACACTCAGCATGGGAGTTGGTGCAGGCATTATCTCAAGTGTGATGGTGTCAGGGGGAATGTCAGCATGATGGACTTGGACCGACAATGTCCTGGATGGGTGTGTGAGAGGTGGGGTGGATGGAGCCGCAGCTGCCCCTGCAGCCTCCCCAGCCTGCCTATGCAGGGCAGCAGATGACCTAGCTGCCCTTGATCCACGTGGCCTGATGACACCAACGTTCACCGGAGCACGTGGCCTAGACCTGCTGACCTGGAAGTCAGCCATGGAGTCACCCTGTGCCAGGTCTGGTTCCACAGTGGGCTGGTCCAACAAGGGCTGAGCATGGATGGTGTCAGCCACGGTAACCTCAACCAGGGGGGGGGGGCATGGGTGTCCCTGACTGCTCCTACACACATGGGGGGCTAGGGGCACCCTGCAAGTCACGGCCACGTCCCCTACCGGATCCACCACGGCCACCACTTGGGGCTCGGCCACCTTTGCCACCCTTACGGCTTGTTCGCCTCCCAGCCATGGCACTGATGTTATTGTGTGTATGGGAGTCGATGTGAACTATTGTCCTGGGCAATTGGGGGTCAAAGGATTTGGGTACCAGATGGTAATCGTACCCTAGTGCTCTAGCAAGGCTGTATGTCACCCCTGGGGAAAGATGACAGATCACGCAACGCACAGGCACCCCAAAAAAGCGAAGTAAGGTGCACGCAACCCCTCCTAGACCACGTGCGTGGCAAAATAAACCTGCACTACGCTGTGGCACCCAGGAACACAAGAATGAACGTATGCGTGTCACACGCAGCCTAGAATGACCTCTGGAGGGGTACGCGACACACGGGGCAAGCACAGATGTTAAATACGTGCGCGACTCACCGTCTGCCAGGAACAAAAGCGTGAAAAATATGCGCGTGTGCGCGTTGGCAACACCCCCGCCAAAAGAAAAATTGTACGCTGTCTGAGGAGACAGGACAACAGTAGTAGGGAACGCTGTTTGAGGAAACAGGCCCAGGAAAAAAGGAAAAGAGAAAAAGCTGTCAGAGGTAATAGGGAGTACGAACTGGAAACACCGTGAAGTAAATCGCGTGTGAACCGACAAGAAGTACAGATTTCACCGACTCGCTCTTCACGAAAAGCACGTACAAGGAAATGGCGTTCTACACGTACCTTTTATACACACGTCACAGACGCGCATACGCAATGAGGCCATTTCCAACAATTACGCGCTTTGACACTCGGACGTGTATCTCTTCATTTTTACATGCGCCATTCTCAACGGCCATGCGCGTGACGTCACAGCTGCGCATGGTGGCCTTTGGGCCAATGAAATCGCATATGCGAGCACACGTGGTAAAACTGCACGCCCGAGTGTCATCGCGTGTAATCGGAGGGAAGTGAGCGTACACGCGATTGGCCTGGGTACGTGTATTTCTGTGGTGCGCAGGAAGTTCCACACGCGATTGGTGGAAATCCACGTGTGCTCTGTCATCACGTATAATGAGGGAAACACCCGCGCGCCTCACATCACAGACGCGCTCACGCGCTAAGGGCCTTTGGTCCAATGAAATCGCATATGCGTGCTGACGTGCATACGCGCAAAGGGCCTTTCCTCGATTTACACGCAGACGTGCAGGATTTTCACGTGCCAAATCACTCCGTATCAAGCTGGCCACGCGTAAGCACACAGAAGACCACGCTCCTGCCCAAAAGGCTGAATTACTGCCCCCCAGAGCCCCGAGCAGCCTCCCACGAGCCATCTGCTGCTGCCTGCCTGCCTGCTGCCACCGTGCCCTGCCATTTGGTGCCTGCACATCAGCCATCTGCAGGGGTCCATTTGCTGTGTCCACCCCTGCTGGAACAGAAGACTCCCGACTGGGATACCATCGCTCCACAGCCCAGCCCCAGGACCCAGTTGCCCACCCACTCCTGCCTCTGGGGTTGCCATGTCGGGCACTGCAACATCTGGCACCACTGGCAACCCCCGGCCAGAGAGGCAGAGGGGCACCAGCTTCACTGCCACCGAAGTTGGTGTCCTGGTGGAGCAAGTCCTGGGGCAGTATGATGCCCTCTTCGGAAGTAAGCGCGCCAACAAGGAAGGACAGACTCAGATCTGGACGGACATCGTGACTGCCATCAACGCGGAGGGGGTGGCAGTCCGCGACTACCAACATGTCAAGAAGCGCTGGGATGACTGCAGGTCCAGGACCCTCTTGAAGGCCCGGCGCCTCGTGGAGGGGGGCTGGGGCCACATGAGTACCATCCAGATGAAGGTCCTGGAACGCGTAGGCCCAGCGTTCCACGCCCAGATCCTTGAGAGGCAGACCCGTCTGGAGTTGAGCGGTAAGTGGCCAAGCATTGCTGTGTGAGACAGGGCATGTCGCAGTGTGCTGGTTGTCTGATACTTGCCTGTATGTGTGACATAGGCCATGTATGCATGTGTGTGTGCAGGGACGTCATGCATGTGAGACCAGTAATGTGTGAACCAAATGGTTGGTGCATGTGTTCAAATGCAACATGGGTTGCCCTATGCGGAATGGCCACATGAAAGCATGCCAGTCTCTGTTCCATGGGTGAGGGATGGGTGCTGATGCCATGTACATGTATGCTGTCCATGTCTGTGTGTCTGACCTGCATGTCTGTGACTTGTGAATGCCAGGGATGCATGACACATGTCTGTCGCAATGTTCAGGTTCACTGATGCAGCCTAGTCATCCTTGTATCCACTGTGTCTGAGGCCAGATGGATGAAACTAGGGTGAAGTGTGTGCATGTGATAGGCATGGCACATGATGCATGTGAGTTCCAAAACAACAGTGTATGTTTCAAGAATCACTTGGACATGTATGCTAATGTGCATAGCATGCGCCATGCCTGTTACCGCATGTGTTTTACCTGCACTGAGCCATGTGTTGTGGAGGGACATGATGGAAGTGATCTTTGACAGTGCCACTCATCTGCTATTGCTTCCTGTCTAGGGGACCATTGTACAGTACCCTGATGCTTGTGTTCTATGTCTCCCTCTACACAGCGCCACGTGAAGAAGAGGGCGGAGACGGCTCTGTGGAGCTAAGCGGCGGGGATGCCCCCACGGCTGCAGCGGACGGGGTGGGTGAGCCCCCACAGGGGCTTGCAACGGCGGAAGACGGGGTGGAGCCATCCAGGTTGGTGGTTTCCACAGAGGAGGAGGAGGCCGCTACTGAGGCGCACATGGGGCCTGGTGGGGGCATCCCTGCTGGTGCAAGTGTTGCAGTCCAGGGGCAGGGGCAGGAGGCAGCACAGGTCGCCGTGGAGGGACCTGTGCATGTCACTGGCCCTGACACTGTGACTGCACCACCATGCACCAGCAGGGATGCCCCATCCCAGGCCCGTCCGCAGGTAGGGGGGGTGTCCATGTCATCTGACTCCCCTCCACCTGCGTACGAGGGGACCCCTGGCCGTATGGAGAAGGTCCTGATTGGTGTCGCGTTGCGCACAGGTGCAATTCATGATGAGGTGCGTGCTTCCCGGGAGGAGCATGCACGTCATCACGGAGAGCACCGTGCCGACGTGGCCCAGTTGGGAACGGCCATGGTCGGGGGTTTCCTACATGTGTCGGCCAATCTGGCGACCCTCTCCTCCTCTGTGGAGACTATGCACCAGTCGTTCTCCATGCCGTCTTCCGGCCCAGATGCCACCAGGGCCCCCTGTGGACCTGCCCTGACCAATCGAGCCGGCATCGGTGGGGATCCCATCCCTGCCACAGTCGGGAGTCGGAGGTCCAGCAGGGGTGGACACACCAGCAATTGGACCCCAGCAGATGGAGGATGTGACGGCATCATCGGGCAGGGCACATGCACGACGGCGTCGGTGGATACCATCAGCCTGGATGCCGTCGTGCTGGCACAGGCAGTTGCGTCGGAGGCAGCGGCAGGCTCGACGTGGGAGGCATCATGGCTCGGGGCCATCAACATCAGGGGTGCAGGCATCGGCCGGAGGGCAGGAGAGCCCTGGAATGGGAGTGGCTTCCTTGTGGGAGCGGTTGGGCCAGCAGATAGGTGCGGAGCGGCAGCGGGCAGAGGAGGAACGGCTCACAATGGTCAGGGCGGAGAACTCCATGCAGAGGGCGCTGAGGCGGGCTGAGTGCCTCGAGGGTCTTCGCAGGGAGTTGGAGCTGGACACTGCTTTATCCCTGCGAGACCTCGGGGCCAGGGAACATGCCCGCCTCCAAGCCATTGAACAGGAGTTTGATGATGCCCTGGCCCATGACAACATCCAGTGAGCCGTTGGACTAGCCCGCTGCCCATGTAAATAGTTATGTAGTTAGTGTTAGGTTTCCTTTGTTTTTACATTTTCTTTGGACCTTTTGGACAATGGGCCACATTTTTGTATATAGTTATTTTTTATTAGGTAGTGTTGTTAGATAGGTTTAATTTCTTTTGTTGGGATCATGGACCCTGGCTTGTTCACCTGTACATAGTTCACTGTTGGATTTTCTTTTCCTTTTACAATTTACCCATGGAGCAATGGCTTTCAATTATAATTTCCCATTGGATTTTCTTTTCTGGACTGTGACTTTGGACACCATTCCTTTGGATTCTGATTTTTGGGTTTGCATTTTTTCATGGACATGCTTCTTTTAACTTTTTTTACATTCCCATTTCTGTTAGTTTATGTTTGATTCAATTCATGTTTTCTTTAATACATATTTTTTGATCAAACTTCAATGTGCAGTATCATCTCATTGGTTTCATGCATATCATGATATGGGTTTTGAGATTCACTGACACCCATTGGGTGTATGTGAGGGACATGTGTTCGTTTCCAAACTTGCAATTGCAGTTCTATCATGTTATTGCCATTTCTGAGTGGGTGGATGCAATACTCGGGTGGGTGTTTTGCATTTGGAGGCTGACCATAGGGACCGGGGATCTAGATTGTGATGACATGTTGGCTGGGGAACATGAGTTGGACATGAGTGGGGGCCTGCTGGCAGGTGCCCCACAGTGCTGGGGGGGGTGGGGGTGCAGGGGAACATGAGTTGGACATGAGTGGGGGCCTGCTGGCAGGTGCCCCACAGTGCTGGGGGGTGGGGGTGCAGGGGAACATGAGTGGGGGCCTGGTGGAGGCTGCCCCTGGTGGCTGGGGGGTGGGGGTGGTGGTAGACATGAGTGGGGGCCTGGTGGAGGCTGCCTCTGCACTGCTGGGGGGTGGGGGTGGTGGGAGACATGAGTGGGGGCCAGGTGGAGGCTGCCCCTGGTGGCTGGGGGGTGAGGGTGGTGGGAGACATGAGTTGGACATGAGTGGGGGCCTGGTGGAGGGTGCCCCTGACTGCTGGGGGGTAGGGGGTGGTGGTAGACATGGGTGGGGGCCTGGTGGAGGCTGCCCCTGACTGCTGGGGGGTAGGGGGTGGTGGGAGACATGAGTGGGGGCCTGGTGGAGGCTGTCCCTGCACTGCTGGAGGGTGGGGGTGCAGGGGGACATGAGTGGGGGCCTGGTGGAGGCTGCCCCTGCACTGGTGGGGGGTGGGGTGGTGGTAGACATGGGTGGGGGCCTGGTGGATGCTGCCCCTGCACTGCTGGGGGGTGGGGGTGGTGGGAGTCATGAGTGGGGGCCTGGTGGAGGGTGCCCCTGACTGCCGGGGGATAGGGGGTGGTGGGAGACATGAGTGGGGGCCTGGTGGAGGCTGCCCCTGCACTGCTGGGGGGTGGGGTGGTGGTAGACATGAGTGGGGGCCTGGTGGAGGCTGCCCCTGCACTGCTGGGGGGTGGGGGTGGTGGGAGACATGAGTGGGGGCCTGGTGGAGGCTGCCCCTGACCGCTGGGGGGTAGGGGGTGGTGGGAGACATGAGTGGGAGCCTGGTGGAGGCTGCCCCTGGTGGCTGGGGGGTGGGGGTGGTGGTAGACATGGGTGGGGGCCTGGTGGAGGCTGCCCCTGCACTGCTGGGGGGTGGGGGTGGTGGGAGACATGAGTGGGGGCCTGGTGGAGGCTGCCCCTGGTGGCTGGGGGGTGGGGGTGGTGGTAGACATGAGTGGGGGCCTGGTGGAGGCTGCCCCTGCACTGCTGGGGGGTGGGGGTGGTGGGAGACATGAGTGGGGGCCTGGTGGAGGCTGCCCCTGGTGGCTGGGGGGTGGGGGTGGTGGTAGACATGGGTGGGGGCCTGGTGGAGGCTGCCCCTGGTGGCTGGGGGGTGGGGGTGGTGGTAGACATGGGTGGGGGCCTGGTGGAGGCTGCCCCTGCACTGCTGGGGGGTGGGGGTGGTGGGAGACATGCATTGTTGATCAGTAGTGCAAGGTGACATGTGGGTTGGCTGGGGGGCATGCCCATGGTGGATGGGCTGCCTGCGGGACATGAGCAGGGGTGCAGGGTAGTCCCCCGTGGTGTGGGCTGCCTGCAGGGGCCGTGGAGGTTGTAGAGCGAACACCTGGGAGGACCCACACGGCCGATTCACGTGTAGTACTCCCCAGAACCCCTGAAATACACGTACCCCGCTGAAATCGCGTGTGGAACTTCCCGCGCACCCCTGGAATACACGTACCCTGCTCGCACGGGCCAATCACGTGTGGAACTTCCTGCGCACCCCTGAAATACACGTACCCTGCTCGCACTGGGCCGATCGCGTGTGGAAATTCCCGCGCAACACTGAAATACACGTACCCTGCTGAAATCGCGTGTGGAACTTCCCGCGCACCCCTGAAATACACGTACCCTGATGAAATCGCGTGTGGAACTTCACGCGCACCCCTGTAATACACGTACCCTGCTGGAATCGCGTGTGATGCTTCCCGCGCATCCCTGAAATACACGTACCCTGCTGGAATCGCGTGTGATACTTCCCGCGCACCCCTGAAATACACGTACCCTGCTGATTTTGCGTGTGATACTTTCCGCGCACCCCTGATGCACACGTACACAGGACAATAGCGTTTGGAACTTCCCGCGAACCACTGAAATACACGTTCCCCGCTTGGCGTTTGCTGTTTGCCAGCCCTGTGAACTGGTCCAGGGTTAGCGCAGCCCTTTGCGATTATTTGGGGATTTTGAAGGCTTTTCCTTGCGCGAGGGCGTTCTTGGGGGCGTAACTGGCGCTGCTGCAGGGTCGCTGCGCCACGCTGCGCTACGGCTGGTTTTGGATGCGAAAATCCATGAATACGCTGTGCGCGGAAATCAATTTTAGCGCACACGGCTGGCGCAGACATTCACACGGGCACGCTGTGCGCCAGTCGCGTGCGCCACTTTTGTGCAAATTTCTATGAATTACCCTGTTAATCTGTCCATGACAAGGGACATTGTGTTTATTTTTACAGTTACTGTGGGTATGCTGGAAGCTGGCCCCACCAGACACTTCTGGAGGAGACACTCATTCTAATCAGTAGAGGCAGTCTTATTATTATTCCCCCCCCCCTAGGCTACCTCAGATGCTCGAACAAGCGCTTTAGAGCGGTAAGGTGTATGACCTTTTCTCCTGTTTCTCACAGGTAGCTGACTATAGTCAGATGAATGTACATTTGGTTACCCTCCATTTAAAATAAGGTCAGATTCCCATTACATGAACTTATAGGTTATGTATTATGTGTTTTTTTTTTAGAGGAGATGGCCGATCAGCCTCATGGGCTTTCACAAAATGATGGATGCATCTTTTTCTGCCTCTCAACGTTTCACCCCCTTTCCTGGTCTTTCTTTCCCCTTTTACCCTTTCATTGCCTCCCACCAGTCACCCCCTTCTCCCCTCTTTCTTTCTCGCTCCACTTTTTCTCCTCTTTTCTTCTTAAAAGATTACTTTTTTATGATATACATTCTTTAATATCAATTTTTAAAAGCAACAATGTATTTGTTCATATAAAATCATTTAATGTTTCATTTATTTTGTTAATTTTTCAATGTTGTCCTTTTTTTCATTATTCTTTTTTTAATTTATGTCCTCAAAGTGGACTATTTTGATATACATTTAGGGAGCAATATTAATTTTAGAATAGCCCTCACATCTGGTTTTATTGACAAACAGGAAGATCTAATTATGGGCATCCTAGACCCTCTTATAACTGATCCTTTTGACTGCCCTAATGGTCTCTTATTTTACTCTTGGCTATTGGAATGGAGTTTGCATGTCGTCAGCTGTAAAGTGCTGAAGAATAATCTGGGAAAGCAACTTTTAGAAGTCCGGGGTAGTGGGAGGACTATAGTATTATTTACTTTTGTATCTTTGCTAATAAATGCCCCTCTTTAAGGGATTTTGTAACTGTGGAGGAGATCCTTAGTGACCACCACCCAACAGCCTTACAGACTGAGTGGCAGGGTTGTACACAACCATCTAATAATATCCCTCATTTAGCTACGGCCAAACCCAGCTCTGGCCGCAATAGAATAAAATGGGAAGAGCTAGAGAAAACCAATATCTATGAGAACTTCATTATTCCACATCTCGGGTATTTTAAATCATTGCTGGACACAGATTCTAAATAATCTCTGGTAGTGTCAACATATTCTCACTTGATGACTACTAGCTCTGAATTTTGTTTCCGTAGCATTACCGTATCACTGCATTATAAATCGAAGGGAGGGATTAAATCAGACTGCAGATTAGCAAAATTCAATTTACTGTCTACCATAAATGAAACTGATGCATACAGTAATGAGATAGCAAGCACACAGGCCTTGTACAAAACAGCTATTGTCAGTCGCAAAAAATAATTGGATATTTTAGCTTGGTCTGTCCTAAGTGAGGTCTCCAAAGGGAAAAATACCAGAAAATTACAGGAAAGAGTTACTCATGGCCCAATTGGTCAATGAGGCTCTAATGGTCTTCAAACCAATATAGCGGATCACGTCTTTATACAATCACATCACTTCAACCAATAAACAGGCCTGTTACCTACAACTACTGACTAGCAGACTATTAACAATGATTACCAGGTTTGTAGCTCTCCATTCATAATCACAATTTAGGCGGAATCTGAATCTATAGATAAACAGGCACTTCATTGTTGTGCCATCCCAGAGGGAATCCCGAAGTCTGCAGCTTTCCAAACTCATGGAAGCGAGGTATAATTTATTCAATTTTCAACAAAGGTAATAGAGAGAATGCATAATTTTATAGAACAATCTCTCTGCTGGACTCTTATTTTAAAATCTCTGGGCAGGTACTTCCAGCAAAACTGCAGCAATGGGTTATGTTTCAGATCATTCAAGAACTTCCTAGTGGATGCTCTCACAGAATACCTTGCAAAACTAAACTTTACATGGGAAGATCTACCTCTGACGAACCAGTACTGTGGCCCGCCTCTCCAAGAACTCAACACCACCCTCAAAAACAACATCATATGCCATGACCCAATGAAAAAACGCACCCACAAGCCTAAACCTTCCATACCCTGCTACACTCAAGAACTCAACTTCAAAAAACAAACCATCAGAAAACAAGAAAAGACTTGGTGAAAATCCTGCAGCGAATTCGACCATGTCCTGCTCAAGGACATCTGTGCTACACATAGACGACTGATCACCAATGCCAAGGACAACTACTACTAAAATACCATAGCCAAGGCCAACAATGAAAGCAGAGCCCTCTTCAAAGCCATGAAGCGCTGCATCTACCCTCTGCCCGAGCCACTCATACCGCACTCCATAGAAAAAATCCACTGCTATCAACTCTTTCTTCGTCAACAAGACCAGCATGAGCTGCCAACACATAGACACCAATGCTACAACTATCAGCACACTGCACACACAATCTCGCAAAACCACAACTACCTGGACAACTTTCAAGACCCTCACCATGGAAGACCTGACTGCCACCCTAGCATGTCTCAAGGAAACATTGTAAGCACAATCCTCCCTGTCTTTGTACGCAATACCTTCCCTACTGAAGCACTCCTCCCTTACCTGACAATCATCAACAGCTCCCTAACTCAAGGCACCTCCCCCTTGACCCTGAACCATGATGACCTCAGCAACAAGCGCCTCATCACCTATCTTCCCTTCCTAGGTAAGAACCTTGAGAAAGCAGTAGCCACGCATCTCCACCAAAACATCGATGCCAACAACATCTTTCAGTCCTACGAATCTGCCTTCACACTCAGATGCAGCACAGAAACAGCTACCATCAAGGTAATCGACAATGTCCTTAAAATCCTTGAGGATGGCCATACTTGCCTCCTGGTTCTCCTGGACGTCTGAGCAGTATTCGACACAGTTGACCACCCGACACTGACCGACAATCTACATCAATGTATGGGGATCAGCCATATTGTCCACAGCTGGCTCACAGTGGCTAATTGCCACCAGTAAGTGCACATCCATTCGACTAGATCACCAACTCTACCCAACACCTCTGGAGTCCCGCAAGGATCCATCCTCTGCCCGTTATCTTCAATCTTTACGTGGAACTACTTGGAACCCTCCTCTCTCCACACAACATTAACACCCACCAAAACACAGATGACACACAGCTCTATCTCAAGAAATCCTCAATCAAAGACATCAGCAAGACCAAGGCCTGCCACTTATTAATTCAGTTATGGATGTCCAATGCTTACCTGATGCTCAGCCCCTTCAAGACTGAAGTCCTACTCCTGGCCAACAACACCAACCACGCTGACATCCAGACCTGGCTCTCTGTTTTACACCTTGAGGGCTTCACACTCCAGCTAGCCACCTACACCAAGTCCCTTGGGGTTTACATCAAAAGACACCTCTCCTTTAAACAGCACATAGCAATGAAGACACAAACAGCTTGGTACCAACGATATCTCCTGTGGAAAATCAAACCCTTCATTCCAGAAAAAAACTTCAGATCTGCTGTTCAAGCATTGGTACTCTCCCACCTGGATGGTGGCACGGCCCTTTTGGATGGCCTTCCGGCAGCTACCTTGGCACCCCTGAGATTTTTCCTGAATGCTGCAGCACCACTACTCATCAAAGGACTCGCAAATTCAACCACATCACCTCAGCCCTCATTGAACTGCACTGGCTCCGGCTGCAAGACTGTATCATCTTCAAATCCTATTGCATTATCTACAAGGCTGTCACCCTGAAGTCCATCCGCTACCTCACTGAGAAACTCAGCATCTCTGGAGGCCTATGATCCACCCAAATGAAGGTAATGTGCAGACTTGAACTCTGCCGGTGCAGGAAATAAAGAACCAGAAGACAGACCTTCTCTGTCTATCCCTAAGACTCTGGAACCTCCTTCCCGTCAACATTAGACTCGCTTCCTCACTTCCACAGTTCAGGAAGGCGCTCAAGACCCTCATCTTGAAGGAATGGCTCCTCCCTAACACCTAGGTCAACACACCCTCCACTGTCCACCCTACCTGAGACTAGGTGATTTAATATCCACTGTTTCCTCTCCTGGCTGCTTGTAGAACCCTTGCTGACAAATTACCCACCTACCCCCCCTTTTGTTTTCTCCCCACTCCCTTGTTTCTCTGCTCCCCTCACCATGTTTCCGCCTATGATTGTATGACGCTCTGTTGCTTCTCGGAGGTAGGTCAGCGCTCAATAAATACCCTACTAATGGAGAATAATATTTGAGCTAATATCCAGTTGGGCTTCCGTCGTGGGCCTGGTATTAACAAACAAGTTCTCAACCTACACTCGATCATCACTTATTCTCCACACACTCCAGCAGCTTATTACAGAATACACAGTATTTTTTTAATTCTTTAGATCTATGGATCAATGTGGCTAAATCAGCTATATTGGTATGTCATTTGGGAAGAAAAAACATTACATCTCGCTCAATGTATACCCGTCAAGCAGTTTGTCTCGCTTGTGCCTCGTACCTGGTGTATTCCTGATATCCACGATGCTGCCTCCAGATGTCTCCCTGAAGGGCGAGGTAATACAGCGGGTGACCCCTCAACAATTGGGGGGAGGCAGCACCACACTGAAGAGGGAGTACACTCCGTGCACCACAGTGTACAGTACCCCCCGGTTTTACGTGGAACAGGAACAGTGCCAACACTGAAGAGGGCTACTGAGGAGATGAAATGCCTTTGAAATCCGTTGGAACCAGCAGGAGGCCAGTAGATGACATGGGGCAGAGCAAATAGAACCAGCAGGAAGCCAGGAGATGACCGGCGCAGAGCAAATAGAACAAGCAGGAAGCCAGGAGATGACCGGGGCAGAGCAAATAGAACCAGCAGGAAGCCAGGAGATAACCAGGAGCAGAGTAGGAGCAGGTACAGTAATGGAGGCAAGAGTAGCAAAGGAGGAGGGAGCTGAAGGAAGGTAACATGGTGGCAAGCTAACAGGGCAGTAGGAGGCACCAGGAACCAGGCCAGGTAAGGCAAGGGGAACAAGAAAAGGAAAAAGTCCGGCAACATGATAACAAGCCACTTAACCAGAGCTTAAGTTACCCGGAATGAAGGGAGAGAACCACTTATTTAGCGGCATGCAGGAGGAAGCTGTGGTTGACTTCCGGTTTCCCCGTTGTTATGGGGACGGCAAGGGCAGAATTCCTGCAATGGACTGCCCAGGTCCGTGAAGATGGTGTCATTCGGATTCCCCCATCGTGAGAGAGCGCAAACAATCCCCTGGTGCTGTAATAAGTCACTGGGTTCCCGCTTCCAGTGCAGGTATAGCCTCGAGGTAAGGAGGTGCGACAATACTAACTCAACAATACTAACTCAAATAAAATTCCCTGCGTATCACAATTTGACTAGCTCAGGGTGCGTTTTTCATCAGGGATTATTGGTCATGCTCATCTTTCCAAACAAGCAGAAAAAATGAAACAAGCTATCCATTATGTTTTTCAATTCATGAAAATGTGCAATGGCGCAACCGTTGCCCATGATTTTACAGCTCTAAAGGTCAAAACAATGTGTGGTTTCCAAATACATACTCTCTGGGTTTTTTCAGATTTATCACTATTACAAGTTGTAGAGAATGACTTCTTAAAGGAGTTGTAGTGCTCTCCCATTCCGCACCCTATGTTGCCACTCATATTGAAATGGGTTTACGTTATTGAGAGGACGATCTATCTCTAGAACTGGTGCTTTACTGGACACTGATATCGAACAATAATAAAGCTGCCCTAACGCATTTTGTCATCAAGGCCATATTAATCAGATCGGGAGCAACGGTTATTCCGTTGCTCAGTTACGAAAGTCATTTTTTATTGAAAATCAATGCACATGGTCAATTTAGCATTCCAGCCCCTATGAAATCTAATTGAAATGAAATTAAATTATATTTTATTTATATCGCGCTCGTACACAACTGTAGCAATATTACATTAACCTAAAACTCCCTACACGAATACTTATGTTGGAGCAACCATTTGTATGACAAGTGTTTAATTACAAGGGTGGAGTTTAATTGTCTACTGCTGAGCGCAATAGCGGCCTCTTGGTCAGAGCATGAAAAAGAGAGTATCGTCCTCTGTCGGGCGTCTAGTCTTTTTTCTGGATTATGCAGATATTAAAGGCAAAACATTGCTTTTAATTTTGAAAGAGCCTGGATTTCGACATAGTCGCCCCGGCACTTTGTTATTTTTAAATTAAAGGTTGATTCTCCCTGCATAGGATGGGCTTTACTGAGCTATTGAAGACATGCCTTCAACATTAGGAAACACCATGCCCAATTGAACTTGTATTGATTAACACTGCATGGACTAATTTGCAATCTCCATAGTAATCCCAGAAGCCTCTGTCCGATTTACTATGTAATTTAATATCATGAAATTACTTTTTTGTCATATCATATGTTACAGTCGAAATAAACATGATGATGATGCCAAACATGTTTTTCTTCCTATATAGTTTAACCGGGAGAAAGCTGCGAATACAGAAGACAATACCGGTGTTCTGTAAGCATACACCTGTCGTGCGTTCTAGAGACAACAAAAGAGGTGACCTTATTTAGCGTAATTGTAAGGGTGTTACCTTGTGTTTCCAATTCTTTCAGCACAGGGTGTGTGGCTACAATTGGACTGGGTTCTGAGCAGAGTGCCAGTCGCTACCTTATGTAGGGTGCTTGATTCAGTGCTGGCCTCATTGTCTGGAATCCCCACTCCGAAAGTTTGAAATGATGGTCTGCACAACGCATATGACGAATAGGGCAAATCAGCCGCAGCCCACCTTTAGATCAGCCAGACAGTTGTAGAAGAGT
Organism: Ambystoma mexicanum; assembly: GCF_040938575.1. Classification (NCBI taxonomy): domain Eukaryota; kingdom Metazoa; phylum Chordata; class Amphibia; order Caudata; family Ambystomatidae; genus Ambystoma; species Ambystoma mexicanum. The sequence continues at coordinate 619,846,157 of NC_090932.1, read as the reverse complement.
TTCAACATTGTAAGTGTGGACCTAATGATGTTTTTAATAGGTTTGCAAAAACCATAAAGGCCCACACTGAAGTGCCCAGAACAAAAAGTGCAGACATCAGATACGCCAGCGCCACTTGCCAGTAAAACTGCTACAACTAAATGTAAGCAAAAACACTGGAGACAGCATCAGTTCTAGTTAGGGATGGTTCTACGTTTATCAGTAAAGTTTATTTTTACTTTCTCTGCCTTGTTTTCAAATCCCTCCATGATCTTGCTCTTCCTTATCTCTCCTCCCTTCTCTCCTTCTACTCCCCCTCCCGTTCCCTTCGTTCGCTGACCATTTCCTTCTCACTGTACCTCCATCCCCCTGCGCTTCCTCCGGTTTCCACTCCTTCCAACTCCTTGCACCTCTGCACTGGAACTCACTCCCTCTCACAATCCGCTCTACCACAACCTTCACCTCATTTTGCACTTCCATTAAATCCCTCCTCCTCCATTCTCCTCCTTGAAAACTCCCCCTCTGCCCTCTCTACTTCCCCTCACCCCCTTTCCCTTCATCTGATTCCTCTCTCCCCTCTCCTACTTCTCTCTCTCTCCCTTCCATTTTCCCTCGTCCAATCCATCTCCTGCCCCCCACAACTATACCCACCCCCCTTCAGTTAATTTCTCTTTGCACTGTTTTGTTGAATGATTCAAGATGTACATTTTTGCTCCCAATGTTATTTGTTGTTGTTATTTTGTATTAGGTTGTTCCATTGTACAGCGCATTGGTGTAAAGCGCTCTATAAATCAATTAATCAATCAATCAATCAATCAATCAGTAGAAATGTTGTCAAAGAGATTCGATGACGTAGCTGGAGAAAAAATGTATGTCATTAGATGCTCACTTTTTCTTCTTTCTGGGTTTCTTTACAGGGGTAAGGAAAGCCGAACAGGAGCAACCCTCAAGAAGCAACATGCCATGATTAGCTTTGCCTCCTAGGTGTATGGCGAGTGGTAATATCAGGTCCATTAAAAATGAGGGTGCCCCGACTACTTTATCAAGTATCTCGTGTATAAGCAACAGGTTACAATGGCGCTTTCTGGGATAATCCTCCCCCGTTCACTTTAAACACCACAATAGCTTGTAACATACCACAGAAGGGTTCTAGTAACAATGAGCTTGACGGTGGGCATGTTGCAGGGGTACCCCATAATGGAGTCAATTATATATTGATACCACACCCCACCCAAACAGCTCTTGAACTGGCTGCCCATTTTATTGATCTAAATGACACAGATGTTAGCGATGAATTAAAGTTAGAATGCCCCTGTTTGACACCAACAGCCATGAGCTGGCGATGCGCACACCCGCGGCTCTTACCGCTGGAGGATTTATCCTCTGTGGTGCCATGGCGATAGGTCACGGCTGGCTGTCATGGCATCCGAGCCGGGCTCCTTCTTGTCAGGGATCCAGCGGGACGTTCGCCATATTGAACTCGACATGCATGGGGACTATTGTCTGGGTTCCCTGCATGTGCAGTGCACATAGCATGGACAGTTGTTTGGAGCAACCGTTGTCCAGAAGCTAAGCCTCTTCCTGATGCCGGTGAGAGCAAAAGCAATCACAATCATCTGAAGGTCAAAGACTTTCACCGGTACAGAGGATTTTACAAGACCCTTCTATGACCACTTTGACCTCTTTTTGTCTCTTCCCAAGGCCTTCTGGTTACGGTAGTTTCTACCATCGGGTAATCGCTCAGAGTTTCCTGCGTGAGCACCCAGGTGGTGCCGGACTCCGCTGTTGCCGGTTTTCCCTCTTTTTCATCAATAGTATCTTTAATCCTTTCAAAGTTCAAATTAGCCGTTGGCTACTTTTCGTTCAACACAGTTTGGTTTCTTATCGACTCTCCCCTCAACTCCCCAGCTGTGATGAACTGCTTGACTTTCTCTTTGGAGTCAAGGTTGGTACCACAGAGACAAGCGTCTCTCCCCGGATTGGTAATCAGCGGAGGAGGGTCTTGTGTACCGTTGACATCTGCTGCAATACACGGTGGCTATTGTTTGCAGACTTATGATTCCTTCTGCAGAGGTTTCACAGGCCTTGGTGGGAAAGGGCAAGGTTGCTTCTCTCTATGTCACCCTCTCTGTCTGCATGGTCTTTCGCCTCCTCAAACTGCCATACTGAGTTAGCTCTCACGTCGTGCGGTCTGCCTTGCTCGTCCAGTGCTCTTGTGTTCCACGTTTTATCCCTGTGGGGAAGGGAAAGGGCTGTCAGGTGTGTGTGTGATTCTGGTCAATTGCCTGACTTTGCGTGACTCTTGTATTGGGACATGTCAGGTAAGCGGCTCTGGTGTTAGTCAGTTGTCTTTCGTGTTGTGCCAAAGTGTTTGTGTCAGAAAAGGGGGGGGCAGTGTTTTGGAATATCCTACGTGATAGGATTGGGAAAAGGTATTGCAAGAAGAGGGATACAGCGTCTCACCTGTCGTTGTCCCACTCCCTGAGGACACCCCAATCCAGGTGATCCTCCCTCACTGGTCCACCCGCAGGAACTGGATCCAACAGCGATGGCCGTGTCCTGGCCACCTGGATGACAGATCACTGGGGACTAGCTAAGGAGACACCTTCAGGTTTCTCACAGTGTATGTAAAGATTTAACAAACTGCAACAGATGTGAATCAAGCCCCCCAAGAAAGGAGATACTAAATCGAAAGCCTTGATGTAATCAATGAGACAGCACTAAAGATTAAAACCAGAACCTCGCCCAGCTGCTGCCATCAGGTACTGTATTGTACAAAGGTTGTTTAAAGTGCAATGTGCTTTTCTGAAGCCCGTCTGAAAACATTTTAACAGACCCCATTATGCAGTATCAACTATTGTTCAAGAGATTTTTGATTAACCGGAATAAATGTGGTAAGCTTTGTGATTATACTTCCCCAACAAAACTATACGATTACCAGCTAAATTGATTTCGATAGCCGGAGAATAATAAGATCGAACATAATCATGACCTGAACTAGATATCCAAATGAGTATTGCACAATCACTTGGCTTGTAATGAGTGATGTTCAAGAGATTGCAACAACTAAACATTTTTAAGTTCACAATCACATAGACAAGATAAGATTTTGATCGCCCGTTGGTCCAATTGAAGCGGGAGTCAGGATTTTCAGGATTTTCCCTCAGCAAACAATCTAAATCCTGACCCTCAAGAAACTTTTTAGAGTCACGATCTTGGACACCATAAGCATACACATTACAGGTTTCATAAATTGTATACATGCAAATCATGAACATTAAATCCCCAGCAATCAAGACCTTGTCAATAGGATACCTATTGTACCATGTTAAGAGTATTTTACCAATCAAATGCTCATTATTCTTTGTGGCCATACCATTGGGCGGGCCATACACATTGATAATAAGTGTTCTTTCATTAGTCTGTGTTTCGAACAGGGAGGCTGCTAATACATAAGGTAAACTAACTTCAACTTTGAAGAGTTCAAGGGTAAATCTAGAGCGAGCTCCAATGGCCAGGCCTCCGCTGAGGCAACCTCTGTTTGAACGTTTTGCAGAATTTCATAAAATATTGAAACCATCAATACTAAAAATATTCATAAGCCATATTTCTTGTAGTAAGACTATGTCAAAGGACATCAGTGAGAGGAGACCTACTGGTTGGCCAAGGAAAGATCTATGGGCTCTTGTATTCCATGATAACCAGCTCAATGAAGAATTGTGATTTATTTGTCAAATTGACTTGTCCTGCTTCATTAAACCATTGCTCAGCTAGTTTATTCCCCTAGGTCTCATTGTCTACACAATGTGTGAATGCTAATAGGGATGCCCTCTCTGAGCAATGGTTTGCCAATGAAGGGTTAGACTTTATCAGTACTATTTTTAGGCCTTTTGTTCCCTCTCTTATGAAAACCTGAGAGCGTTTGACAAATTATTAATCTAAAACCCATTGATTCCAACTCCAGAGCACAGGTTTTAGTAGGGCAACCATCAATGGGGAAACAAACTCCATAAGGACCCAATTAGTCAAGCTATCAAACTTTGGTAACTCGATATAACTGATGTCACTCAAGCTAATCATGCTGAGCTGGTGGATCTGTGAGAAGATTTCCAAAATAATTCTGAGATTTAAAAAGGGACTGGCCTCAGTGAGATATATTTCCTCTAGTTTCACCCATTTTTCCAAAGAACTAATATCACTGTGGTTTATCAGCACTAGACTGTGTAGGCCTATTAGGCCCAGGAAGATCGATGGCAGGGTTAGGTAAGTGCTTCCTGTTTGTGGGTGTCACGCTTACAGGAGGTTTGAAGCTATGGAGTCGCTGGAGAAACAGACTCCATTGATCTTGCTGCCACGTATCGGCTGTGTTTGCTCAACGCGGTCTAGTCTTTCCCAACACGGCCGCCACCGGGAACTTCATAATCTGTGTGTTGCCCGGTGGCCGGCGCGTTGCAACTCGTAAGGAATTTTCTCTGCTTTGTTGCGCTCGATATTGATAGTTTCTTCTAGGTGGTGCTCCACACGTTCTTCTTTCTTTCTGTTCTAACCTTGGTTCTTCCTGTTTTCACCCCCTGCACTCTCCGCTTACCTTTGTTTCTTGCTCCGGCAGTCCACCGGCATTTCTCTTTTGTTCTTTCCTCCGTCTTGTTTACTTACGGCTTTCCGGTTACCCACTGTGTTATTTCTGTCAGCTGCCTAGCTCCTGTTTCTCGTGTTCCAGTGTATCGCTTTCCCCTCCTCCCCTCTGCCTCTGTTCTTCCGCGTCAGTGCAGTTCTTTTACCTTCTCCTCTTCCGTACTGCTCTTTCTCTGTGTCCTGAGCCTCCCGAGCACTTCAGTGGGGGAGATTTCCTAGCCGCTTCTTCGGCCGGCCTTATCTTACCACTTCCGACTTCCTAGGCACTCTTACTATCCTTTAGGGGTTGTCTATGGTATTTCCTACTCCCAGGGCGGCCTCATTGCAGAACTCCATCCATTTTCTCCTATGCTCCTGGTCGCTTCCTGGTATCCGCTATCCTCACTTCGAAGACACTTGGTGGATGCATGGGATCAGCCATTATTCTTCCACTCAGGAAGTTCACCTGAAGGCTACATCATCTTCTTTCGGATACTGCTGAACAATCACCTCTCAGGGTTTTTTTATGTCGCACAGCTTTTTCCCCTTTTCTCGGCTGTCGCGGAACTGAGGTCCCTATTCTGTCTCTTAAGGCCGCCAAGGTGCCTTCTTTTCGTGACAGACCATATCTAAAAAAAAAAAAAAAAAAAGAAGAGATATCCCTCAAAGAAGAAAGAAGAAGGAGCTGTTACCAGATCCTAACACCTCAGTTGAGGAGGAGGAAGGGGAGTTTCTGACTGCATCTAGTACTTCTGGGAAAAGGGAATCTGACCATTGTGACAGCGGGATCCATAGACCCTTGGCTAACACTGATCAATGAAGTGTCCAGAGCCGCCAGCACTTGTAACCAACGGTCAATGGGGCCTTTTAATTGTACCTGCCTAACCGTGCCATCACCAAAAGTGTGTGTTACTGTACTTTTCAGGTTTAATATCAAGGATGCGCTTTTGCAATTACGGACCACTGATCGGTTTCCCAGCCGAAGCAGCAAATTACACCTTTTCTGTTTGGTCTTATTTTTGGTGGCACCAGACTTGGGTTTCTTTGGAGGGCGCAA